>NC_134231.1:2152987-2460556 GCF_965140235.1 Caretta caretta
GCCAGGGAGGGGAAAGGGGCTTCAGTCCTCATTGCACCAGCAGCCTGCTTCCCTGGATTATTGTCATATGGCATTTGCCAGCAGCCTCCAGGAGTCCCAGGCTCCTTCTAGCAGCGAGCACCTTTCAGCTGCCGCCTCCTAGGCAAACGGTGGCCATGGAGCTATGCAACCTGGCCTGTGCCTGCCCTGGTCTGTAATGCAGTGGAGCAGCCTACAAGTCCCAGCTTGCAATGCTTCGGCTGGGAAGTGGCATTGAAGGCTGTGACTTTTGCATTGGGCTCCTTTGTGCTAATTAAGGGTGGTCCTCGGGCTGCCAACATGATCTCTTGGCTGGACAAAATTTGGTCCCATTGGCCTAAAAACTGGGAGCAAACAGCCAGTGCTTTGAGTTATTGACCTGTAACTCCTTAAGGGTTAGGAGTAAGGGGGGAGTATTTGGAGTTGATGCCCTTTCCGCCGAAGGGCACTGCCTCGTCCCCCATGTGATTCCTGCTGCTCAGCACAGAGTTCTTGTTTAGCTCCTAGGCTCTTCTTAAGGTTGTGCTGGAGGGTTGTGCTTGGTTGTCATGTACCTGCTGTTCTTAAGTCTCCTTGCCATCTATGTTGCTTCGCCTGGCCTGGTCATGGGAATAGCTTCTTTGTTCTTTGGACATGCGGTCGTATAGTAAACAACTTGCTCTGTTTGTGTTATCTCTGTCCGGTTTCCTCTTGACTGCTGACACACCACCAGAGAGCTGTTCGGAGCAAAATCCTGCTGATGTAACACATCTCGGTGCACACACCACACCTGCATTGCTGTGTTTCCAGTGACTTATAATAACCTGAAACTACCAGCCAATTTCTTCTGCTTCTCTTATACTGTGTCTGTAGAGCGCCTAGCACAACGGGGCCCCGATCACAGCTGGGGCTGTTAGGCGCGACCATAATACTAATGAATAAGAGAGTGCATGGTCTTGTCTGGAGGGGAACCCCGGCCCGTTCCTGCTGAGTTTGAATTTCTGAGGCGGCCTGGCTAGAGAATTATTAGCTCACAGAAGTCTATAAAAGAAGATAAAGAAATAAATCCACACGGGAAAGTAGGCAGTTAGCCCGGGTTATCCAAGGCCTCGTCACTTTAGTAATCCATATTAAACAGCTTCTTCAGCGGCAGCATGCCAGCCGTGGAGGGGCTGGGCAGGAAAATTCCCCTTCGGTTTCGGGCAGGTATGCTGCATCTCTCCTCTGCTTGGTCCATCAGTGGCACTGTGGCATTGTGGGGAGGTGTAGCTTGCTGTTAGCGGAGGGCAATGGAGGAGCGGCCTGGGCCCAGGTGAGGAGCAGGCATGTCTCCCATTGGCTCCCAGGGGAGTTCTGGGTGCTTGGGGCTTTGGAAAACCCCGGCTGGTAAGGTGGGGCCTGGCACGTCTCTGGGCTGCACCTCTGGGTCTGTCCCCACCTGGCTGCACAGCGTTACGCAAACCTGTGTGGCCCCCAGGCTCCCCACCTTGGCTGAGCAGAGTTCAGACATCCGGGCTGCTGGGGAAATCCGTTGTGGCCTCAGGCGCTCTGGAGGCCAGTGGTTAGTGCTCTATGGAAAGCAGGAAGCCAGTTGCTGGGTCACATGGACTGCGTGATCAAGGGATTCCACATTAAGGAGCACTAATTGCCATGCAACCACTTGACAGCTAATCAGCTGCTCTTCACCGCGGCAACCGTCGTGTACACAGCAACATTGGAGCAGTGGCATTTGCAGGCCCTTGGAATTCCACCCTGGGTCTCGTCAAGCCCCAGAAGGGAGGGTATCCATGGTGCCGCCCATGTCCGTGACAGACAGGGCTGGGGTCCCAGCGCTGGCCGACGGGGTCCCTGGCCCTGGGAAGCTCTCACCAGCTGGCTGAGACCTTGGCTCTAAGGAGCAGGCTGAAAGCAGCAAGTTAGCCTAGCATAGCGCGGTCTTCTCCTTAGCCAGATGTCCGCAGGGAGGCAGAGAGGGGCAGAGGGAGGAGGAGCCCCCTGGCCCCAAGGAGGTTTCTAAGAACCCTGCAGGGGTAAAGCAGATGGTGACTTCTCTCTTTCTTGGGTCTGTGGCCTGGACAGCTGAACCCTCCTCCGTCTGAGTTTTAGCAGCAGCCTAATAACTGGTGGTGCTGGCAAAGGCTAGCACAGGGCCATTGCTAACTGTGTCCTGTGCCCTAACCCTAACCCCCCAAGGCTTTGCACAGCATGGCAGCAATTCAAAGAGCCGATGGCTGGGTGTAGGATCCAGCTCCTTGGACTGCAGAGGGGCAGCTGCCTGTACCAGCTGGGGGCAGAGCATGTGACTGCTCCTGCAAAAAGCCGCCGTGTTCCCTGTCGTGCTCTCTCCTTGTTCAGGACTTACTAGGCCTTCCCCCAGGGAGGCTGGTACCAACAGCAAGTCCCCGTGGGAAGCTCCTCTTTGCCGAAAGGAGGCGGCTGGCCAAGTACTGAGTGACGCTGTCCTTTTAAGCAGGACTGAGGGGAGATGCAGCCATCCTACTGCTGCAAGTGAAATCTGTGCCCCGGGTGGCTGGCCGACAGCATGAACTGAGGGGTGAAGTCTCTTCCCTGGCACTAGGCTCCCAGCTGCACTTGCAGAGCCCGTCTCCCCGGGCCAGAATGCTCTGCCTGGAATCCACCGGGCAGCTGGCCTGGCTGCATGTCTGCTGCAGCAGGGAGGAGACCCACCCAGCATCATGCCGCTCCTTGGAGCACGCTGATGTGGCGCTCTCAGAAGGGCTCCTCAGGGAAGCCCTCGATCAAGCCAGCAAGGATGTTACTGATCTGAAAGCGGCTTCGCCTGCTCATGGGAGAGTTCCAGCCCAGCTATTCACAGTTGTCCTTGGAACGCAGCTGCCTGGGAATCTGTCTCCAGCTGACACCTCCACCCCCAGTGCTAAACACTCAGCAGAAGCCACCTGCAGGCTCCTCGCCCCTTCCAAATTAGAGACCATCGTCCTGGCAGCCAGCACCCAACCGCCTGTCGCGGAGTGTGGGGGAGTCCAGGCCCTGCACCCCTCTTCCTGGGATCCACTGAGACTCTCAGCCAGCCAGTAAAACAGAAGGTTTATTGGACAACAGGAACACAGTCCACAACAGAGCTTGTGGGTACAACCAGGACCCCTCAATCACGTCCTTCTGGGGGAGCAGGGAGCTTAGACCCCAGCCCTGGGGTTCCCTGTGTTCCTCTCCCCAGCCTCCCAAACTGCCAACTAAACCCACCCCGCAGGTTCCCTGCTGCAGCCTCTGTTCACATTCCCGGGCAGAGGTGTCACCTCCCCCTCCCCCTCCTGGCTCAGGTGACAGGCTCTCAGGTCTCCCATCCCCAGGGCACATTCCCAGGTCAACACTCCCCCCTCCCTGCTGAGTCACATCGTCACATCTCTCCCCCCTTCGAGACTGAACTGAGCGGGGTCACTGTGACCAGTGACCTGGGGAAGTTCGGGGCCCCCTCTCCGGGACAGCGCATCCGCTATCAGGTTGGCACTTCCCTTCACGTGGACCACGTCCATGTCGTAATCCTGCAGGAGCAGGCTCCATCTCAGGAGCTTGGCGTTGGCTCCTTTCATCTGGTGCAGCCAGGTCAGGGGAGAGTGGTCGGTGTAGACGGTGAAGTGTCGCCCGAAGAGATAGGGCTCTAGTTTCTTGAGGGCCCACACCATGGCCAGGCACTCCTTCTCGATGGCCGCGTAGTGTTGCTCCCGGGGTAGCAACTTCTTGCTCAGGTACACGATGGGGTGTCTCTCCCCCTTTTCATCCTCCTGCATTAACACCGCCCCCAGTCCCGTGTCGGAGGCGTCGGTGAACACCACAAAGGCCTTGTCAAAGTCCGGGTTCGCCAGAACTGGGCCACTGACCAGAGCCTCCTTCAGCGCCCGGAAAGCCACCTGGCACTGCTCGGTCCAGACCACCTTGTCTGGCTTCCCCTTCTTGCATAGCTCAGTGATGGGGGTGGCTATGGCGCTAAAGTGAGGCACAAATCTTCGGTAGTATCCTGCCATCCCAATAAAGGCTTGGACCTGCTTTTTGGTGTGGGGAGCGGGCCAGTCTCTGATCACCTCCACCTTGGCTGGTTCCGGCTTTAGGCGGCCGCTCCCCACCCGATGGCCCAGGTAAGACACTTCCGCCATCCCCACCTTGCACTTCTCCGCTTTTACAGTCAGCCCAGCCCCCTGGAGTCGGTCCAGCACTTGTCTAACCTGGGACACGTGGTCCTCCCAGGTCTGGCTAAAGACACAGATGTCATCAATATACGCCACGGCAAAACTCTCCATCCCCCTCAGGAGCTGGTCCACCAGGCGCTGGAAGGTGGCCGGCGCTCCCTTGAGGCCGAAAGGCAGGGTCAGGAACTCATAGAGCCCCAGAGGGGTGATAAAGGCCGATTTCAGTCGGGCATCTGCATCCAGCGGCACTTGCCAGTAGCCCTTTGTAAGGTCCATGGTGGTAAGGTACCGAGCTCCTCCCAGTTTGTCTAGGAGCTCGTCCGGCCTGGGCATGGGGTAGGCATCAGATACAGTGATGGCATTGAGCTTCCGATAGTCCACGCAGAACCGGACCGACCCGTCCTTTTTGGGGACCAGCACCACCGGCGAGGCCCAAGGGCTGGCCGATGGCTGGATCACCCCCAAAGCCAGCATGTCCCGGACCTCTCTTTCCAGGTCCTGAGCAGTTTTCCCTGTGACTCGGAAGGGGGAGCATCTTATCGGCGGGTGCGACCCTGTCTGCACCCGGTGGACAGTCAGATTAGTGCGTCCAGGCTGGTTGGAAAACAGCTGTCGGTACGGATGCAGCACCCCCCTGACCTCAGCTTGCTGGGCAGGGGTTAGTTGATCCGAGAGGGGGATTGTTTCCAGGGGGGAACCAGCTCTGGTCCCAGGGAATAGATCTACTAAAGGGTCATCTCCCTGCTCTTCCCACTGTCCACACACGGCCAACACCACATTCCCCCTGGCATAATATGGCTTCATCATATTCACATGGTACACCCGGCGGTGGTGCGCCCGGTTCGACAGCTCCACCACATAGTTTACCTCATTGAGCTGCTTGACGACCTTGAAAGGGCCCTCCCAGGCGGCCTGTAGTTTGTTCTTTCTCACAGGGATGAGAACCATCACCGGATCCCCGGTGGCGTAGGCACGGGCCCTTGCCGTGCGGTCATACCAGACCTTCTGCTTCTTCTGGGCTCTGGCCAGATTCTCCCTGGCCAGGCCCATGAGTTCAGCCAGTCTCTCTCGGAAGATCAGGACATACTCCACCACTGACTCTCCATCGGGAGTGGCCTTCCCCTCCCACTCGTCTCTCATCAGGTCCAGGGGGCCCCTCACCCTCCTTCCATATAACAGTTCGAAAGGCGAAAATCCGGTAGACTCCTGGGGCACCTCCCTGTACGCGAACAGCAGGTGAGGTAAGTACTTGTCCCAATCCTGCGGGTGCTGGTTCATAAAGGTTTTCAGCATCATCTTTAGCGTCCCGTTAAACCTCTCCACCAGCCCGTTGGACTGGGGGTGATAAGCTGAGGCCCAGTCGTGCCGGACCCCACATTTCTCCCACAAGCACCGGAGCAGGGCCGACATGAAGTTGGAGCCTTGGTCTGTCAAGACTTCCTTGGGGAACCCCACTCGGCTGAAAATGGTCAGGAGCGCATCGGCCACGGTGTCTGCTTCAATGGAAGCTAAGGGCACTGCCTCGGGGTAGCGGGTGGCAAAATCTACCACCACCAGAATGTATTTCTTCCCCGACCGGGTCGTCCTGCTGAGAGGCCCCACGATGTCCATGGCCACCTTCTGGAAAGGCTCCTCTATGATGGGCAAAGGTCTCAAAGCCGCTTTCCCCTTGTCCCGGGCCTTCCCCACCCTCTGACAGGGGTCACAGGATCGGCAATACTGCCGGACCGTGGTAAAGACCCCGGGCCAGTAAAAGTTCTGTAGCAGCCTCTGCCGGGTGCGCCGGATTCCCTGGTGCCCTGCGAGGGGGATGTCATGGGCCAGGTACAGGAGCTTGCGGCGATACTTCTGGGGGACCACCAGCTGCCTCCTGATCCCACAGGACTCTACTTCCCTTGTGGGAGCCCATTCTCGGTACAGGAACCCCTTCTCCCACAGGAACCTCTCCTGGCAGCCTCTCCTCATGGTTCGTACCACCCTGAGGTCGGCCAGGTCCCTGAGCTTCCGCAAGGAGGGATCTTTCCTCAACTCGGCCTGGAACTCAGCGGCTGGGGAAGGGATGGGGACCGGTTCCCCCTCAGTGGCCAGGTCTGAGGCCACAGCCTCTCCGAGCCGTGCCCCTCGGCCCTCCCTTCCCACCAGGGTAGGGTCCTGCGCCTCCGGTGCGGTACCCTCCCCGAGGTCAGGGAGCAGTGGCCCTCGCCGGCTCTGGCTACGGGTCACAACCAGGGCGGTCTGGGGCTTGCTTGGCCAGTCCTCTAGGTCTCCCCCCATCAAAACTTCAGTGGGCAAATGGTGGTGTACCCCCACATCCTTGGGGCCCTCCTTGGCCCCCCATTTCAGGTGTACCCTTGCCACGGGCACCTTAAATGGGGTCCCGCCCACCCCTGTCAGGGTCAGGTAGGTGTTGGGCACCACCCGATCTGGGGCCACCACCTCGGGCCGGGCCAGCGTCACCTCCGCGCCCGTATCCCAGTATCCATTGACCTTCCTCCCATCCACCTCCAGGGGAACAAGGCACTCTCTCCGGAGGGACAGCCCCGCGCCCACCCTGTAAACTGAGCGCCCTGAGTCCAGAGCCTCCAGCCCTCTGGTGGAGCTGGCCTGGGGTACTCTTCCCTCCTGAGCAGGTGGTAAACTGGTAGGCCCCCTTTCCTGGGTCGTCTGCCCCTCGTCCAGCTGGGTCCCTACCCAATTAACCCTGGGTAGGTTGGGTCTGCTCAGTTTGTCCCTGAGCCCAGGGCACTGGGACCGTATGTGGCCTCTCTGGCCACAGTGATAGCAGCTCAGGTCACGTTGGTCCCCTCGAGCGGGTCGGAGGGGCCCGACGCCAGGCGTTCCCCTTGGGAGGGGGTTCTCCCTATTTCCCCGCTGGGAGGCCCCCTGGTGACTCTCTCTCTGCATCGGGGGGGGCCTGTTCTTTTGGGACTCCTCCCGGCTACCCCCTGACCGACTGTTCACAAACTCGTCGGCCAGCTGCCCTGCGTGCTGGGGGTTCTCGAGCTTTTTGTCCACCAACCACAGCCTCAGGTCGGAAGGGCACTGTTCATACAGTTGCTCCAGTACGATTAGGTCAAGCAGGTCCTCTTTAGCTCGGGCCCCCGCTGTCCACTTGCGGGCATACCCCTGCATCCGGTTGGCCAGTTGTAGGTAGGTGACCTCAGGCGTTTTACGCTGACTCCGGAACCTTCTCCGGTACATCTCGGGGGTCAGCCCAAACTCACGGAGCAGGGCCTGTTTGAACAGTTCATAGTCCCCTGCCTCCGGCCCTGTCATCCGGCTGTACACCTCCACGGCTTTGGGGTCCAGTAAGGGGGTGAGAAACTGGAGCCTGTCTGCAGGGTCAACCCTGTGCAGCTCACAGGCATTCTCAAAGGCCGTCAGGAAGCTATCTATGTCCTCCCCCTCCTTACGCTGGGCCAGGAAGCACTTATCAAAGTTCCTTGCAGTCTTGGGTCCCCCCTCACTCACCACAGCCGGGGCCCCACTGCTCCTCAGCCTGGCCAGCTCCAGTTCATGCTGTCTTTGTTTCTCCTTCTCCTGACGCTCCCTCTCCTTCTCCTGACGCTCCCTCTCCTTCTCCTCCTGCTCATGTTGACGTTGTTTCTCCTTCTCCTCCTGCTCATGTTGACGTTGTTTCTCCTCATGTTGACGTTGTTTTTCATGATCCTCCAGCTCCCTCATTTTCATCTCCCTCTCCCATTCCAGCCGCCTCCGCTCCAGGGATGGGGAGCTCCGCCGGGAGGATCCCCTGCTGGGTGCTGGGGTCAGGGTGCCCTCGGTATTCGCTGGGCTTCCCCCAACCCCTCCCCCAGGCATAGGTAGGAAGGGTCTCGGGATGTCCTCGGCAGCAGTCTGACCCCTCCCAGCCCGGTCAGGCCCCGGGGCCCACGCTGCGTCTGCCGGGCGGCTCCCCTCAGGGACAGGGATCGGGTCCTTCAAGCGATCCCTCTCCTCCAACTGGGCAATCAGTTGTTCCTTGGTGGACCTCCCGATGCGCAGCCCCCTCTGCCTGCACAGCTCCACCAGGTCACTCTTAAGGCGTTTAGCGTACATCTCCCTGCTGGCCACTCGCAGGCCGGGCAGCTTCCCACGGTTTCCAGGAAAAGCCCTTAGTGTGCCAGTCCTTCTTGAGGTCACCACCTCTTTGCCAGGGTCGAGCTGCAGACTCCTCCGCCCCTGGGACCGCTCGCTGCAATCCCCCGGGGGACCCTGTTACTGCAAAAGTCTTTCTCTCTGGTCACACATTCCCAGGGGTTAGCCGCCCCCCGAAACCGTCTCTCTCTGAATCTTCAGCACGCCTGGTCCCCGTCAATTCCCCTTCGTTTTACTGTTCCCCAGTCACTTACTGCAGGAAGCGCCGTTCACGGGGTGCAGTACATCCCACCGCTGCCACCAGTTGTCGCGGAGTGTGGGGGAGTCCAGGCCCTGCACCCCTCTTCCTGGGATCCACTGAGACTCTCAGCCAGCCAGTAAAACAGAAGGTTTATTGGACAACAGGAACACAGTCCACAACAGAGCTTGTGGGTACAACCAGGACCCCTCAATCACGTCCTTCTGGGGGAGCAGGGAGCTTAGACCCCAGCCCTGGGGTTCCCTGTGTTCCTCTCCCCAGCCTCCCAAACTGCCAACTAAACCCACCCCGCAGGTTCCCTGCTGCAGCCTCTGTTCACATTCCTGGGCAGAGGTGTCACCTCCCCCTCCCCCTCCTGGCTCAGGTGACAGGCTCTCAGGTCTCCCATCCCCAGGGCACATTCCCAGGTCAACACTCCCCCCTCCCTGCTGAGTCACATCGTCACACCGCCGATCCCAGAAGCAGAGTGTGAGTGGGCGTCTCCAGACAGCAAGTGGGGCCTTGTCCCTCCTCTCCATCCCCAACCCTCGGTGCCCAGGATGGGACCAGGACTCCTGCAAGCCGTTCGTATCCTGCATGCTGCTCGCCACCTGTTGCAGAGTGTGGTGTGCTGCCCTGGCGTGGGGTCAGCTCCAAGGGAGCAGCTGGGATCACTTTTCCGGAGGCTGTAGAAAGAGGCTTTAGAAGTAATGGGCCGGATGACTGCCCAGGAAAGGCTGGGGGCATTTATTGTTAGTTCTGGTTTGGTTGGTTCAGTAAAGCTACTTTGTTCCTGTCCCTGTTTGGTGCCACAGCAAAGTCCTGCTCCAGTGTCCCCCTCTGGCACTCTGAGCTATCCCTGTTGCCCTGGTTTGTTGCCTGGCTGTCCCTTGGCTTACCTCAGCTAATAACCAAGCTGCTGTGCGTGTCCGCGAGGTGAATAATGTCCCGATACTCTGCATTAAAAGCTGAGTGAGATAATACTGCCCCGAGCAGCTGCCCTGCACTTCCCATCACAGATGGCTTTGCTCCTTTGGATTTCCCTCTTTGGTGGAAAACAGATGAGTTCCCTCAATATCCCAGGGCTCAAGGATGAACTCTTCAGCACACTGCAAATGCTAACAAAGAAGCTGAGGTGTCCACTGTTTTCCCCAGCTCCTGAAACCACATAAAAGCAGAGAGATGCAGACTCTTTTTCCAGACAGTGTGTCTACCATGCACAGCCCCGTTGGCTGGGAACGGAGGGAGGCGAATTAGCGTAGCGGCAGAAGCTGGTGTAATTCCTGCATGGTATTTACTGCCAGGCCTGGGACTGCGCCGCTGCCCAGTTCCAGCTCTCTGACGTTTGGCCTATTCATGCATGAGGAAGTGAATTAATTACGGCAGGAAGTTCTGCTGGACCAACTCCCGAGAGGACTTGGTGAAACATGGGCCCTCTGGGGCCTTTGGCCAGGAGTCTGCAGACAAGACCCCGGGATTCTGTCAAGCAGCATTGTAGTGGGGTCCTGGCTTCCTGTTGGCTCAGCTTGACGTAACTGGACCTTTAGATGGCAGCTGGTCAACGGTGGAGATTGTTATTGGCTGACAACCAGCCCTGAGCAGCCGGAATGAATGCTGATGTCAGATCCCCACTGGGATTACTTCATAAGTGTAGGGCATGTGTGCGTGCCTATGGAAAGAAAGAGTCCATAGAAACCCTTCAGTGATCCTAAAGGCTCCCCAAAGCTCATTCCCTTTCCCCACTTCAAGGAATTTGCCTTGTTTCTGCACTCAGTTGTAACCACGAACTGGCTTGTGAGCAGAGTGGGGGCGGGAGATCTTTTGCAAAATTTCTGGAAAACTTACAGGGGTCTCCTGGGGCGGGCAGGGCAGGGGTTGGCTGAGAGCTCCCAGCTGTGCGGGGCCCAGGTGTGAAGTGAGCATGGCGGGATGGGTTCTTGGTCTAGTCCTTCCTGTTGATGTCACAGCTGGCATTGACCCTCCCCTGGTTTGCAGACTCAGTGGCAAGGCCAAGGACTGACTGGGCCATGGCGTTTGAGCCCCCTTGGGGCTGTCGAGGGCAGGACGAGGCCTGCTGGTGGGGCAGGGCCATGCCGTACCTGTACAAAGGCCAACCCCCTCCCAAAGGCCACATGCTCTACGCATCGGATGTGCCAGCCCCGTGCAGCACCCTGCAGGGCAGAGTGGGAGAGCAAGGTCTGGTGCCTTTCTGGGTAGTGGTATGCAATGCCGATCGGGTTGCCAGTCCCTGATGCTCTCAGGCTCCTAGGGCAAGTTCCAAGGTAGTTGCTCTGTGTCTGCAGCCAGGAGTTGGGCCCAGGAGTTGCCGGGCGATAGCGTTGGAGTCTTGGAGGTGCAGCTCTGCGGGTGGCTGCTCTGTCTGGGGCAGGTGTCTCAGGCCAGGGTCCGGCAAGGAGCACTGCAGGGAGGGAACTCCAACAGCTGCTCCTCGTTCGCTCTCCCTGGGGGTCGGGGCAAGGCTGGGCTCGGCTGCTCTCCTGAGAGGGAATAGCCAGCAGCCCCATCCTATTGCCGTAGCTTTGGGAACCGTAAAGGCACCCGTGACAGGATGGGACTGGGCCACTGCCCATGGCACGCCGTCCAGTAACTCCATAACGAGCAAATCCCAAATGCTGCTGTTGGAAAACTTCTCCCTGCCAAGGAGGGCCCCATGGTGAATGTGGGTGCCCTCCGCCCAGGCGTGGTGGGTACTGCGTCGGGCTGGGAACATCTCTTAGGGCTGTCTCTCCCCTCTTGGGGTGTTTGCAGTGGGGTGATCCCGCAGCGTTCCCTGCGGTCCCCCCACATTCCCCCCCCTTCTGTTGTTTTAAATGCCAGGAATTCCCAACAAGCCACTGCCTTGACACTGTAGGAAGGGATCTCGCAGCACTTTACCCTTCCTGCCTGGATCTTCTGTGTCTCCCTCCCTGGCAAGCTGAGAGCTCTGCTCTGGATCTTGAGGACTTACTATTTATTTGCACCAGGGAGACCCTGTGCTAGGGGCTGTACATTCGTAGAGTAAAAAGACCACGCCTCCCCACTGAATACACTCCCTGGGTCCCGGTACTCCTCTCCAGAGCCCCTGCTTGACCTGCAGAACTGGGACAGAGCGGGGATGCCAGTGGGGCGAGGAACACATGGCTTGTGGCGGACAGGCAGCTGCCAGGGAGGCTGAGCATGTTGTCTGTCCCCTGGGGAAGCATGCCAGGCCATGAGCTCATTCCTCCAGAGTCAGGCCTGCATCCTCTGCACGCAGATGAGGGCAGATAGCAGCCAGCAAGTCCCGGCCGGGCAGGGAATGGCGTGTGGAACAATAAACCAGCCCAAGAGATAAGGAAACCAGATGGTTATTAGCAAGCTAGCACGGAGGACGGGGCATTGTTCTTGGAGGAAGCGCAAACCCTCTCTGGCTTCTAGGCTCAGCTCCTATGAAGAAAACCTATGTTGTGTCAGAGCTGGAAGCGGGGCTGCTCGTCTGCTGCCCGGACCTGCAGTCAGGGTACGGTGTGCACTGTGATCTGAGTGCTGCTGGATGGGGAAGAGCCAAACGTGTGTGTTCCTGTGCTGCCGCTGGCTGCCGGGGGAAGCCAGTCGCAGGCTGGTGCGTTCAGACGCAGCAGAGCTGAGGGGGCAGCTCAGGCCATCGCGGAAGGCCAGGCTGTGCGGAGCTCGGCAGGCTGGAGGACTTGGTTCCTCTGCATCTGCAGCCAGAAGCAGCACCATGCGGCTGCTGCGCGCTTGGAAACCGGGGCTCTTTCCTGCCGAATCCTGCAAGGTGCCTAGCCCCTGGGAGAGGTGCTGCGCTCCGCATGATGCTCAGCAGCTCCTGGGTGTACTCAGGACCATGCACAATTGGACCCGGCAGGATTGGTGTCTTTGGGTCAGGCAGGCGGACCAGGCAGAGGGCTGGGAGCCAGGAGTGCAACCGCTCATGTGTTAACACACAGAAGTGTGGCCCTTTCCCTTCCAGCCACAGCAGGGCTGTAACTTCTTGGGCTGAATCCTCATCTGCCCCACCTGCAGCACGGGATGACAGTAGCTGCCTGCCTGTGTGGGGCAGGGAATAACCCGTTAACAGCTTGCGAAGCACCCTGTGGCCAGGCCAGGCACAGGAATAGGCGCCTCCTGTGGACGGGCATGGGGCCTGGGAGCTGCTCTTTGTGGGGCCCGTCAGGCTCTCCCCTGTGCTTGGGAGCAGGAAGCTCCTCTCCACGTCGAGGGCCTGCTCCAAGCCCCATAGAAGTCAAGGGGAGTCTCTTTCCCTTTGGCTTTGGATCAGCCCCGTTCTGCAACGTGAAAAGGAGGCCGTGTGCTCCCTGATTGTGCGTCACCCCCGCCTTGCCCTGGGTGCCCGGTGTGAGCTGGGGCCTTTTGGAGTACAGCTGATCCTGTCCTCCCAAATTCTGATGCTCCAGCAATGGCGGGGGGCAAGGGGGGCAGGGGAGGTGGGGAGGGAAACCTGCAGATCTAACTGGGGGGGTGGGGGGGAAGTCCTGTAGAAACTGCTGAGAAGGAGCATCACCTTCGCACTCTCTCCTTCTCCCACAGTGTCTGAAGCTGGGTTCAGGGCCAAGGTGAGGCTCAGAACTGGGCCAAGCCCCTTCCCCTCTCTGCACCTCAGTTTCCCCTGGGGAGGAGTCTTCTCCCCCATATCTCCAGGGGGGTTGTGAGGCCTGGGTTAAGGATGTGTTGAGGCCCGTGGCTGGTGGGTGAAGCATCGCTATCCTGATGCCATGAGTGCTGTTCCTCCCTTCGGTGTCCAGGCTCTAATGACAATGGTCAGTGTCTCCGGATTAATTTCTCCTTCCCCTGCCCCCTTCTCTGTCCCTTGCAGGAGGTGGAGGGAAGCGGAAAGGGAGGAGTAAGAAATGGAAAGAGATCCTCAGATTCCCACACATCAGCCAGTGTGACGACCTCCGGAAAGGCCTGGGTAAGCGAGGAGCCCCAGCCCGGCTGCTCCCCGGAGCTGGCCAGCGAGATGAGCCTCGTGCAGGGGCATGCGGGGATTGTGTTGCAAGAACTGGCAAAACCTGCTTGCCGCAGAGCCTGGGTGTCTGCTGCGAATGAGCAGGTACAAGCCAGTGGGGAAGGAGGGGAGCGTGCGGGGAGAGCAGGCTAGCACACCGAGCTGCACTGTGCCCCGCGGCCTCCTGGTCAGCAGAGAGGCCAAGAGCACCAGTGTGGCGCTGTAATGGGTACAGAGAGAGCAATGGGAAATGCCAGGGGCCCATGGGGAGCTCCATGCTACGGCTCTTGCGCTTGACAACAAAGACTGTGATCATTTCCTGCCAATGCAGAGGAGAGATGCTTATCGGGAGCCCGAGGAGGGTGGGGCAGGGAGTCAGGAAAAGGGTCAAGGCTGGGGCTGGTAACTGCTGCTGGAGAGAGGGTGTGCTCCCTGCATGCAGCTGGGGACACCTGCGCTGCCTGTGAGAAGCCAGGCACTACCCCCATACACACGCCCGCGTCCCGTGTAAGCGGGGAATGGGGTGTGTGTGGCAGAAGTGCAGGTGGGAGGAAAGCAGCAGGCTGGGGCTGGTAACTGCTGCTGGAGAGAGGGTGTGCTCCCTGCATGCAGCTGGGGACACCTGCGCTGCCTGTGAGAAGCCAGGCACTACCCCCATACGCACGCCCGCGTCCCGTGTAAGCGGGGAATGGGGTGTGTGTGGCAGAAGTGCAGGTGGGAGGAAAGCAGCACCTCCCGCGGGGCAGGCCCAGACACAGCTGCAGCGCTCCCTGACTCTGCGTCACCCGCACCTTGCCCTGTGCGGGTCCCAGACCCAGCTCTCCACTCTAGCATCCTGGTGCACAAATGTCCCTGACCAGTGTCAGTGACTAACCTGGCCTTTCCCTGGCAGGGGTTGGGGCGATACATGTGGGTTTAGGGGGAGCTGCACTTGGGCACAGGGAATGAACTCCCTGGGTACAGCCAGCCTCAGCGGGGTGCAACTTCTCTGGAGCTTCCTTCCTGCATCCGCAACGGGGATTGGGCCTTTCCCTCGGGTCTCCTGCTGGCCTCAGGGTCCCGCGTGACTCTAGGTGTCGGGGAGCCATTAGCTGCACAGTGCTCATCCAGCCACCTGCAGTAGCAGGCGGGCAGGTGGGTGTCAGTGTAACGGCGTACAGTTCCGTGTACTAGGGCACCATATCTGCCCAGAGAGACACGTCTCCTGCACCAAAAAGCTGGCGCTTCCGGGGCACCTGAGAGACCTGAGCAGGGCAGCACAGGAGGGGCAGGGGTGTGGCTCTTGCTGTGGAGGGGGAATGGTTGGTACGAGAGGGGGCACGTGGGGAGGGAGCCGTTCTGGGAAGGGGGCCGTGCTCCAGGACCAGGGCAACAGAATGCCTCTGCATTCCCAGCATTGCCCCTAACCCCCCCCCGCACACTCCCCTGCTGTCACACGGCCCTGTGTGCCAACGTCTCCCCCCTGCATGGCCCACTGCTATCGCACGGCCCTGCGTTCCCGGCATCGGCCCCCCCTTCATGCTCCCCTGCTATCACACGGCCCTGTGTGTCTGGCATCGTCCACCCTCCCCTCTCCCCCCACACACGCCCCTGCCATCGCATGCCCCCACCCTCGTTCTCCTGCCATCGCACAGCCGTGTGTGTCCGGCATCGTCCTCTCGTCACGCTCTCCTGCCATCTCACAGCCGTGTGTGTCCGGCATTGCTCCCCCCCCCTCCACATGCTCTCCTGCCATTGCACAGCCCTGTGTGTCTGGCACCGTCCCCTCCCATGCTCTCCTGCCATCGCACAGCCCTGTGTGTCCGGCATTGCTCCCCCCGCCCCGCCCCCCCACATACCCCCTGCCATTGCACAGCCCTGGGTTCAAACCTGCTGGTAGTCCAAGGGGGCAGCTGGGCGATAAGCCCTTGGTGGAAGGGCTGTGTCTCTTTGTCTCTGGGAGGTGCCTGTCCCAGCTGCCGGCTCTGAGTCAGCTCCACTCTGGAGCCATTTGCTCCAGGGAACATGCAGCCTTAGTGAATCTTCCCTTCCTGGCCCGCCCCTCAAGTGCAAGCCTAGCCTTGTCAGTAGTGCCCTGGGAACTAGGTGCTGGGATGCCTGAGGTCTGTCTCCAGCGGTGGAAGAGGAGCTGGGTCTAATGGTTAGAACAGGGAGGTGAAGCGTTTCTCTCACTCCATTAGTAACCTCTGGGTCCCCAGTGAAACCTCATGGTCAGCAGTATCCAAGGCAGCCGATGGGATGTAATAGTCGGGACAGACCTGGTCCTCATCCCTGGCTGGGACGATCCACGCATGGCACCATTTCTACTCCTAGCCTTTGTCTGAATCATGACTGGGCAGGGCTCAGGAAGCCTGGCCCCAACTCCCCTGGGACCTTCCCCCAAAGCAGAAAGAGTGATTTGAGAAAGTAGATGGTGAGTGTCCGCATCGAGGGCATTTTCCCTTCATAGAATCATAGAATATCAGGGTTGGAAGGGACCTCAGGAGGTCATCCAGTCCAAACCCCTGCTCAAAGCAGGACCAATCCCCAATTTTTGCCCCAGATCCCAAATGGCCCCCTCAAGGATTGTGAGTTCAATCCTGGGTTTAGCAGGCCAATGCTCAAACCACTGAGCTATCCCTCCCCTCCTCAGGGCTCAGGCCAGACCCTCTATTAATGGGGATTTGATGGGGGGGTGACATCAGCAGTCCCCATTCGGAGCAGACCTGGTACTTCCCCGCTCGGAGAGTCCCTGGCTCCCCCAGAAGCTGGGCTGAGCCGAAGAGGAGAAAACTAGCCCCGGCCCCCTCCAGCCTCTGGAAGGCACTTTACATCTCACAGAGCTGTTGAAACCCTGGGCAGATCTGCTACTGCCTCTTTGAGGGTGAGCGTAGGAGCCATTGTCCCCTGAGCACCCAGCGGAGTTTGGTGGAACTAAGGTTCTTGGGAAGCCCGCATTGGGGCAGGCGCGCTCAGAATCCAAGATAAGTGTGTCCTTCTCCCATGCTCCCTCGGAGATGTCAGTGACTCTTCCCGTAATGCATGCTCGGCTGCTCCTTCCCCTGGGACTCAGGCTGCAACACCAAGGAGTGGGTATGTTTATATGGCCTGGGAATGTGGTTAGGCAGAGGCCGGGGGGCAGTTTCCAGCTCAGAGAAAGGAGAGGAGCAGCGGGAAAGACATTTGCAATGTTTTAGTCTTGCTAGAACACAAAACTTGCAGCTGCTGGGGGCTTTGGCCTGGAATTCATTGTGTGCAGCTGGGCCCAGCACGGAGCTGGGCCCCTGTCACGCTACACAGGGGAGATGCATGAGAACCCTCTGCCTGGGGAGTCTCATGCATTCTCTGGAGAGAGAGTTGCAGCAAGGCCTGACCTAGCGTCCAGACGCACTCGAGCCTCTGGGAGGTCAGAGGCCACAATCGTGGGCCACAGAGGTGTTTGGGCAAAGGGGGCTGTGGAGGGGGCTGCCTGAGGGGGGCACACACTGTCTCGAGGAGCTGGTCCCCTAGAAATCCCGGCCATGCTGTGCAGTGTCAGCTCCAGTGACTTCAGCGAAGGCGACAGGTGCAGTTTGTGCAAGCCGGCGTTTGACTCTTGCCTGCCTGTTCCTTGAACCAAGGCAGTGACATGCAGGTGCTCTGAGCCCTGCTGGCTGGGGGAGCAGCTTCCTGCCTTGGGGGCTTCTTTCAGAGCCTTCACAGCGGGAGGCTGCGCAGTGGCCAACAGATGACGACGTTCATGAGGCAAGTCCGGTGACTCGGTGCGTGGATCCTCGGGCCAGGGAAGAGCCCCATGGATATCCCTATGGCTCTGCCTCAGCGCAGGGGCTCACCTGTAGAGTTACCTGCTGGATCTGGGCTGAAATCACTGCTGGTCTGCGTGACTCATCAGCCACAGCAATGCTCCCTGTCTCCCGCTCCACTGCCCAGTCCCCACCAGCTCAAAAGGCAATCCAGGTGTGCGCAGGAGAGTGGCCAGTGGCTCTCATCCCACAGCCGGGTTGCACTGTTGCCTGATGCAGCAGTGCTCTAAAGAAGCGCTTCTCTCCAGAGCTGCGTGCCTCCTTCGTCAGTGAGCCGCAGAACCCAGTCGTGTGGGAACAGAGCTGTGGAGGGTTACAGGCTGGGAGGACTCACCTGTCCGCGAGATGATCTCTGGGGCGCAGCGTCTGCGGAATGGGCCGGTACGGACCATCGTGCGCCGTGCTTCTGTCCCATCTCCTCCTTCATTTTCTTTTCCAGAAAGGGACTACAGCAGCCTGTGTGACAAGCAGCCCATCGGCAGGCTGCTCTTCCGCCAGTTCTGTGAGAGGCGGCCGGAGCTGCAGCGCTGCATCCACTTCCTGGACGCTGTGGTAAGAGCCCCGCTAGTCGCCAGCAGCCCGGGGACTTTGGTGCTCCTGGGGTCGGTGCAGTTTGAAGCTAGGGCACCCTGCTGGTGTTCCTGACCTAGGTTAGGTTTTGGGAGGATCACGGCAGGAGGGATGTCTGTCTTGTATGGATTGCAGGGGGGATGACACTGTAATATATGGAGTGTAGGGAGTCCTGGGTTTGCTCTGTCGGGGGACGAGACAGGATGCAGCAAATGGAAAGCAATGGGATTCCGAAGGGAAGGGGAAAGTGGATGTAGGGGTGTGCTAGATGGGGGGTGTGGTGCGGGCCCCGGAGCTGTGGGAATTCCCATGTAGCATTGGCTCTGCCAATAACGGATCTGTCTGGGAGCTGGAAGTCTCTCAGGAACATGTGCAGTGAAACCAAAAACCCACCCTGCAGTGCGCACATAGCTCCTGATTGGAACAGTCCTCTGGAAACGTCCCACACTGCTTCCCGGGGACTGGCAATTGCTCTTAAAGCCTCCGAGGGATGTAAGATCGAACAAGGATCTTTTGCACCATCCTACAGCAGAGCTGTGAGGGCCCAGTGGGGCAGGGCTTTGGGACGACGCATGTGCTTCAGTTAGACACGGATGGTTGAACTGGGGCCATAGAGAATATCTCTGCCGTTGAATTCTGTAGGAGGGTTCAAAGCTTCTCTCTGGCTGTTCAAATGGCTTTGTAAATACCAGCCTACAGAGGTGTGATTTCCTAGGGCATTCACTAGGATGTTTCCATGAGGGAGAAGAGGTCACTTGCCTTCCGTCTACGTTCTTTCCCCGTTGTTGACTTGTTAGGTGGTCGTGATAGACAGGTGGCTTCTTAGATGCTGGAGAAAATGAAATTGCTAAAGTGCGCCCCTAGCTCCAGTGGTGTGCGGGCAGTACATTTCACAGCCCTTTCTAAGGCAGCCGTGCAAAAATTCCACCCTGATAACATGTAGCTTCAGTCAGGCCTTCTAGTGAAATCATATCTTTGTGTTCTCAAGGGCTTTTTGTTTTTCCCTCGAAGGTTTCCTGGTTCTGGAAGCATGGTCTGTCCAGTAGGGCTTGGTTTCACTCTGGGTCACACCAGAGGATTTGGGCTTTTTTCACTAGCTGACTTGAAGTTCTGATCTGAAATCCGTGTGCATCTGCTGTTACTCTCCTGATGCCAGGAGGCAATTTTAGATGCTGTTTAATAGAAAACGTAAGCCTCCTAGAATGATCTGTGTTTCCCATTACCAAATTGTTTATGTAACTAAGGGAGCTTTTGCCCTTCAGACTGAGAGGAGCTTGCTGAGTCCCATTTGGTTTGGGTCAGGGGAAAATCTCGCTCTGTGTTGAAGGAAGCAGCCAGTCCTGCCAGCAATTCAAGCTGGTGTACGAAAACTTAAGCATTTTTCTTTTTTTGCATAGTCTTGATGCATCTGAGCGGCAGAAAGGCCGATCCAGTCATATGGGTGTTTAATGGGAAACACATGCCTGAAAAACAACCCTGGGTTTGTGTGAGGTTCTTTGAGCTTATGGAAGATTTAATAATTTAAAAAAAAATAATAAAAAAAGTTTCTTGCCCATCTAAGTCAATTAAATAGAACTCTTCCAACCAAAGTTGGTCTGGTGGTTGCTGTAAGTGCAGGTATGTAACAAAGCCACAGGCTTTCTGTACCTTCTGGGACTCTTCCATGTCTCCAGATACAAACCCTTTTGTCTCCAGCTAGTAAAATTCTGCAGGATGTTCCAGCTCTTCCTTCCACCACTGTCCTTCCCTTTAATCCCCTCCTGCCTCTCTTGTGGGCTGAAAGAGCAACGCTGCGCTTCCTCCTGACCAACCTCACGCTGCCTTCCACACCTAGCGTCTGCCCTAGCCCCTCATTTGTTGCGATTCAAGGTGTTGATTTCAATTTTGCAACGTGAAGCATGTAGCTTCTGATGTTTCAATAAAATTTCGCATCCAAATGTCACCCGGAAAAATGGGGAGAACGTTTTTACTGAAGCCTTGGTGAAATTTGTCCCTGTTCTTGACCCAGCTGTGATGTCAGTCTCTAAAGCTCCAGACTGTTTGAGACTGGGCTGCTTTAGAAGCAGTCTCTTCTATTTCATACCGCGAGCAGTCCCTGCATTCCCACACCAGCGGCTGACAACGGTTAAGCATCACTGTACACCAGGGTGATCGCCACGTTATCAGACCGTTCTCTTGCATACCTGGAGAGGAAAAATGTCCCTGAGCTATCATGCTGGAGAACTAGGTCTCTAGGCTAAGGCACAAGCCTCTGCCCTGGTTCTAATGCATGCTGTAACCACTTAGCTATGGACAGGGTAGGGCCCTCTGCTTGGGGAGTCCGTCTCCCACACAGCTGATAGAATGGGGTTCTTGTAGGGCACTGTAGGCAGGTCATATATTGCTTTACGCTGTTATCTGAGCTGGCAGAGCGGGGAACGCTTGGCTCAGTTAGCATGTAGAGTCCCTTTGAGGCTCATGTGAGTCACTCTGAGTCTGGGCGCACTGTAG
The DNA here is from genome assembly GCF_965140235.1 of Caretta caretta. Lineage (NCBI taxonomy): Eukaryota > Metazoa > Chordata > Testudines > Cheloniidae > Caretta > Caretta caretta. The sequence goes on from NC_134231.1 coordinate 2,173,289, forward strand.
AAACTGAAATGGAGAAGTTTCACAGACTCTGGCCTGTCCCGTCCATTCTCTGTGGATTGGGAGAGACAGTCCCTGGGGTAACTCCAGGCTGGTTCAAGATTCCAATCCTGGCTCTGGAATCTCCTCCTGAACTTGGGAGCTCTGCCTTGGAATGGCTGCATCCGGATACCCCTGGTCTCTGGCTCTCTGACCCTGATCTGGCGGGCGCTGGTGGGTGGGCTACAGTTCTCTGGCGTCAGGTGGGTTCTGAGTCCTGTGTGCTCTCTCCCAGCTGGTGTTTGGTGCAATCATGAGGTCAGATTCGGTTTGGCACAGCCCAGGGGGAAGGCAGCTTTGAGCACAGCATCATAGAGATGCCCCCTATGCTTCTGCACTTGGGAAAATTCTCTTCTGGCCTCTTCCTGGGCCTGGTGTGCTGCCAGAACAGTGTCTAAGGCCGGGTGGGGGCAGAGCGTCTCCATTGGCCTGAGCGTCTGTGCATCCGCTGGTCTCATTTCGCTTGGAAATGTCCCTGCCTGGCCCTGGCAGCGATTTGCAAAGGGCGTGTGGCTTCCTGGCTGGGATTACGGGCACCCCGGCCCTTTGCAGTGTGCATGTCATTGTTCAGGCCGCGCTCAAGGCCCTCCGGGCATGTTGGAAATTACAGAGAAGCTAATGACCGCGGCAACTGCTAACAGCTCGGTAAAGCCTCCCCAATGCCCTTCTTGTCTGTGAGAAGCCTGCGAACAGGGGCTAACCCCTCCGCACAGCTGTGGGTTTTCTCTTCCTGGCAGGGCTCCAGGTCTGTGCTGCTGTTGCATACCTCCCAAGCCAGGCAGCCTGGCATCATACCGGGGCAGTGTGGCTCTGCATGCATGGAGTTCTGTCGTGAGTCCCGGGAGGGTACTCACCCCGCCGTCTCCGTGCTGACGGTCCCAGTAAAGAAACCAGTTTCCAGTCTCGAGTAGTGTTTGTGATGCGGTGGGGCCCCGTTGTGCTGGGGAGTGGCGAACACAGGCAGTTCCTGCCCTACAGCGCCTACGATCTAACAAGGTGACGAGGGACCACGGGGGGAGCCGGAGGTGACACGGAGGTGGGTGCTATCGGTGTCACGGGCAGCAGACCCAGCACAGCAGTTGCCTAGCCATTGTCGAGTGTGGTGTAGGCCTCATGGCGGAAGGGAGCTGTAAGGAGGGATTGGCCAGCAGTGATTACTCCAGAGAAGCCAGGTGAGCAAGGCAGCGCGTTAAAGATACTGGTTAGGCTGTCCCCCACTCTCACCTACCTGCCTTTTGGTTTCTCTTTCCAGTGGTTCAAGAACAAATTTTTATTTTTATTTTTTTTGAGTCCTTGCTGGTGGGTTTCAAGTGACCCCCATGACAGTCGGGGGTGGTGTAAAGTCCCGCCTGGCTTACAAGGTCTCCGTCAAGTTGGAAGAGAGTAACTCTGCCAGTGCGTTGCACCCACTGGGTGGAAGAGACAGGTGGGCGGAAAAATTGCAACCCCAAGTCCCAGCCCAGCACGGAGGTGGTGGGGATGTGGAGCAGCGCCGAGGGGGTTTTAATGCCCAGTGTGTGTAGTTTGCTTGCTCTACTGGTGGACTTACAATTGTGGGGGCTCTGTCAAAACATGCACGGTGCACTGGGGTAAACTCAGGTCCACTTAAAGCCAGTTTAGTGAAACCTGGGCAAGCCCCAGTGTGGACACACTGATATTCACTTAAAACTGGGTATTTCAGTTTAGCTTGTGCCTGGAAATTTACCACTTCAGGCTAACTTGTTGAAAGCAGGATTAAATTAACATTTTGGTCCACACAGGGTTTGGCACCGGATTCCCTTGCTCGGCTTGCAGCCTTTCTGTGAGGTAACCCTGAGCAGCTGTGTGTGTCGCCCAGGCTTGGGTTGGGTTTCTGAGCCCCTCTTCCTGGCCCCAAGGTAGAGGCTGGACTCTCCCGCAGCAGCATTCGAGCTAGTGCAGTCGGTTTAGTTGCTGAGGAAAGTTTCACATGAAGCTATTCTCCAAAATGTGCTTTGGAGCCCTGATGAAATGGGTTTGGTCTAGTCACGAAACTGCTCTTCCACCTGTCCGTCCACACGCTCCCCTCTCGGCACTGACGGTCCGGCTGAAATACAGGCTCTGCAGCCCGATTCTGCCCCTGTGGGGCCTGTGCAGCCCCATTGTCTTTGCTCTGGTCAAAGACCAGGCACCCCTAGTTTTCAAACTGGTCAGGATCCACAGCAGTTGCTGAGGGCCTGACCTAGCCTGGCCGGCAGATCCTCTGTTGCGGGTGGTGTTGAGTGGGGTGGAAGAAGCCTGTCAGATCCCGAGGGATGTGGGGACCAGGGAAGCGTTTTCACTCCCAGCTCGCTCCTTGCACAGGTAGAGGGGTGAGGCTTCACCTGCCTTGGAAGGCAACAGGGATTGGGCACTACGGGATGCTCCAGTGATCTAGCTTGACGTATCGCAAAGGGGAAAAGACGTGCCATGTGTAACACTGCGGTGTGCATGAGGCTGTCCTGTGGAAATGCTGCAGGACAGGGCCTGCGCCTGCCCGGTGCTGCATGCGGGGTCCTGGTCCCAGGGGCGTGCCTCTCTTCTTTCTGAAGGAAAGAGAAACTGCAGTGCTTTGGTCTCCTCCGGCCCCTCCAGCGTGCTGCCATCCGGCTCCAATTGTGAGCGACCCCCACAGCCCCTTTGCACGGCGGGCTGGTGCCACTCACGCTGGCAGAGCTGGCTTGTCGTGTTGTGACATCTCCCCGTGACATCCACCCTGCAGCGTGGGCCCCTGGGACTTGCTCCGGGATTACTAGCAGTCTCTGCGCACATCCTTGCCGGGTGCCAATGGGCTGGTGCCTCTTCACGGAGTGTGTTTTTCTTGGCACGTTGGCTCACGGAGGCTGCATGCCCAGGGGCCCTTGCAGGCTGTGCTGGCTTGTTGCTGGTGCTGGGGTTTGTTGCCTCTTTAGGAGGCTGGCTGCTGGCGGGAAATGTCACACCACATAGGGAGGGGAGGGAAATAGCCTGGGGCCATGAGGAGGCCCACGAGGAGTGTCATGCCTGCAGTGCACCGGGTCACATGTGGCACTGATGCCAGAGAGTTGCTTTCTGTCCACAGATGAATCGCTGACCTTGCGGATTGTCCTCCCCCGGGGGGTGGAGGGGTCCTAGTGGATTAAAGCAGTGGAGGCTGGGAGTCAGGACTCCTGGGTTCTGTCTCTAGCTCTGGGAAGGGAATGGAGTCTAGTGGGTTAGAGCGGAGAGGAAGGGGGCTGGATGCTGTCCCCAGCTGTAGGAGCAGACATGGGGTCTAGCAGGTTAGAGCAGGAGGCAGGGAGTCCAGACTCTTGGGTTCTATTTCCTGTTCTGGGAGGAAATGTGGCTCTGTGGCTAGCGCAAGTGGGAAGCCACTGGGTTTTATTTTAGACTCTGCCACTCACTGTGTGATCTTGGGTCCTGTCACTTAACCAATCAGTGTCTCAGTTCCCCATCTGTAAAGTGGGGCTATGGACAGCACCCTGGGTCGTGGGGGCTCTAATTGCCAACTGCTCTTGCTGTATCCTGTCTCGGCAAAGTGGACTGGTAACAGCTTGGTCCCTTTACAGCCCCCTCCCTTTCCCTAGCTTCTCGGGGCCTCAGTGGTCCTGCCGGAGCTGCCCTGCAAGGAGACCCCCCAGTCAGCGCTGTAGTTCAGGGCTGGCTCGGAGAGGCTTACTCAGCTCCTCATGGGACATTCCAGCCTGTTTGTTTCTCATGGCTGTCATCCAGTGGTCTTTTTATTAAGGAAAACACAGATGTCACTTGAGCCTTGAGAATGAGGGCGACCCGTGAGCCATCCCCGCTATGCTGGCCCTCCAGAGCCTATTTCCGTCCTTCCTGTTTAAGGCGGCCGAAGCCTGGGACAGTTTTGAGAGCACCTGCTCCGTTTTATTCCCCTGGTTGGCTCTCTTCCCAGCCCCCCTTTATTAGGGGACCGGGTGCTTAGCCAGCTTCACACCTGACCCTGCTGCACTATGGGAGAGGTGAGTTCTGACCGAACCCTTCGCCCGCGGCTCATCCCTGCCTCTGGGGGTCATTCCTGTGTCCTCTGTCTCCTAGCGCCCGGCCGAGTTCCCAAAACACTGGCCGAGGGAGCAGCAGGTCAGATTTTAATAGCCGCAGAGCGTGGCTCTTGGAGGAAGGCAAACCGCCAACACCCAATGGGGAGGCGTGGGTGGGGAGGTGGAAATCAGGGAGGAATGCCAGGAGGGGCTTGCAGGGGCCCCATGCCGACAAGAGCAAAGTGGGAAGGAGACACCAGGGAGGTTGTCCGGGTGCTTGGCCCAGGGTAGGTTTTTCCTGGTGCAGTTGGCTTTTTAATGAGGGTTTGGCCCAAAGTCCTGGCTGCTCCTGTGTCTGGGAGCTCGTCCCCTGCTCTCTGCCGGTTCAGACCGTGCAGGCCCGTTAGTGTTGGCGTTAGCGCCAGGTGGGCCACCGGAAGAACGAGCGGCTCTTGGGCGGAGTTGGCAGAGTCCGTTGCTGCCTAACAAGCACCGTCATGGGGGTGACCGGGGTGTTTGAGCCCTGGTGGGGTCCATGCCCGCTTGCCGGGGGGAGCCGAGCAAAGCCAGGTCTCCCCTGCTCCTCCGCCTGGAGCTGTGTCTAGGAGGCCTTGCAGCGAGTGCTTAGCAGAGCCCTGGGGTCCCCGAATGTGGGTGAATCCCCCCGAGCAATGTGTCATGTTAGCTCTCCCCAAGGCAGTGTGCGAATCCAGGCTGTTCCGGCTGGCGGCTCCCCCGCCTTCGCAGTTGCTCGTTGTTTGGTTATAAATGGCTCCCACTGTCCGTACAGCTGTTCCTTTTGTTGGGCTGGTGGGTGGGAACATTTGGCTGTACACCCCCCGGCCACGCTGGCTTCTTGCCTGTCCCGGGAGCCGTACTGCAGGGAGGGGATGGTTAGCCCAGTGCCAGTCACCCTGAGTGTGGGGCAGAAACCCACGAGCATCTACACTCGCCAACAATAATGTCACGCAGGTAAATGCAGTCAGGCCCTGTAGGGGTGCCCAGGTCACCTGGGAGCCGTCCAGGGCACCAGCCGTGATGCCATGGCAAGCAAATAGGTGCTGATCCCATGAGCTGCAGCCTCAGCCCCAGTGGTGCCCAGCACAGGGACTGGGTCTGTACCTGGGGAGTGTGAGCGCCGCACAGAGCCTGTCCCAAGACCATGGCAGGCAGGCCTGACCTGGCAAGGGGTGTCGTGGCCAGACAGGGGGGAGAGCGTCTCGGCAGAGCTCCAGCACAAAGGGCGAGAAAGGTCAGGTCAGGCCAGGCCTGCTGGCCCTGGGACAGCTGGGGCAGGGCCTGGTGCTGAAATCCCTTCACAGCCCGGTTCTGTAATGCTGCCGGCCACTTCAGCCGTGGAGCCCGTGCTTGGTGCCAGTAACCCCCTGAATCCAGGGCAGCGTGTGGCCCACAGGGTGGAGAGAGGCGAGGGCTGGCGCTGCGGGGTTTGGGAGGAGTCCCAGGCCATCCAGTCTTGTCTCCAAGGCCAGGTCCTGATGTAAGGGCTGGAGGGGGAACCGTGGCGCCTCCAAGCACTTGGCAGCGTTCCCTCTGTCAGGAGGCTCCCTGGCAGTGCCAGGCAGTGGGAGGCAGAGGTGTGGAACCAACCCGGTGTCAGCCCTTTGGTGTTGGTGCCATGGTGACATGGCAGAGCCCTGCCTTGCCCATTGCTGGGGGGTGGGCCCTTGGGGCCAGCTTCACAGCTCTGGGCTGTGCCTGTTTGGGTCTGGGGTTTTGGTTTGAGCCAGGCAAACCCTGGTGTGGTTCCAGCCAAGGCTGGAGCGGTGCTGAAATGTACCAGGCCTTGCAGAACAATGACCGCTGGACCGTCCAGCCCGGCTCAGTCTGATGCCTCTTTATGCCCCGCCCAGATCGATTACGAGCTCTCTCCGGATGAGCGGCGCAAGGAGATGGGCGACGAGATCATCCGAAGGTTCTTTAAAAGGGAGGTGAGTGTGTGCCCGGTCCCCCCGCCCCCCAGGGTGAGCACAAGGGGAAGGAGGCAGGCAGAGGCTGGCCAGAGGGAAGTGTGCCTCTGCCGAGCAGCATGCGCTCTCTGTGAGGGGAGGGTGCCCCTTGCTGGCAGCATGGAGAAGATGCAGGTCTGCGTCCCTGCCGGAGCGTGGGGTCTCAGCTGCACTTTCTCTCACGCTGCCCTTGCTGGGCTAGACAAGGTGTGAGGAGCCTCGCTGTAAGGCCCTGGGCTGCCTGGGGCTGGGCAAGGCAGCTTGGTGTCTCCCATGATTCCTACCCAAGAATCAATCAGGTAGGTGGAAAATACCCAGGTGGGGAGCTGGCTGGGCTTGGGGGCTTCAGCCAGGACTCAGACCTGCCGTGCTCTCCTTTCACCTCAGTCTTCAGACTACATGCCGGAAATCAGCCAGGCCCTCATGAAGCAGTGCATGGAGAACCTGGAGAAAAGTGCCTGTAAAGACCTCTTCAGCAGCTGTCTGGCGTGAGTACTGGGCTTGGCCTTGAGCGGCGCTGTGCGTGATACAGCGTGGCCATGATCCGCGGGGCTGGAGAGGGGTCCTCCAACGGGGCAGCCGGGAGAGCAGAGCTAACATCCCCTTCTCTCCCCTAGTCCTATGCACGGGTACCTGAGCGGAGCGCCCTTCGCCGACTATCGGGACAGCATGTACTTCGACCGGTTCCTGCAGTGGAAGTACTTGGAGAGGTGAGTGAGGGCTGCTGTCTCTGGGCTGCATTCGACTGAGCTGAGCTGGGATCTTACAGGCCTTAAACACGCCTTGCGGCTTTGTCATTTCAGGCAGTCGGTGACCAAGGACACCTTCCGGCAGTACCGGATTCTGGGCAAGGGGGGCTTTGGAGAGGTAAGGCTGTGTCGCCGGAGCAGGGGGCTCAGGGGCTGGGCAAAGGCTGGTTTCCCTGAGGCGTGGCACAGGCTCTCCAGCCTTTGTGGAAAATAATCCCCTTTGATGGCAGCACCAGCCCGGCGGGCACTGGTGCCTGGGAGATGCTGCCAGCTGGTGAGGCTCTGGCCTCCAAGCACTGCTAGCCCCAGGAGCACTGGGCAGGGGCCTGTCTGCCAGGCTGAGGGGGCCTAGCCCAGAAACGAGGTGATTCAAGCTCTGAGAGGCCAGTATGTGGGCACAGCCCTGTGGTGAGGGGGATGGGCACAAGGGCATTGTCTGTCCCTGTCCACCACGGGGGAGTCTGGGGCTAGCCGATGGGAACGTGCAGCTGGGCCCTGCTGGCTGGCCCTTGGCTGGCTTTGTGTGGCCAGGGGGCTGCTTGGGGCTGGCTGAGTTGAGTGGCCTGCACTTGGCACGTTGCCCCAGACGCAGAGGAACTTTGTAAAGACAATTGGAGCAGATAAGTCAGTTTACTGCCGGCCAGGAAACCCCATGATCCCCTGGGGGAAGGCCCCTTGCCTTTTGCCCAGATGGGATCAGGAAGCTGAGTTGTTGCCCGAGAATCTGTTCTCCTGGTGGCTCTGGACAGAGACGTGGCTTTGGTCGGGCTGGAAGGATAATGCCAGGCCCTTGGCCCAGGGGTCTCCTTCAGCTAGTCCAGTCCCATCTCCCAAGCACCAGGCACTGCCCTTCTCGGCCTCCTCACGCTGCGCTGTGTCTGTGCCTCCAGGTCTGCGCCTGCCAGGTACGAGCAACAGGCAAGATGTATGCCTGCAAGAAGCTGGAGAAGAAGCGGATCAAGAAGCGGAAAGGGGAGGCCATGGCCCTGAACGAGAAGCAGATCCTGGAGAAAGTGAACAGCAGGTTTGTGGTGAGTGTCGCTCTCCTGAGAGCTGGGCTCCCAGCCCCTCCTGGTGCTGCTGCTTCCTGCCTCCTCTGGCTCCGGGACGGTTCGGGAGCCCTCCTCCCTGGAGCTGGCCATCGGGGGGACCCTGCTGGGTGTCAGTGGGATGGAGACGCCCCCACTCTTCATCACGTGGGTTGGGACTGGCTGTGTTTGCAAAGGGGTGGCTGGGTTTGAAGTGAAGCACGCAGAAGGGGGGTGCCATGGGGACCCAGCTGGCATGCACCCCTGTGCCCTCCGGTCCGTACAACCCAGCGACTGCCCCCACCCGTAACCCCGATGCTGCCATGGTGACAGGCAGCTGTTGGAGGCCTGCCTGTGGCGAGGGTGCCAGCTCTGGGGTGTTCTCGCAGGTCAGCCTGGCCTATGCCTACGAGACGAAGGACGCGCTCTGCCTGGTGCTGACCATCATGAACGGGGGTGACCTCAAGTTCCACATCTACAACATGGGCAACCCCGGCTTTGAGGATGAACGCGTCGTCTTCTACGCGGCCGAGATCTGCTGCGGGCTGCAGCACCTGCACCAGGAGGGCATTGTCTACAGGTGAGCGGGCCTGGGGCAGGGGGCCTGACTCGGGCCGGCCATGGCTCCCCGCGAGAGCTGCTGGGGAGGAGCTATGCAGCGGCAGTGCCCGTCTCCAGGCAGCAGACTGGCAGTGCCCAGGCTGTGGGGTCAGGAGCATGCCCTGTCCCGCTACTGAGCACTTGCTCACCCAGGGAGGAGATGGTCCCCGAGGCAGTCCCTCTCTCTCTCCCCATGCCAGGGGCTGCAGGGCCCCTCCTGATCAGCTGGGCACTCACGGAGTTCTGCATGCCGGCCCCGGGCCTCCCCTTCCCTGCGCTGCTCTGTGCCTGTCCTTTCAGGCTCTGCCCGCTGTCAGGCCACAGCTTTCCCCAGGCCTTGGGTCTGTGCTCCTGGCACGAGATGCTGGGCCATGCCCTCCCTCTTCTCTGACTAGGATCTAGCCCATCCTCACAGCCTGGGATGTGAGACCCAGCTCTCACGAGTTAGTGGCACCAAGCTGGCCAGCAGCGTCCGAGTGGCTCTCTGGGTCCCCCAGTGTACTCAGCTGAGCCAACGAGCCCCAGCTGGCATGCACTGCACGTGCGAATGTAGCCGTGCCTGGGCTGCCACGGTTGTCTCGTTCTGAGCTGGGCCTGTCTCTCCTCCCCAGGGATCTGAAGCCAGAGAACATCCTGCTGGATGATGATGGTGAGTGGGGAACGTCCGGGGGGAGCTGCCAGGGTCTACACGGCCCCTTCCCAGGCTGGTGGGAGCGTGAGCCCAGCTTGCTCCTCCTGGCCGTTCCTTGGCTCTGGCTCTCTTCACTGCGTCGGCTTGCACTGCGTATTCCACCCCGGCTGGCCCCCAGCCCTGAGCCGCCTCCGGGGCGGGGGACGGGCTCCCTCCTGCCCCGGCTGGTACGGCTCACCCCACAAGCTGGGAGTGGCAGTGATGGCCTGGAGGCGGCCCCAAAGACAGCAGCCCCCGATCCACATTCATGTCAGGGTGAAGGGGGCAGACAGGCCTGCTGGGGGGAGCGGCTTCAGGCTCTAGGCATCGGGCCTGAGATGCCCCCCTGGGAGCAGTGTCTGGGCCCACGTGGGGCAGGGGCGGTGACTCCCAGGTCAGACTAAAAGTGGAGGCTCTGTCTGCTCCACGCTAGGGGGTGCGGAGCTGGAATTCCCCACCCAGCCCCGTGCTGCTGCGCTCACCCATTTGCTGCATTTCGCTGTTGCTGGGGGTAGAGGTGGTGCCATGCTCTGGGATGGGAGGGGACGATCGTCGTGTTTAATCAAGCTGGCATCAAGCGCTCTGCCCCCTTCGGGAGAGACATCGCATGCATTGCTTTTCTCCTGAGGTCAGTGGCTCCCTCTGTTCCCCTCTGGGACTATCTTCCCGAAACCCATCTCCTTAGAACAGCCCAAGCAGCTGATGCCTCAGTCCCCGAAGGACTGCCTGCTGAAGGGAGGCAGCAGGCCATGGAGCTGGGAACCCCGGATGGCTTGGGAGTGGTGGGCAGTCCCACCGCTGAGCCTTCTGATTTCCCTCCCGCGGCAGGACACATCCGGATCTCGGACCTGGGGCTGGCCATTAAGATTCCGGAGGGTGAGATGATCCGCGGCCGCGTCGGGACCGTCGGCTACATGGGTAGGTGTTGGGGCTGCCCGCGCCAGGGGTAGAGCGGGAGGTGGCGGCTGGAAGCCAGAGCTCTGGGCCAGGTGCTGGTGTCAAGAGGGAAGCCGCTAGGCAGGACGGCTGTGCTCTGTGGCGGGGCCCTTCTCCCACCTGTGGGCAGCCTGGCCTCAGGGCCTGGCTGGGAGCCGGCGAGTGATTCCGAATGGGGTTTGTTTGAGGGCTGTCCCCTGCTCTCGCCCCGCCAGCTCCAGAGGTGATTAACAACGAGCGCTACACCTTCGGCCCGGACTGGTGGGGGCTGGGCTGCCTGATCTACGAGATGATCGAGGGGCAGTCGCCGTTCCGTGCCCGCAAGGAGAGGGTGAAGCGGGAAGAGGTGGAGAAGCGGGTGCAGGAGGATCAGGAGCTGTACTCTGACAAGTTCACCGAGAACACCCAGGCCATCTGCAAGATGGTGAGTTGGCAGCTGGAGCCGCCGTGCCCTGTGCCCCTCCCTCAAGGCCTGTCTGTCCGCAGTGGGGGCCGGCGCCCTGCAGCAGGGGTGTCCAGGCCTGCTCTGCTGGGGGCCCTGCCGGCAGGGCCAGATTTGTGAGTATGTGGCTCCTCCCTGACCCCAGGCGCCCGCTGTCTAGAGCCTGCTGCTGCTCAGCCGCAGACACTACCCAGCTTCCAGCTCTGGTGAAGAGGGGAAGCGCTGAGAGGAAGTCCCACGCCCCGAGACATGGCTCTGCTGACCCACCCCCCGGGGTAAACAGCGTTGGGTCGAATTCTTCCCTCGACCGGGCAGCCGCCTCTCGGGGAGGTGGGTTAGCTCCAGCTGCGGGAGGACGTCGCTGCCGCGTTCAGTTTGTGGACACCGCCCCAGCCCCTCTGTGAATGGTGGGTGATGAGACTCTTGTCGGTGCAGCGTGAGCTCGCCAGGCAGGGACCGTCTCGCTGGGGCTCTGGGCTCATTGGGGCCTGGAGGTGCCCCGTCCGTACACAGGCTCCTCCCCAGCCCCCTGCCAGGCCGGGTGCCACCCCAGTGCTCTCCTGCATGCCAGGCTGTGGGGGCAGCGCTGGGTCGCTCCATCTAGCCCGCTGCGCTGCGTTCAGTCCGCATCACCCCCCCGTGTGACCACGGGGCCTCGGTCCGTCTCCCCAGCTCCTGACCAAGGACCCGAAGCAGCGACTGGGCTGCGGGGAGGACGGGGCCGCCCAGGTGACCCAGCATCCATTCTTCAGGACCATCAACTTCAAGCGGCTGGAGGCCGGGGTCATAAAGCCGTCATTTGTGCCAGATGTAAGAGCCCAGGAGGGGCAGGGTGGGGGCAGAAGGGCAGGCAACATGGCACAGGCCAGGCATCGGCGGGGAGGGCCACAAGTCAGTGCTGGGCCAGTGGTGATGGGCTGATCCTCCTGTGGCTGCTGGTTGAGTCTGAGGGGGCTGCCTCCCCAGCCCAGGGGAGTGGGCCCTGGAGCATGCTGGGGGCAGTCAGTCCCATGCACCATGCTGAGCGCTCTCTGTGGGTCATTCAGCTCTGGGGTATGGGCCCTGGGGTGATCAGTCCCCTGCCCCACGCTGAGCACTCTCCGTGGGCCCGGCACTTCCCTGGGGCGGTCAGTCCCCTGCCCCACGCTGAGCGCGCTCTCTGGGTCGTGCAGCACTGGGGTATGGGCCCTAGGGCGGTCAGTCCCCTGCCCCATGCTGAGCGCTCTCCGTGGGCCCGGCAGTGCCCTGGGGCGGTCAGTTCCCTGCCCCACGCTGAGCACTCTCCATGGGCCCTGCAGCCTCGGGCCGTGTACTGCAAGGACGTGCTGGACATCGAGCAGTTCTCCACCGTCAAGGGCGTCAACCTGGACCAAACGGACAGTGACTTCTACGCCAAATTCGCCACGGGCAGCGTCTCCATCCCCTGGCAGAATGAGGTACGGGGCGGGGGGAGGGATTCAGCCATAACAACCGAACACCCCCCTCACCCCACTATGTGTCCCTGCAGACAGTGCCCCCATGGCTCTCTCTGGCACAGCAGCTGGCAAGGAGGGAGGCTGAGTCCATATTGCTGGCCAGGGGGCTCTGGCCTGTCTGCTTTCCCCATAAGAAGATTGGTGCCCTGATTCCCGAGCCCTCTGCCTCCGTGCCAGGGCTGTGGGGCGCGCCAGGGTGTGCAAACTCCTCTCAGGCAGGATGGGTGGTGGGCTTCCCTCTTGGGCAGCTGGTTCCCACGGCAGGGTCTGGGAGGAAACCATGCTGGGGTAGAGCCTGGGGGAGCTGGGATCCAGGCCTCTGCCCTACAGCTGCAAGCCCTTAGGAGGGTGGGTGGGAATGGAGGCTGGGTGACCCAGCAGGAAGGAGCTGCCCTGGGAGGAGGGGCAGGAGCCCCATGGCTTAAACTGAGGAATACAAAGAGCCTGATCCTGCCCTAGCCCCATGGGGCTGTCCCTCCTCTTGCTGGCTCCCAGGGATGGCACTAGTGTGCTGTCACCCCAATGTATCCAGCTTGGCCAGCCCCCTGCTCCCAGACACACAGGGAGACTGCCCTCCCCAGGGAGCCTGCCTCTGATCGCCTGGGGAACGGTCCCATCTCTGGGCTGCCTGTGGCCCCGGGCGCCTCCCGCTGAGCTTTCCCCTGTGCGCCTCTCCCCAGATGATCGAGACCGAGTGCTTTAAAGACCTGAATGTGTTTGGACCAAATGGGTTGCGCTCCCCGGATCTGGACTGGAAGCAGCTCCCCGAGCCCCCCAAGCGCAGCCTGCTTCAGCGGCTCTTCCGGCGGCACGTAAGGCCCGTTGTGTGTCCTGCCCACGGTCCCTGAGGTGTTTGCCCCGCCCTGGGACCCTGGCCTTGCTGGGGTTCCCCCATGCACTGCAGCAGGTGCTGGAGACTGCCCCGCTCCACGCCTGCTTTCAGCCAGCACCTATAGCCAAGGCTGGCTCGACGCTGACCCACTCCGGCCCAGGGGAAGCCAACGCCCCTTCAGACCAGCAGAAGGCATCTCATGGCTGAGACTGGCCCGGTAACCCCCCGTCGGCTGTGTGGACGCCTTTGGCCCACGCCGGCCCCGGCTGGTTTCTGTGCCGTTGGTATGAAGGGCTCGGGCACGTAGCCAGCCCTGACACTTCCCTCCGTGGGTGGGTATCTCTGCCCAGCTGGGCTGCTGCCCTTGCAGACGTCCTGGCACTGAGGGAAGGTTCCTGGGGTCTCTCTAGTAGCCCCTCCCCTGTCCCTTGCCTTCCTGGCCAGGCTGATCGTGGGGGAGCCCGTGGCTCGCAGGCGGGAGTGGCTGAGCCCCTATCTGACGCTCTCTGTCCCTGTCTCCCCCGCAGCCGGCGGACTACACCATCAGCACCAACACACACTCCAACCTCACAGCGGGCGTGAACTCGCATCCGCCCACGGCCAACTCCGCCGGCCAAGGCCGGGCCATGGCGCAGGCGCCTTCCTGACCCCCCTGCTCCCATGGAGACCCTGCTCCGTTAGAGCCAGCATGGGCAGGCCCGGAGCCCGCCCGTGGAGCTGCCGTCCTTGCCGTCTCAGGGTTACCGTGGATGTGAAGCTGAGGCTGTTGGCGCCAGAGCTGGGGTGAGGGGCTGTTCCGTCACCCTGCCCTGCTGGGCTGAGTCACTCCTGGAGGCCGAGTGGGAAGATGCAGCCCCCGCCCAGGACTGCGTGCCAGATACTCTCACTGCACCTCACCCCATCCGCCTCGCCTCTGGGTAACCGGAGCCCTCTCAGCCCTGCTCCCGGGGGCCCGTCGCGCTGGCAGGACCTGGCACGGCTGCATGCCAGGCACAGACTGCTCAAGGGAGCCTGGATCCATCTGTGTGTTCACGCGGGAGGGTGGAGTCGGTGTTTGTTGTTGCCAATAGCTTCCTTGCCGTGATCACTGGGGTGGCCTCTCCCAGCTGCTCCCGCTGTGTCCCCCCAACGCGGTTCCTGCGGCAAACCCTGCCCTGGGAGGTACTGTCGGCATTGTGCCCACCCTGCATCTGTCGGGGAGAGGGGGGCTCCCCCGGTGTTACACCCCTGCCTGTGGGGTCTGGGTGAGAGGAGGGGCGGGGCTCACAGCCCAGGTGGGAGCCCCTAGCTGCTCAGGCTGAATAGGGGCTGGCCATAGCCAGCTGGCTGCAGAGACCCGGGGGCAGGTGTGCAGTGTGTATTGTCACTGCTTGGCTCCTCTCAGTCCCGGCTGCAGGTTGGGATTGAGGGGCACCAGCAGGGTTGGGGAAGCCCAGGCCGGGGTAGCAAGGAGGCTGTTTGAGTGGAGTAGGACCCAGGGGCCCTTGAATTTGGGGTCACGAAGGCCATCAGTCAGTTGCACCCACGCTCCCTTGCTGGAGAGAATTGGTGAAGGGAGCAATGACCAAACCCCTTCTCCTCTCACCCTCCCCGCAAACCCAGCACCTCCGGCTTCCCGCACCGCTTCTGTTCTCTAAGCAAGTGTCCCAAAGAGTCAGTCAGTTCCCCTCCGACTCCTGCTCCTGCCCTCGGCCCAGCGGGAGGTCGCTCCTGGTTCTCTCAGCTGCCACCTACCCAGGGTCTAGCAGCCTACGACGATAGCTCATAGCCTGGCCCAAAGGGTGAGACTAAGACCCCCTGACCCTGCATGGGAGAGTCTTGCCATGGGACTGGCCACGGGCCCCTGGGCTGCCACTTGCCTGGGAGCAAGCCATGGCAGGGAAGTCGTCTTGGCTTCGGGCTGGAACGCAGGCGGCTGGGAGGTGCTGTGGGCTCAGGTGGGACCTGAGCGCTGTTGCTGAGTGGGGATGGAGGGGGGGCAATCTGTTTTCATAGCACCTGAGCCCCAGAGCTGCTTGTTGTCTCATGGCGAGCATTTGTGTGCTGTTAGGGGCCTGGCAGCGTGCAGGGAGCCCGGCACTGGGCCAGACATGGTTTGTGTTTTTATCTTTAGGGTCTGTGCTGGCCTTGTGCCTGGGAATCTGTCACTCTTAACATATTTGGTGCTAAAGCAAGAGCTGCTCTCAGCGGAAGAAACTCGGGCTGTAAGCAGGGGAGTGAAGAGTTTTCCATGGAACCACCCCCTAGCATGAACTGCTGAATGCGCACCCAGCATTCGCTCAGACTTCAGCGTGACTCAGATGTCTTCATACAGCCCTGGATGCCTCTTTGCTCCCCTGCTGAGGCCAGAGTAAAGACCCCCTCTCTTGTCCCACTGGCTGGTGTCCCCACCCCCTAGGGCTGGGTAGGGAAGGAAGCCCCCAGTTCTGCCTGGTGCTAGCGACATCATGAGCTGTGACAAGGGAAACGCTTTTCAATTCCTCTTTATGTGAAACAATTCCTTCGTCTCCACCCCCCAGGTCAGTAGTTGCCAAAAGAGCTCCTTTGCAAAGGCTCCTCTCTCGAGATTGGCCCGTGAGGCTTTGTTGTCCCAAGAGCCGGGGCTGGCAATAACAGACTCCTGAGCCGTGCCAGATCTGCCAGGCCGAGAGTGGCAGACTCGTTGCACTTTGTGGCTTTGCCCTGATTCCAAGTCCAATGCACAATCCCCCTTTTGTTCTCCGGCCTCACCGCTCCTTGGGGAACTCGATGGCGGGAGTGGGCCACAAGGTCCAGAGGGGCACGTAGCCCAGCTCTTCCAGCCCCAGCTGCTGGCTGTTGAGGGAGCTGCACGTTCTGCCCGGCTGCTTGGCTCATCGGAATCCAAACAAGATGCTCCATGTGGACAATCTGCCCCATGGGACTCGTGTCCCAAGGGAGGGGCTCTCTGATGTGGGGACCAAGGTTAAAGGCAGGCTGTGCCGTGCAGTCCCACTCGAGCTCTCCCTCTCATCATGCCTAGAGCAGCGGGTAAAGCTGGCCACCCAGCTGACCCCTGCCATGGTCCTCTAGGCCTGACCAGAACGCACCTTGAGAGCCGTGCCCCAAAGATTAGCCATTTCTGTCTGACTGACACCTGCCCCCTGTGGTAAGAAAGGGTATTACAGCCTTATGCTCCTCCCCTTTCTCAGCTGGAGCGTGAGCCATGCCTGTGGTGACCTCAGCAGGTCCCACATTCGAATTACTTCCAGCGTGAGCATGTCTCCTCTGGGGAGGGGGAATCTCTGGGAGCACAGCAGGGTGATGGGGTTCCAGGCCTGGCTGGACTCCTGATTACTTGGTGGTTGTGCGGGAGGAATCTTCACCTCTCCAGTCTGGTTTGCACTGGTGGAACTGGGAGCTGAGTCCCTGCTGGTGGCAGCTGCCATGTAGGCGGGCTGGGGCCCGTCTCTCACCCAGCTTTGAGCCCGGCCCGCACGACAGCTCTCGCCAGCGGGGCTGTGGTGCTGGTGACTTGTGGGTCCCATCTTTGCCAGTGCGGATAGAGCTGTCATTGCTGGTGAAATGTAGGGTGATGGCACAGGAGTAAGGCTGCTCCCAGGGAGCATTGCTGGAGCTAAGCAGTTGGGGTCTGGGTTTGGTCTCTGGAAGTGTCTGTGACCCAGGCCTTGGCTTGGCTGGACTGGCGTGGATCTCGCTTTGCCCTGGTCTTGGCAACCTGCTTGGCTAGAAGTGCAAACAGATCGGGGGAAAACAGTGCAATGTTGTAGGAGATTTAGATGCATCAATGGAAGATGTGTCTAAATCCTCTAGACTGTTGAACAGCCTCAACCCAAATTAAAAAAACACTGATCCCTCTGCACTCAAGTTACCAACAGGAACCGAAACAGAAAATGGTTGCAAAAAGTTGTATTCTTGTTTCCTTCATGCATTTCGCTCAGCTTGGAGGCAGAAATTAGGTAGGTTGGTGTCAGTGGGTTTCACTTCCTAGTTCTCCAGAACCAGCCCAAGATTGCAGAGTGTGGGTTGCAAATGCTGCAGGAGGAGGTGTAAAACCAGACTAGGTGTAGTTCATTGACACTTTCAGGCTGCTCCAAACAATTGTTAAATTCTGTGAAACACTTCATTTAGGAAAAAGTAACTCTTGGGCCTAGATGACATGACTGTCCCTCTGAAAAATACAGACTGATGGCTTTGGTGTAAATGAACTGGGAAAGATTGTTTCAGATGCCATGTCTCTTATCCCTGGAGCCTCAGCAGACATCCTGAAATAATCCGTGCTTGGTTTTTTGAATTCTGTTTTGGGGGCTGGGCAGAGAAAGTTTCTTGAATATGATTGTATCCTGCTCCATCTCATCGGAGAGGAAAGTGTGTTCTGATACCATTGAAAACAAGGTGTGTGAGAGAGAAAATGGGTGTGTTTGTTTAACAGACTGAGAACTGCCTTTTGCTGAAAAGATGCTCCGTGACCCACGGACCTTGTCCAGAGAGAGACTGTGTGCCGCATGGACAGTGTCTGTTTCTATGCAAGGACAGGGTGGTGGTCTCATGCCAGTTTCTCCAGCGGGCAGCCCTGGGGATTCCAAACAAGACTGAATTTCCCCCTTGCAAAAGGACACCTGTATTTTTGTATTTTCCTTTCTCTCAGCATCCATGGGCTTTGGATTGGTTTTTTACACTGTAAATTCCTGGTTCTGGTGTATTCAGTTTGGTTTTTGTACATTTGTAAACATTTGTAAATACTTATATGGTGAGTGCCTGGATGTACATTTTAAAGCTAAAAGCAGCAAACCAAGCCATGTGATGACTTGTACACTTCCATGTTTCAGGGATATTTTTATAGGGAATTTAAAACAAAACAAACCCAACCTCTCAGAGGAAAAAGGGGATGTCGCTTCACCCCAGTCGAGGAGAAGCCCTCTTACTCCGCTGTATTTTTGTAGTAAGCTTTTACAACTTTCTAATTTGTAATTTAATTACAGGACTATATTTTAGGTTGGTTTTCTTTTTTTCCGCTTCCATTTTGTAAAGCACTGAAATTACATGCGTGGTCATTTTTATTTTTTGGATTGTGCCCTTGTAACTTTCGGATATACAGGTATTTTTGGTTTTCCTGCCCCCCACCAGTAACAATATACACACCTTCCCCTAGAAACATGAGTGCTGTGTGTGTATGTGATACTTTCCATTTCACTGATCAGCCACGCAAGTTTGTCAAAGCCATTCAGTAGGGAGTGCAAAGAAAAGGCTGGGTCCTGCAACCAGATCCGTGCAGCTGGACTCTTTGGGCTTCATGTGGGTGTTGGGGCCAGCCCAGGCAGGTGCGATCGCAGGATTGAGGCCATAACCTGCAGCAGCAGTCTGGCTGGCTGTCAGTGCTGCTCCGTGGAGTG
Source organism: Caretta caretta (assembly GCF_965140235.1). Classification (NCBI taxonomy): domain Eukaryota; kingdom Metazoa; phylum Chordata; order Testudines; family Cheloniidae; genus Caretta; species Caretta caretta. The sequence continues at coordinate 2,191,376 of NC_134231.1, forward strand.
TAATCTGCAGGCTTCCGGCCTAGCTGAGTTAACTTCAACACACAAGAATCTTCTGAATAATGAGGGGAGAGAGCTCCTTCCGAGGGACGTTTTCCTGCAGCGATAACACTCCTTAGCTCCTCAGCCATGACTCCCAAAGCATTTAACAGAGGTAGGTGCCATCATCTATCTCACAGATATGGGGAAACTGAGGCACAGAGCGGGAATGTTCCTTAAGGTGTCTTAGGGACATGGTGACCGCATCCGCTGCTGTGCTCTCAGCACTGGCCCATGCTGCCGCTCTAGAAACAGAGGCTGTTGGTTCTCTGCCAGGCCCCCATGTGCCCTAGCAACCCGTCACTGGTGCTAGGGGTACATGGCGACTGCATAGCTAGGACTCTGCTGATCTCCCCACCAAATAAGATGAGTCCCATAAGCCCTGAGCCCCTTCATCCTCCGTGCGGTTCCTGAGTGCTTCCCCTGTAGCCCATTAGAGGGGTAAAACGGTCTTTGAAACAACCCACCCGGCTTTACATGTCCTTTTTTCAATGAATTGTCAGACCCCTGAGCTGCAGGGAGCTCTCTTGGCCACTGGGTGGCCCCAGCGGGAAGCAGTGCAGGGCTGTCAGATTTCAGCTCCGCACCCAACGTGGGGGGTGCGCCCCATGAGCTGGGCTCTCCTCAGAGTCTGGCCGAGGCCCTGCAAGCAGGCCAGGAGAGGCTGAGCAGAGGGTGAATGCCAGTGCAAGCGGGCAAGGAGAGGCCGGGCGGAGGGGAATGCCAGTGCAAGCGGGGACCCTGGCAGGGAGACGGGCTCTGGTGGACTTGGCCCTTGCTAGGGGACACAGGTGTCTGCAATGCACACAGGCTGCTGCTGTAGCCCAACTGTGTCTGCAGGAAACGGGACACCAGGCCCAGCTTCTGCTCTGGCCCTTTTACCCCCTCTTGCGCTGCAGATGCCTGAGGGCCTGCTGCCCTCTGCAGAACTCCATGAGCCGCCCCTCCGGGAGCTGCTGCCCCCAGCTCTCTGGGCCCCCAAAGTGACCACGCTGAAGACACGTCCCCTCTCTGCTGGACAGGAGCAGCAGCAGGGCAAGCGTCCCCCTGCTGCATCTCACAAGGGGGTAGCAGGGCCCATTGCAGCCCGCAGTGGGGCGGTTGGGGCGCTCCTGGAGTGCGGTGCCATTTCCCCCATTGTTGGCCAGCGCAGGCAGGGGGTTACGCTTCTCGCCGCTTGCCCAGGCAGGGAAAGGAAAGCGCCCCGTAGTGCAGACCCCTCGCCTACACCCCCCTGGGGCCAGTCCTGCAACCTGCGGTGTTGAGGGTAGCGCCCTGAGGGAGCGTTTCCACCCCTGCCACGGGAGCAGGCCGACGGGGTGCTGGCTGGGGTGGCAGGCTCTGTGGTAGGGGAGGGGGAGCTGACAAAGGGGCCCAGCTGCCTGGAGGGGTGGGGAAGCTGGATTCTAGCATCTCCACACCCCTCCCTAGCTGCAGGGCCATTGGCAGCTCCCCGCTTTGTGCCGCAGTGTAGGCTGGTGGCAGGTCCTTGCTGCCCCGCCCTTGGGAGCGGTCTGTGCTCCCTCCTGGCGCTCTTGCCCTCTGCACTGTTACCACATGGCTCCCATGCAGCGCTGTGTGGGCAGGAAAACCAAATGGCAGTGCCCGAGCCCCTACCCACCCTTGGTGAGTGGGTGGGGCAGGCCTGCGGAGAGCTAGTCCATGGATCAGCCTGTATCGGAGCCTGGCACAGGTTTCAGACTGAAGCCAAAGCCCTGTCTGCTAAAGCCCCTCACACACCTGCAAGCTGCTGCCTTCCCCCTAACGATCAATTAGCACCAGCCTCCTCCCACAGGTGCCACCAATGGGCCCCTGGTGCAGAGAGGGCTGAGCTCTTCTGCTTGTTCCTGTGGGAAGGGGAAGCTCCCAGGCCTACTTGCAAGGGGGATTTTTCCTGCAGGCTGTCTGCCTTTGCCCTCTGGCTAAAAGCTCCTGTCTGGAGCCCGGGAGAAGACTCAATCCCCAGCTCCTGGAGAACAAGGTAAACCACTGTAGTGACTGCAACTTAAAAAGCTTCCAGTACCTGCAGCTGGGTCTGGGATGGAGGCTACTGCAGGGAGCGGGTGTGCAGGGTTTGGATCCTGGAGGCTGTTTCAGTGGCACTCAAGGCCCCTTGGTGCTATACATAGCAAGGATGGTCCCTGCCCAAGAGAGCTCACAGCCGGACTAGCCAAGCCAGACCAAGGGAGGTCCTTATCCCCATCGACTGCTGCGTTGGCCCAGAGTAACCGAGGCAGCGTGTGGCAGAGCTGGGACTTGACCCTGTGTGTCCCGCGCCCATGCACAAGCCCGTCCTGCTCACCACGTGTGCTGTGTTCATGGAGGGGAGCGTTGTGCATTGGGGCTCTCCCGGGAAAAGGCCAGACGCCAGCCCCACGAGCCAGGTCCTGCACCATGCCCATGGGCTAAGCAGCACTCGTTCCCCCAAGGTTGCAGGGTGGCTTTCCCCTTGGATGTCAGACTGCCTGCTCCACCCATGCTGCCTGGGGGGTGACACCGCTTTTGCGCCGCCCCCTTTGGCGAGGGGCCCCCAGCAGTACCAGGTGCAGGGAGGGGGGCAGGCATGAGCGGGGGCAGGTGGAACAGTCTCCCCCACTAGGACGGGTGGAGCTGGTGAATGAGCTTGGCCCTTTGTCCCACGCTGAGACCCTGCTGGGCCTGGGGAGAGCTCCCTCGGGGCTGGCCTGCCTGGGGCTGCCAGCCATGGGTGTCGCCAGCCATGGGTGTCCAGGACTGTGCTGCAGTCCCTAGCAAAGACACAGTAGGCTGCTAGAAGCCACGATTTAGCCCCCTCTGTGTCACACTGGTGCAAACAGTGGCTGGGCCCTTAAACCATGTCCTCCACTTGGGCCGGATCCCTAGTGGATGCAAATCAGCTTTGCTCCATGGAAATCAGCAGCTTCCCTGACTTACATCAGCCGCAGAGCTGGCGTCGGCGGTGTCTTGGCTTCACCCTCTTGCTGCTCTCGGGAGGGGTTGGCCCTGGCTGGCGTATCGGTGGCAGAGGGGGACGGCTGGAAGGTGGCAATCTCGTTCTCCTCGTAGACACCGGGGCTGGCAAGGCGGGGGGCTGGCCTGGAGTGGCCCTGGATCTGGAAGCAGATGGTGTACAGGAAGGCAGATAAATGCAGCAAGCACACGCAGCAGAAGATAGTCACCGCAACGATGGTGTGGGACTCCCACGGGGACGGCTCCGGGGCCAACGGAGACCATGTTGTGTTCTCGCTGAGCTGGGGACCGCTCCCCAGCCCCTCTGTGCGGTTCATGGTGTCACGGAGTCCCTGGGCGATGCTCTGGAACTGCTCCCCATGAAGCCAGTCAGGACTCTGGGGCAGTCGCCTTTCTGTGAGCAGCCTGTCTTCAGGACACACAGCTCACACAGCTTCCACCTTCCTGGGTCTGACCTCGGAGCATTCAGCATCCTCTGCCTCTCCGTGCGCTTCCCACAGCGAGTCCGCTCAGGCGGCGCTCCTGGGGAAGCCAGAGGGTCCTGCACCCCAACTTCGCAGTCAGACGTGACTCTCAGCCAGCCAGTAAAACAGAAGGTTTATTAGACGACAGGAACATGGTCTAAAACAGAGCTTGCAGGTGCAGAGAACGGGACCCCTCAGCTGGGTCCATTCTGGGGGCCAGTGAGCCAGACAACCACGTCTGCACTTCACTCCATGTCCCAGCCAGCCCCAAACTGAAAACCCCTCCAGCCCCTCCTCCTCTGGGCTTTGTTCCTTTCCCGGGCCAGGTGGTCACCTGATTCCTTTGTTCTCCAACCCTTCAGCTCTCACCTTGCAGGGGGGGAAGGGCCCAGGCCATCAGTTGCCAGGAAACAGGGTGTCGGCCATTCTCTGTGTCCAGATCCCTGCACACACCTGCCCTCTAGGGCTCTGCAATGATCATACACCCTTACTCCACCCCCTAGATACTTAAGAACTGCCTAGGGGAAACTGAGGCACCCCCACACTATTCAGAGGAAACATTAAGAACAGTCCCACTTCGTCACATCTCTCCCTCCTTCGAGATCGAACTGAGCGGGGTCACTTTACCCGGTGACCTGGGGAAGTTCGAAGCCACCAACGTTCCCATGGATGCCCCAGCATCTCTCCCATTCCTTGGTAGGAGTTACACCAGGCCCTTCCAGTTTCACGCCCTCCCTTAGGTCGGGGGTGGTCGATAGCACTAGCAGGCTGCATGTGGGAAGGTTTCTGCAGCCCATGCCCTTTGGCCACCCCAAAAACCCAGGGGGTCAAACTGGGATTGGGTTTTCTCCCAGAGCTCCAGTCTGGAGGGCTGCAATTCGGGCTCTCTTGGTTAAGGGCCACCATCTTGACCTGGGCCACATACTGTTCACTTACAGAACTAGCATGGAGACATACCTTTCTCAACAACCTTGTCTCCCCAACAAGCTGGCCAAACACAGCCACTTGGTTATAGGACGGTATACCTTTCTTAACAGCTTTCACTCCATCTGAGACCTTCTCAAAGCTATCCACACTGGATCTTTCAACAGCAAAGTCAGTGGATCCATTCACAACAGAAAATTTCTGGCTGTTAGGAACTGAAACTTTCTTGATTAAATCACTTTCACACCCTTCAGTTGCAGTAAACTGCTTGCAAAGACTCCATGAGGATTCCTTTCCCAAGGGCTTTTCTATGCAACAATTCACCCCTCCCAGAAATTCTGCTCTTACCCTCTTTACCTAGGGCTTGCTCTAGGGGAGCACTTTCCTGAGCAACAACAGACTCTTTCTGGGTCTCCCTTACATCCAGAATCACCTCTGGCCCATCAGGCGGATTCCTACACAATCCCCTTTCAGGCAAACTTACAGACTTCCTAGATAAAAGGTTAGAAGCATTCTCCTTCCCTTTGCCACACACAAGTTCAGGAATCTTTTCCTCCTTGCTACAGGTTTCCACACCCTCAGTAGGTAACACAATCACACACCTTCATGCTCTCCTTGTGCCCTGGCTAGGATCTCACCCTGATTAGACAGAGTTGCTCCACCCTTTCCAACAACACAGGAGCAACAGGCAAAATACAAGCACCAGAATTGTCTGGGCTCTGGGATTTTACATAGACCCTAACTGGATGCGACCTAGTTACAGGGCCATTCTCCCGAGCAGACAGAAACTTAGGACCCTTCCCTTCCTGGGCTTTAGCTGAGTCCAGAACCAGCTCTGAGACAACTGCACGACCCTCAACCATCACAGGCTGAAAGGCCCCTTCTGTCTGCTCCACAGACCAAGAAGAGCCGGACACACTTTCTCCTTTACCAGACACACAGCTTGGGATCTCTTTCCCCTTGTCCCAGCACACAAGGCTGGTCACAGACAACTGCTTGGAGATCAGGGTAGCTCCCTCCATAGGCAAGTCAATACCCCTGACAGACAGAGACCCATTTCCTTCACTGTCCCAATTCTCCACCCAGCTAACAGGTAAGGTCCAGGGACTCTCATCTTCCACTCTCCTCGCCTTCCCACCCTGCTGACTGGACACAGCCATCAGCTCACAAGGCTGCCTAGGCTCATCCAAACTTCCCTTACCAAGCACCTTGCCACTCCCCACAGATCCCCTGCCCTGCCTGTGTCTCCCCCCACTCAGCTGGGGTCTCAGCTCCCCCCATGCTCAGCGCTGCCCTTGCTGTCCCAGTGGGGGCAGGCAGCGAGCTCGCTGCTTTCCTCACTGCATCAGAGCCAGCGACAGTCCCCAGTCTGGTGTGCAAGGGGGCAGGGAGCATCTCTCTGTCCCACCGAGTCCCAGGGGTCTGGTTACAGGCAGGCAGGTAGCCTGAGCCTAGCGGCTCCTCCCTGCTGCCAGCCAGGTCATCTGCATTTTCACTGACCATTTCCCTCTCCACCGATTGGTTCCCTGGATTCAAATTCAAACCCTCGGCAGTTACAGGAGCAGGGCCTGGATCCTGTCCCAAAGAGACACAGTCACCCCACAACAGGGTCTCGCAGCTGGTGTCCTGGGGCACCCCAACGGCCAGCCAGCCCAACCCCTCCTGGGTCTGCACAGGGATCTGGGCCATAGGCAGGGCGAGGGGCTTCGTCCCTGGGACCCTCACCCAGCTCACACAGGCCCTCAGCCTCTGAGGCTGCACCACCCAGGGTCTGACACCAGTTCTCTCTGTCCCAGGATCTCGCCACCCCAGGAATGTCTCCCTATTGACCATCACCTTCCACTCCCACTGGGGGTCCGAGGGGCCCGACCCCAGGGAACTCCACACAGACATATAGGTTGGGGTCAGGAGTGGGAGCCTGTCCACATCCCCAACCATCTGGCTGATGGAGTCTGTGGCCTTGGGACCCAGCAAGGGAGCTAGACACCGGGGTTTTCCGCAGGGTCCCCCTGGTTCAGATCTCCAGCCTGCTCAAAGGCAGTGAGGTGGGCATCCACGCCCCCCCCCTTAACTAGGGGCAGCAATTTAGTCTCGAGGTTCCCTGCGGAACTGGCCCCCCGGGATCTATCCCCACTCACCCCGGGGAGGTCCCCTCGGCCTCTCCGCCCCACCACCGCCAGTTCATGCTGCTGCTGCTTCTGCAGCTCTTTCTCGGGCTCTCGCTGTCTCCCACGGTCCTCTTGCTCTCTCAGACTCCGCTCCAATCCCGTCCGTCTCGATCCCCCGATGGGGAACCCGATCGTGAAGACCCTCGTCTGGTCGGGGACAGGAGTCTTGGCGATGCCTGGCTCCCGCTCCAGCTGCTCCCAGATCCTGCTATAGCCCCAGTTGGGGTCAGGAATCTGTTCCTTAGAGCGGTCATCCTCCTCCAGCTGTACGATTAACTCTGCTTTGGTGAACTTTCCAATGCTCAACCCTCTCTTTCTGCACAGGGTTACAGTGTCCTTCTTAAGGAGACGGTGACAGGCCATCACTCCGCTCCTCCCAAGTTGTTGTGGACTCACAGGCCCGTGTGTTCTCAGCTCCCCACGGTTTCCAGGGAGAACCCCTAGTGTGCCAGCCCTTCTCGAGGTCACCCCCTCTTTGCCAGGGTCGAGCTGCAGACTCCTCCGCCCCTTGGACTGCTCGCTGCAATCCCCAGGGGAACCCTGTTACTGCAAAAGTCCTTCTCTCTCCCCGGGCCAAGCTGCAGGCTCCTCCGCCCCTGAGACTGCTCACTGCAGTCCCCAGGGGGACCCCATTACTGGACAGTCCTTCTCGCTGATCACACACTCCCAGGGGTTAACCGCCCCCTGAAACCGCTCCTCTCTGAGCCTTCAGCAGGCCTGGTCCTCGGCAATCCCCCTTCGTGTTACTGCTCCCCAGTCACTTACTGCAGGAAGCGCCATCCACGGGGTGCAGTAGATCCCACCGCTGCCACCAGTTGTCACGGAGTCCCTGGGCGATGCTCTGGAACTGCTCCCCATGAAGCCAGTCAGGACTCTGGGGTAGTCGCCTTTCTGTGAGCAGCCTGTCTTCAGGACACACAGCTCACACAGCTTCCACCTTCCTGGGTCTGACCTCGGAGCATTCAGCATCCTCTGCCTCTCCGTGCGCTTCCCACAGCGAGTCCGCTCAGGCGGCGCTCCTGGGGAAGCCAGAGGGTCCTGCACCCCAACTTCGCAGTCAGACGTGACTCTCAGCCAGCCAGTAAAACAGAAGGTTTATTAGACGACAGGAACATGGTCTAAAACAGAGCTTGCAGGTGCAGAGAACGGGACCCCTCAGCTGGGTCCATTCTGGGGGGCAGTGAGCCAGACAACCACGTCTGCACTTCACTCCATGTCCCAGCCAGCCCCAAACTGAAAACCCCTCCAGCCCCTCCTCCTCTGGGCTTTGTTCCTTTCCCGGGCCAGGTGGTCACCTGATTCCTTTGTTCTCCAACCCTTCAGCTCTCACCTTGCAGGGGGGGAAGGGCCCAGGCCATCAGTTGCCAGGAAACAGGGTGTCGGCCATTCTCTGTGTCCAGATCCCTGCACACACCTGCCCTCTAGGGCTCTGCAATGATCATACACCCTTACTCCACCCCCTAGATACTTAAGAACTGCCTAGGGGAAACTGAGGCACCCCCACACTATTCAGAGGAAACATTAAGAACAGTCCCACTTCGTCACACATGGTAACCCGGGCCTTTCCTAAGGGAACACACATTCTGGCATCTTCTCAGCACTGTCTGGTTGGTAGCATGGTCTCATGGGAAGGGATTTCCAGGTACCTGCAAAGAGAGAATGCAGCAGCTCTGGGCTCCCCGTAATTAGCCCACCCCGCCCCACCCTCCGAGTCGGAGAGAATGGGCTGGTTGCACCATGCCAGGCTGAGCTGAGAGGAGTCAGCCCAGCTGGGGATCCTGTTCTCTCAACGTATGTCCTGCGAGAGCCCTCTAGACATGCAGCCAGTGCGGGGCTGGCTGCCAGATGTCCAGAGCGCACGCTGCACAGTGGGCTGGGGAGAGGACAGCTTGGCCAAGGATCCTGGGGAGCCCTGACTCGGGAAGTGACCTGCGATCCTTGGTGTCTGTGGAGCAGGCAGGACCTTGGGATTCGAGGGCTGCGCGCATGGCAAAAGGCCCTGGCTGCTTGATGTATCCACCTTGGAGGGAGACGGGGCTGGGATCCTTCCATCACCATCCCAGCCTGGGATGCGGGGATTACAGGGCTGTCAGGCCTGAGTTGCCTTCCTTCCCTGGGAAGCTCAGAGGGGTCAGGCCTGGTTCGCAGGCTCACTACAGCCCCTGCACACCGCTCTGGCAGAGAGAAGGAGTTTTAATATGGGAGCAGCTTATCTTCCCCCCTCCCCTTGCCAGGGTGAGGTGGGAATCGGGCCCATTGTTTCCAAATTCCTTCCTGCACCCTGCATTGGGGAGCCTGTTTGCAGCCCCACCTGGCTGGATTCCTCCAGCTGGGGGCTAGAATCAACCCCCTCTGCCCCTGCTGGGCCCCCCGTTCCTGGGGAAGGGTGCCCTGTATCTCCCTGAGATGGCTGCTTGCCAACTGAGCCCCAGGAGCCATACGTGTTGTGGCAGAGCTCTGCCGTGGGGTACCTTGGCTGACAGGCTCTTGTTTGGGTGCCAGACCTCTTTCCCTGCGGGCCCATTGCTGGCGGCTGAGCCGTGAGACTAGTGAGGTGAGTCACAGAAGCCCAAAGTGCAATGAGGATTGTGTGCCGTGGGTGTAGATTGCAGTGACACCGGGCTCACTTGGGAGCCGAAGTACAGAGCCCTTAAATCAGGGCTGCCCATGGGCTGCAGACCCCCATGGGCAGCTCCACAGCATGTCCTTAGGAGAAGGGCCTAATGCTTTGCTGGTGGTGTCATGTCTGGGCAGCAGGGGGTGCTGTTTATGATCTGTGTTTAGTACATGGCTGAGGCCACAGAACACACGATTTCCATCCGTTTGCCAGGAGCTTGAGGCCTGTGTCCACAAGGCAAGAGTCTAAATGCAGCTGGTTGAAAACGTTGCATCCAAACAGTTTTCGGCCAGAAAATGCAGTTTTTGCAAAACGGTATCGACGTGGATAAAATCTCCCACGAAAACAAACGTTTTGAAACGTTTCTTTTGTTTGTTTTGGACAGAAAAAGTAGGAAATTTCATTTTGAAAAATTTCCAAGGCAAAATTGTCCAAACCCAAGATTTGAAGTGTCCCGTGAAAGGCAAGTGTCCTTCCAATTGGAACAAACCCCCTAACTTCTGCATGTTGCCATTTCCACCCTGTTTGGAGCAGCCCGAACTGTGAGCGCTTCGGGGCAGGGACTGTCTTTGTTCTGTTTGAGCAGCGCTTCGCACAAGGCTCCTACGTACTGTGTACAGAGCACACGCAAGACTTTGCCCTTTGGAGACTTCAGGGCCCAGCGTGCAATGTTCCAGCTTGATCCCACTGCCCTGCCGGGGCCCTATTGTCCATCACTGTGTCGAGGACGGAGGGTGAGCTGCATTGTAAAATGCTGGGGGGGGAGGCTGCCTTTTGAAACGGCCAGGGTGCTAGTGACCAGCTCTGGGGGCCCCGGCGGGGGCCCAGAACGGGCTCCTCCAAAAGCCGCCTGTTTTTATTCCTGCGCGTGCCCCTGCTCCGGGGGTGTCTGGGAAAGGTGACATCAGCCAGGCTAACGAGAGACTTGTCAATGTCTCTCGCAGGAAATGGGCCTTTTCTCAACCCCAGCAGCCAGTTGAGCTCCCTGCTCCCAGCTGCAGGAGAGAAGGCGAGGACCCTCCGGGATGTTGCTGCTGCTGTTTTATCTCTCTATGCAGTAGCACGTAGAGGTGACCAGGCTGGGCGCCATCATGCTGGCCGGGGGCAGATATGGGGTAAAGACTGGCCTGGCCCCAAAATGCTCAGAGCCTGCAAGCAAAGTTGTGCTGAAGGCTACAGCCGGATGGGAGATGGGAAACGGTCTGTTCCAGACAGTCCTTTCTGGGCCTTTCATGCTGGGAGCCTGGGGCCCGACGAGCACATCCCACCTTCCATGCCAGCCTCCACTAGATGATCCCGGTAACGAAAATGACAGCCTCCCCTACCCTGCATAACCAGCCAGCCTGGGTGTCCGACTGCCCGTCCCCGAGCGAGTCCTGAGGAAACCGGCTGCATCCCCTAGCCGGGAGAGCGTTAGCCCTAATGCTCTAGGCATCGGCACCTACCTCTCCCTCTCTGGTGCAGCAGTTGGGCATCTGGTGCTTCCAGCCACGAGTACCTTCTGTCCAGGCAGCCCTGCCTCCCATGCCTGTCTCCCCACCGTCCGGCTGCTTGGAGGCTCCCTGCAAACGGTGAGGAGAGCAGGGGAAATCGCCTCTGTTCCTGTTGCTCTGGAAACTGAACGAGCCAAAGAGCCCTCGGCTCTGTGTGAGGGTGGGCTCGGGCTGGGCTCGCGGCATCCCCCTGCAGCGGTGAGCCGAGCATGTGAGCCCCTGCTCTGCTCCATGGGGCCGGTGCTGGATCCTCAGCACTTTGCCACTTCACACCCCAGCTCCAGGCTTTACAGTGTGTCTGCTGTCACGAGCTGATTGAAACCCCTGTTTACTTCAGTACCTTAGCGGCTCGGCTCAGTTTTAGGGGAACCTGCTCTCCCCTCTTGGCCCCAGTGGCTAATAGAAGGGGTAGGTGATTGCTGCCCCCTACAGTAACCCTGGTCTATTGGCCCTTCTCCGCCACAGGTTTCCTGTGTGACCCTGGGCGAGTCATTGAGCTCTCTGTGCCCCAGCTCCCAGCTGTACACAAGGGATCATAGCACTGCCGTCCCTCCCAGGGGGGTGAGGAGAAAACGGTGTCAGAGCCAGGCATTGTTACGACAGTGAGTGAATAACCTGTCTTGGGTCACTCCTCTTTCCCTGCCCAGGAGCGTGTAGGCCTCGAACATCAGGGCCCCCAGGCTCCCCCGATTCAGAGCCTGACGTCCTGGCTCCAGACAAACCTGGCAGCTTGACGCTCATGCTGTGGGCAGCCTGTTCCATCCTGGCTCTGAATTGGTCTCTCGGGTGGCATTTCTCCCTGCGCTGCCAGCTGGGCTGTGCCACTTCACCTGGGCACCTAGAGCCAATCTGCCTTTGCGTGAGGAGCCCGCCAGCACGCACAGCCCCTCCAGTTGCAACTGCCCTAGTCCCGGGAGAGTCTTGGGTGAAACAACGGACCTTGCTGAGCAGGTCATGCTGCAGCAAAGGCCACCGGGGCCCCATGGTGGGATGGTTTGCGCCGCGGCTGCTTTTTGTAAAACGGACCCTGTCGCTATGTTCTGAGCGCTGAACGCCCACCTGCTCGCTTCCCGGGACTCGACTGCTCGACTCAGAAGGTCTTGCTGGAGCTGAGGGCTCCGGGAATCCGAACCCTGCCGCTCCGAGACCCAGACTCACGCCGCTTTGGGAGGCGAGAACATTGATTTGAAATCGGTGGTTGTTCGTGCTGCGCGCAGTGAGCTGGCCTGTCCACATTCAGACAGCGCTCCTGTCTTAGCAATCCCTCTGCTGCCGGCCCCCGTGCATGGCGCTCTCCGGCATGTGTCACAGGGGGCCAGCCCACCATCCCTTCTGGCCTTACAACTGACACTAGCCGTCTGGGACCAGGAACTGCAGAGGTGGCTCTGTCCTGAGCTCTTGGGGGTGGTTTTGGTTTTGGATACTTTTCAAAACAAAAAGAACAGGAGGACTTGTGGCACCTTAGAGACTAACCCATTTATTGGAGCATAAGCTTTCGTGAGCTACATCCGATGAAGTGAGCTGTAGCTCACGAAAGCTCATGCTCCAATAAATGGGTTAGTCTCTAAGGTGCCACAAGTCCTCCTGTTCTTTTTGCGAATACAGACTAACACGGCTGCTCCTCTGAAACTTTTCAAAACAAAACCACGTCCTTGGACAGAGGCCTTGCCTTCGGGAGCGACTGCTTTGTGTGGATAAGTGCAGCCTGCACAACCACAGGGGCTCTGGGCTACCTCGTCTGACCAGCACCTCTGGGGAAGATGAAACCTGAGGGGTTCAGGGTACCCCTGTCTGGGATGGTTTCCTTGTTACCCACTGTCACAGCGGTCTGCTTCCTGTGCCTATGCACATGGAGACTCTCTCCCCTGCAAACACTGCTGTTCCCCAGCCATGCCTAGAATCTCTGTCCCTCTGCTGCTGTTTATCTGCAGCTCTGCGTCCTGGGGATGTGGTTCCTGTGAAAGACGCAATGCAAACAATTGCATGTAGACTCTTTAGCCACCAGCTGCAATGGGGGTGTCCAGCTGGCTGTCCCACTGAAGCAGAAGCTGCAAAACAAGCCCTGTTACCAACCAAGTAAGCCACAGACCAGCCATGCTAAGAGAGCCACAGTCTTGGGGTGAGGGGTGTGTGTTCTCTACTTGCATCTATTTCCCGGGGCAGTGGTGGGCAGCCCCATGTCTGGAGGCATGCTCTCACACACTGGCTTTCCCCAGTACAGCTGGAGCTGGGTGTTGGATGGTTTTTGCAAGAGTTAAAGTAACTGAATATGATCTGTCTGCTCTGGGAGGAGGTGAGGCAGGGTCAGTAGCAGCATTGGCCACCTGCAAGCTAACTGTGGAGAGGGGGCGCTGCTAGCCAGTGCTGGTCAGCATGCAGACCTGCACTCAGAGGTCTGGCTCAGCTTCTCTCTCAGGCTGGACTAGCCTCTGCTGTGGCCACCACCAGGGATGGGCCTTGAACTGGGATCCCCAACTGGAACGTTCTGAGCTGTGCGCCCCCGTAGGGAAAGCTGGGCTGAGCCGAGTGCCCATCTCTAGGGCAGCTTAGGGGTAGAGTGTGCCAGGGGGTGCCAGGCTGAACTCAAGGCTTTTTGGGAGGTGTCGGGCATGGTGATGGGAGCCATAAAGTCAGCCAGATAGATGCCTGGCCTGGGCCTTATAATTCTGGTTCTCTTGGAAAATCTTTCAAACTCCTGCGAATGGCAGGGTACATAAGAACGGCCACACTGCGTCAGACGAAAGGTCCATCTAGCCCAGGATCCTTTCTTCTGACAGTGGCAGGTGCCAGATGTATCAGAGGGACTGAACAGGACAGGGCAATTTATCGAGGGATCCATCCCGTCATTCCAGCTTTTGCTCCCGTGCTTGTGTTGTCAGCTGAGCTGCGAATTCCAGCAAAGAGCTGGCTGGGAACTTTTCTTCTTTTTTTATTTAAAAAAATTCTTAATTTTCACCAAAAAATGGCACTTTTCCCCCTGCATGTTTCTACCTGCTCTAAACAAAACGAAAAGAACCAGCCAAGCAATACGTCTGAGGTGAGTCTTCAATATTTGGGATAGGAGGGGAAAAAATCTTCGTGAGTGAAATGTGACCTTCTGACATACTGGTTTTTCCTTCTAGGGACTGTTGCTGACTTTATCTGGCCCCTGTACATGTAGATCTGCGTCCCTCTCAGGCCCCACATCTTCTTTCTGCTCGGTGGCTGCATCGCAAAATGGTGAGTCCTTTCTGTGCAAATACTTTGAAAGGGAAAAAGACCCTTTTCTCTGTATGCAGGGGAGGGGGAGTGGAAAACGGACCGAAATATCCCTATTGTTTGAAAAGCCGCTCTCCTCCCTCCCCCCCCCAAGACCTTTTTGCTCAGAGATGTTCGACTGGAGAGGAGCATGGCAGGGGGCTGGAATTGACCCACCTTGTGAGGAAAGCCGGCTCCAGGCCTGCTTCAGTTGCTTGTTGTGTAATTTTCAGCCAGGACTGATAGTTTATCTGTCTGTGTTAAAACACTTTATCCGAACCCTACCAGGCAGCTCTAGCGAATTGATTTTATTACTCACTTAAATGCTAGATATCTCTTATCTAGCATGACCGAAGAGGCTGTTTGTTTGTTTCTATGCAGTGTCCTTCAGGCATACAATCACTGCATGATTTAGAGGGGGAAGCGCATGCTAGCCAGAGGGAGGATGGGGGTTGTGGTAAACTAGCTTGTTATATATCCTGTTGGGAGGGGTGGCGGGTGAATTGGTGATAGGATAGCCCCATGGTTGTGTCAGAAATTCACCTGCCTGCTTGTCCATCTTCCCTGAGCCTCTTCCACAGCCCGAGCAGCATCCCCCAGCAGCTCCTTGGTTTTTAAATTGATCTGCCAGAGAGAAACGTTTCCCTCGTGTGGAACTGGCACTGAGTTTACCCTTGCCTGAGGCCTACGCTCATGCCTGGGCCAGCTGCAGGCTTCCAAGCTGTGATGCTGCCCTGGGTGGAACCTGTTATGGCCTGGCAGCTCGAGCTGTGCAGGGCTGAGGAACTGGAGGCTGCTGGCAGGGGAGGTGCATGTTCTTGCTCTCGGTAGCAGCAGTTGTTTGTATTATGGTAGCACGTAGAGGCTGGAACCCCATGCTGGATGCTGCACAGGATCATAACTGGAGACAGTCCCTGCCTCAAAGAGCTCGCAAGACAAAGGGTCGGAGGGAAAATGGGGGAAGTCACTTGGCTGGGGTTGCCCAGTAGGTCTGGGGAACAAAGCCCAGCATTCCTGAGTCCCAGCCTGGTGCCCTGGCCATGGGCCCCCCCAGCCCCATATGCTGGCTTTGAGACCGGACTGTGCAGAGGGGGCTGGCCTCATCCATTCTTGCAACATCAAGTGCGAAGGTCAGGCTCCCCGCACAAGGGTACGAACGCTGACGTCAAAGGAAGCAGCTGGTGATTCACTAGCTCTTCTGGTCCTTTGTCTCTCTGGCTGTAACTCATCTGGGAAATGTCATACCATCCTTGAGTGTTATCGTTCCACTGTCAGTTTGCCCACCCTGCTGGGAGATAATCCAGCCTCTGAAGGAGATATTGGCCCTGCCAATACAGGCTTTTTGAAAACCTCAGTGTAGGGGGACTTCCCCTTCCCTTGGATGACTGCATCTGTACTGCACTGCAGAGCAGTGCCTATGGGGAGACCTGGGCTTTGTCCCCTGCTATATTCAGAGATTCCCAGGCCAGAAGAGAATCTGGGGGGGGAGGGATAGCTCAGTGGTTTGAGCATTGGCCTGCTAAACCCAGGGCTGTGAGTTCAATCCTTGAGGGGGGGGCCAGTTAGGGATCTGGGGCAAAAACTGGGGATTGGCCCTGCTTTGAGCAGGGGGTTGGACTAGATGACCTCCTGAGGTCCCTTCCAACCCTGATATTCTAGGATTCTATGACTGCTGTGATCAGCTAGTCAGGCCTCCAGTGTAACAGAGGCTGGAGACCCTCCCGAAAATCATCCTTAGAGCAGATCTCTGTGGCCAGTGATGGAGAATCCACCACGCCCCTCGGCAAATTGTTCCCGTGGTTAATCACCCTCAGTGATTCATCTCCCAGCCATTGGATTGTTGAGCACGTCCCCCTGTATGCCTCAGTTTCCCCCACTGTAAAATGGGATGATGGTACTGACCTCTTCAAGCTCTATGGATGGAGGGGCATATAAAAGCCAAGTGCTACTGCTGTTCATTAAGGTTGCTTCGGTTAGTACATGCGGTCCTGCTTTGAGCAGGAGGTTGGATTAGATGACCTCCTGAGGTCCCTTCCACCCCTGATATTCTATGATTCTATGTCCTGCAGGGTTCGAATCCTGCACCGTGCCCTGGGGAGAGGATGAGCCAGTCAGCCTTCTCCGTCTCGAGGGGCAGATGTGCCGGGAGAACGCCCAAAGCCAATGGTTCTGTTCGTTCCCAGGAGACTCTGGGGGCAGCTGAGTTCAGAAGCCCACTCAAGGCACTGGGGGGTGTGGGGCTTCTGAGGGTGCAGGTATATACATAATGGGTCGGCCCCGTGCTCAGAGATGCCAGTGTAGCACCACGCCATGATTCCAGCCTACTTTCCCCCATCCTCGCTCAAACAGGGTGGGACTGCTGCCACCCCCTCCCCCCGCAGTGGCATCTTTCCTCAGCCAGGTCTGCTCCCGTCGCTGGGAGGCTCTGCTAACTCTCCAGGGGCTGGATCCTCTCACGCCCAGCGTCCAAACTGAATCCGCAGGGAGCTGCACTGACAGACCAGCCCTCATCATGGGATATGCCCCTTGTGCACACGGCTGGCTCGGGTACGAGCAGCACACAGGGTCTCTGTTTTGCTAATGCTCTGCCCAAGGCTAGTGACTCCACTGGCTTTCTAAGGCTGCTTCTCCCCCCCAGCACCTTCTTTAAAAATCATGTTTTCAAAGTTAAAGGACACTTCCACCAGCCCTGCCTGTTACAACTAGATCTGTGTTTCCAAATCCATGCAACTCGTTCCTTAGGGCACCGGTGCTCCATTCAGTTACCCTGGCCTGGCACTCCCGAGCCCCTCTACAATAGCCAGACAGTGCCTGTGAGCTACTCGCCAAACGGTGAGCTACTCTTCACCTGTGCTAGGTGAAGGCAGGTTCCGTTGCCAACCCCCTGAGCCATCCAGTGCCCTTCCCTGTGACCCCCCCACACCCACTGATCCAGGGTTACGGAGCAGCTCACGCCATGTATGACAGTCTCTGGGTCCTAGCTGGCCAATCATGGGGGAGAAAAACAACCCTGCTTGGGGCGAACTGCAGTGTCTAAGTCGTGGTGACCATGTCTAACTATCACTGCACTGTTTGGTCCCTCCCTGGGAGACGGCCGCTCTCATGGTGTGCTGGACACCTGCATTCGGGTGGCGCCAGGCTATCGGTACTCATAGTTCAGCAGGAACTCCAAGTACTGGCCTGCTGGCGGCCTTTGCTTTGGGACTAGGTCCAGCTAACTGTGCTCAGCCGTCGCTCTGGAGAGAGAACGTCTGGTTGGCTGCAGAGAGTTAACGTAGCCAAGGGAGGATATGTCTGTTCCCTTAATCAGCTTTGCCTCTTGTAACGCTGCCCACATGACATATGCATGAGAAGGGTTTGGCCTTGGCCCCCCGCAGGCCTGGGTAAGTGATGTCTTTTCTTATCTCTCTGCTGACTAACCAGCATCCTTCAGCGGGAGTATTTAAGGCTGCGAGTGAGGAGAGCTGCAGCAGAGAAGCGCTAGTCCAGCAGAGGCAGCCCTGGAGACACTGACGCTGGACGCCTGAGCTGCAACCAGAAAAGAAAAATGCTGCCAGCAACTTTCAAACTGTGTGCCGGGATCTCCTATAGGCATCTGCGCAACATGACCGGTGAGGGGGGTGTGCAGCTGTCACTGGGGCAGCAGCTGCCTTAGGAGCTGGGCTGGGGGCGGCTGGCTTGAAGGCCCCATTGCTGTGGATTCAAAGTGCCTCGTTTCTTGCTCCTTAGTAGTGATGTTTATTTCTATTACGGTTACTCTGTCTGCGACACCTGATTGCCCCAAGCACTGGGCAGCAAGAGGCACCCCTGCTCTGTGCCCTGCTCACCACCCAGGAAGCCAGCAGGGATCACTGGGGGAATTCTCTGCTGTGTGTTACGCAGCTCAGACCCTCAGCTGGTGTGAATTGTCGTAGTTCCCTTGGAGTTAAAGGTCTGTCCCATGTCCCCAGTGGTTCCAGCTGGCCTTAAAATCTATTCACCTCTCCCATTTTTGCTGCCAGGAGACTCTTTCCAGCTCAACAGGGGAAGGGTATGCCTGTTTCTGAATGCAGAACAGTCCTCTGTTTCCATGGAGGCTGTTATTTATAGTGCCATAAATGTACCTATGTATAGATAAAACATTCTCCCTGCCTTGAAGAGCTCACATGGAAAGGACTTAAGATTATCCACTCCAATGGCTAACCATTGGCTCTCTTTTCCAAACTGCTGGAGAGAGAGAGAAAAACTTCCAACAGACTCTTCTTGGCTTCTGGATGTCTCGGTTTCTGCTGGACCTAGGGATCAGTTTGAGGTCTAGATTACACGTTTCTTTGGCAAAAGTCATTCTGCAGGCTTGGCAGAAGTCTGCCTCCCTTCTGCTTGGTGTGGTGTTGCACACACTGCTCTCCAATGCTGTATAGGCAGAGTTTCTAAAACAGCTTCTAGTCTCAGTGTAAAGTGAATTTTCCGCTATGGTGAACTGCTGGATTCTAGAGCGTCCCCCCCCTCCCCCAAGGATGTGATTAGTCCCCATTCTCCATGTTTTGCATGTCCTAGGCTCTACATATGGTCCCCAAATACAATTGTGACTCTGTTGGGAAAGGGCCTACATTCTTTTTCTTTTAAAAGACCACCACGCTTGCAGAAATCCAAAGCAAACCAAATGTAGCTGCTGTATACACATGCTGCTGCTTCAACTGTGTGTGGATGATGATAAACCCTCTTTCTGTAGATATACTGACCCAGCCGGTGATGATGGAAAGTAAATAAAACTAAAAGAAGGATCAGCATGGGCCTGATGGGAGGAAATTGGCCAGGAACAGCTTTATCTTCAGGCAGGGTCACAAACAGTGAAGCATGAAAAGTAAACTGTGAAGTTCGTAGCTCTTTTCACTTCTATCTTACCCTCTCATTTCAAGGCTTGAGGAGGCAGGCTGCTGTTGCCATCAGCCAGGAACTGAATAAACTCGCCTTTGCTGGCCCTGGTCCCAGTAAATGGATCAACCAAGTTCGCAGGAGGAGCTCCTTACTTAGTAAGTACCAGAGTCTTACCATAGTCAAATGTACAGTGACAAGCAAAGGGGGTGATCCAAGCCTGATAGACTTGCACCTGGCTCCAGTGGGAGCAGGATTGAGGCCCAAGTCCTTTAAGAGGCTGCAGCTGTGGTATAGACTCAGACCTGCTGATGCATATAGAAATGCACAGCCTATGCTGCAAAATCTAAATACAGAAAGATAGCAGGAAACTAGCATCACTCCTAAGCCCCCCAGCACCGGTGCTGAACTGGAAAGGTTACTTAGTTCAGCTAAGTTATTCGGTCCTGTGTACTGCAGTGGTGATTTGGTGAGAGGACAGAGCTGCAACCAGCACTGTATAAATGCCCAAGTAAAACCCTCTACTCCAACCCCTTTCAGGCTCCAGGTTGGAGGAGAAGCCGTTCAGTGAAGTGGAGATGTCCTACATTAAACAGGGAGAGGAAGCCCTTCAGAAATCGCTCAGCATCCTCGGGGAACAGGATGGCTGGAAAACTGAGACCATAGCGGTACAATTTCTGACTTGTGGTGATTTCTGACTTGTCCTTTTTCAACTGCACCTACTGGGAATACTAACTCTTTGGGGCTTTGACTTCCTGTAGGGGAATGGGGACAAAGTGCTGAGCAAGATGCTCCCAGACGTTGGGAAGGTATTTCGGCTAGAGGTGGTTGTGGACCAGCCCTTGAACTCTGTGTATGATGAGTTGGTGGAAAGAATGGAGCAGATGGGAGACTGGAATCCAAGCATCAAGGAAATCAAGGTGAGAGACTCAACTGCATGCGTTCTCCGAAGAGGGAGGAATGCTTGCTTTGGCCCCGATGCAGCCAAGGACTTAAGCACATGCTTTGCTGAAGAGGGGCCTTTATGATTAAGCAGTAAAATAAAGGGGTTTTCTACTATATATTTTAAAGAGAGAAACATCTAATGTGCCCAAAGGGGTAAATACAGCTGGCCCGAAGGGTGTTCCAGCCTTTGAATGCCAGCTCCAAGCTTAAGCTGTTATCTTGGCTCCGCTGTGCAGCTGATATGGAGGGTGTTTGGCAATAGCCACAAGGTGTCAGCAAAGGGGAGAAGTCCAGTTCTTTATCTCAGCAACATGTTTCCAGGTGGAGGTTATGGAATCTTATTGCAAGGGGGTGGGTGTCCTTTATCTACTGAAGTGGTAACAGTGGTGGCCTGCTGCCTGACTGCCACATCTCACACAGCACAGCTTGCTCCTAGAGCGCTGAATACCGAAATCCATTTTCCCCCCTCAGTGTTGCAGGACTGCAGAGCCTATGAGGTAGACCTAGCAGGCTGTGGTTGGGGGAGGGGGGAGGCAAAGAACTTTATTAAATGCATTGCACGATTCCTAGTACAGGGAGCCCGAGAGAGAAGTGTGGCACAGACACAGTAACAGAGACATACACCACGACCCACGGGCTATTGAATGTGTAAACAGCCCCGTTACGCTGGCTCTGCCTAACGTTGTGTAACTGTCACCCTCCAGATTCTCCAGAAGATTGGGAAAGATACTGTGATAACCCATGAGACTGCTGCGGCCACGCCTGGCAATGTGGTGGGACCACGGGACTTCGTCAGCGTGCGGTGTTCTAGAAGACGTGGCTCAACGTGTGTCCTGGCAGGGATGGCCACAAACTATGGAGCGATGCCAGAACAGAAGGGATTTATAAGGTAGGGAAGCCTCCAGCTGTTGTCTTGCTTTACAAACCTGGAGCCAAAGCTACAGTAGTTGGACAGCCAGGAAAGGGCACATGTGCACAGCGTGGGGGAGGCGCCATTCCCAGCTCGGGTGCACATAGCAGTGTGGCCGCAGCTGCCCGAGTACGGTGCCGGGGGGTGGCTAACCCAAGAGGCCATGGCCTGGTTGCTGTTTGGAAGTAACAGCTTGAGCAGAGCTAGCCCATGGACGTCTGCCAGTCTGGGAGCTGCTGATGTACCAAAGTACAGAGGCTCCTGCTACCAGCCTGGGGTGGGAGGAGGGCTGTAAAAGAGGCGAGTATGTTAGTTTGGAGTCCTGCCTATTTTATACATTTCAAGCTTGCTTGAGCTGTTATCTTGTCCCATTAGCAAGTCCCTGCTATCACTGGGGCCTCAGGCAGTGGTCAAACCTCATGTTCTCCCCAAGGACTGAAATCCTGTAGTCTGTAGCATGCCGTTTCCCCAGTCCTCCCTTAACTAGCTCTTGGCATTCACCAAACAACCAGGACTAAAGGGCTAGAAGCTGGCAATCTCTCCTGTGGCTACTAGGCCACACTGCTTTTCCCATTCTCTGGTTTATCCCACTTAGGCCAGCTAACCCGGGTTCTACTGTACAGGTATCTAGGTGATGCTCTAGCCTGCCCTCCTATGTACCTCAACCCACCTCCTGGGGCCTCCTGGCCTTACGTGCCACGAAACAGGAGGCTCTTCACAGCCAGAAGAGACTATTAAATCATCTAGTCTGACCTCCTGCATAGTACACGCTATTAAATTTCACCTAATGTCCCTTTACTAAGCTCAAAGCCCCTACAGCATTTCACTCTTCAGTGGCAGAGAACTGATCTGATATCTCATCCCCATTACCAACAAAGATTCAAATGTGTAAAATAGGCAGGACTCTAAGGTCCCCCAGCCCCTGCCCCTTTTTGACTGGTACTGTCTCTCTCTCCTCTAGTAAATGCACCCTTCTTTCTCAACACTCATTCTAGGCTGTAGGAAACTATAGCTAGGCAACTTTTAAATTTAACTCCAGGAAGGAGCATGGGGGTAGCAGCCAGGCTTGGCACAGGTACTCATTACACACCTCCATTAAGCAGATATAGTCTTCAAAGTTCTTTATTTAACCTGAATTTTAAAAAAAATTGGCAGTCAAGGGCTAGAGAGACTTAAATCAGCAGAAAGACTCGTGGCCAAGTCCTGCTACCTGGACAGCAGTGACTTGTGCCATGGGAAATTTCTGGCTGCTGGGAGCACGCTGAAGCATCTTCTAGGGCTCTGTAGCAAACTCCAGCCTCAGAGGTGAGGTATTGCCACCCTCCTGCCTTTAAAACTGACTCTAGAGAAGACACACACATTTGGATGGTAAATCATTTGTCCCTAGTTTCCTAATGCAATGTTTTCCTGCCCTTCTCCAGAGCTGAGAACGGTCCCACCTGTATGGTTCTCCATCCACTGCCTGAAAATCCTTCACAGACCAAGTTAACCTGGCTACTCAGCATTGACCTAAAGGTAAGTGCTCATACGGAACCTCATTCAAACAGTATAAATGAGTCCTCTCAAGAAGGAGTCTGCCTCAGAAGGGGGTGGTTGTCTAAGGTTAGGAAATTAGGAGCAGCTGCTTAATTTCTTGAAATGAAATTCTCCTGATTGAAGTCATTCCCTGTGTGGGTCAGGTGAAAACTATTTCATAGTTCCAGCTCTTTCCAACCAGAAAGAAGTGGTTCATGTTTCATCCCAATCCACTTGTCAATCTCATTGCAACTTAAGATGCAAGGTTGGCTCCCTCCAACCCCCTACTCCTTAGGCTCAGTAAATACCTCTGCTTTAACACATGCCTGCTCTCTTCTTTTTCAGGGCTGGCTGCCTAAGACAATAATCAACCAAGTCCTTTCCCAGACCCAGGTGGACTTTGCCAACCACCTGCGCAAGCGCTTGGCTACTCCAACTGCTGTCAGCTGCTGAACCCTCAAGAACTATTAACCTTCAGCAACAGCCAGAAGCCTACCTGATGCTTAGATTTCGCCTCAGAGGTGATTATCCTGTGTAGTGTTACCTGAGACATGCTTTGGGGCTTTTCTGGGGTAAATGAATGGGTTCAGGTTTCTAATGCTGCATTGAGTTTGCTGGGCTCCCCTCTTAGCTGAACATATCAGACTTGGTGGTGTAGGCAGCCACTTCAAAATCCCCCAGAAGGTGTGTTTGACTGAAAAGGCTACTGCTCCGTGCTCTGCAACAGCTTGTGATAGTTTCACAGCGAAACTACTTCTGATCAAACAGGGGCTGGATGTCAAGGCACCCAGTAGAACACTCAGCGAGAGCTCCAGGTTAACCCTTGCTGTGCAGGAACACACTCTTTAGCTTTAAGATCAGAAGTGAGTTATAGGGTTAATACATAACTCAAGGCATCTTGCAATATCCAAAAAATCAATCCCTGTGCAGATCCTATTATTGAATTGTTAGTGCAATTTGCCAATTTATACCAAGCTAGCTTTGTTTAATTTAAATGTGCCAATGTAAGTTACTTTGCTGCTCTTTTCTGTTAGCGAACTCTAAGCAGCCCTGGTCTGTTGGGTACAAATTTAGCATGTACTTACACAGCCCCCTCTGAAAGTGGGCAGGAATAACTTGTCTTAGTTTTGAATAGGCTGGATAGTGTCTGATTTGATTTCTCATAAGACATTTTATACAGTTAACATCGTAGGACAGTGCATCTTTGTAAGCTTACACTTTTACCTAAGAACCCAATACACCAGCATTCGTTTTGCACTCAGTGGAATTCAGCTGTAGGAAGTTAATTTATAAAGCCAGTTTGCAGGTATTTATTTTTCATGCATAATGGACTATTTAATATTTATTCTCAGTGACCATGGAGCTCTAAGCAAGTTTATTTTAGGGGGTGGGGGTTCCTTATCCAGTAGGGAAATCTTAAGCAATGCTTGACTTCCCTAGAACCAACCAGTTCCTGTACCCTGCTGAGATAAGACTGTTGCTATGCAGAACTCTGCAAATATTTCAGTGTAATTCTGTAGTAGCCTAATGTACTGACTCAGTTTGATGTAAGATGTATAGATACTTTTAAAATATATAGCTGAAAAAGATTAAAATTCTTGCCTGGCTCTCTTTAATCCAGACCACAGAGTGCAAATGTAACAACTTCATTCAAAGCCTTACTCTCCATTATTAGTAGTGTTAGCTGTGAGTGGGAAGAAGAGACTTGTCTTATAATATATGTGCTGCTAGGCACCAAGACAAACCACTGTGATTAGAGACACACTCCTCCAGGAGAAGGTAGTGTTTTACAGGCACTGGATAACTAACTTATCTAAATATGCTTGAAAGCCTGGGCCCCGGAATTTCATCTTAACTTAGCTTGCTCTCTCTACCCACAACAAAATAAACCTTTAGATGGTTTGTTAGTGCCATAAGGCCTGAAAAGTAGCTTACAGCTGCTGTTGGTCTCTGCAAGTCAAACCTTAACTTACATCAGGTAAGCACAGTTCTAGTGAATAGCCCCTGCAGTATACATTTAAACTCAGCTGCCCAGTTCTTGGGACTAAGTGAAAGTGCACTCTGACTCACTCCTACACAGGATAAGGCTGGTGCACTGTTTCCTACAATGCCTGGAGAAAGGGGGGTCAAGCTAAGAGCACATCACATCCTTGGTCCGGCACACCACTTATGCTACTCTGGCTAAGGAGGTTTGTTAAGTCTTTAGCCATAAAACAGACAAAAGATGTAACAAGCTTGGGGAAAGTTTATTTTAAACTGGTTGCCAGTTAATATAAAAATCACAATCTCTCCCCCATAACTTTAGTTTTGGTACAACAAGATCCCTTTGTATGGAAGCTGTTTACAGTTTTAAAAATCCTTAACATAAGCATCTGTGTTGAAGGTATTTGGCTACAACTGCTCAATTGAAATGTATGATGAAGCAGGGCTGTATGGCTATTGCCCACTCCTGGTGCAGTGACTAATCTGGATATTAAATGCAGTTGTGATACAATCAAATACTCACTCCAGTAACTTGTTAAAAATACAGTTAGCTGAAAACTCCAGAAGACACCACTGAGTAGCACAATACATGTAACGTGGCGGAGGTTGGGTTTTCAAAATATAGCGTACACCTACCACCACCAATAACCCAAGCCCTCTATAAATACCTGCCAGTTAGGTAGCAGCTGAGCCTGGTTCATCCTTTACAAAGTAGTGATGTTGCAATTCTCTAGAAATAAACCATGTCTGTCCAGTGTTTAAGAAATCTGTATATACAGCATCTCCTCTAGGGCTCCCACGGTGGGCTTCGTCTTCCATCAACTTCGGTCTCCACATGATACAGGACATCTGCCAATGTGTGCTCTACAACAGCACCCCAGCCCATGTCGCTTAGCTGTCGGGAAGGGGAAGAGAAGAGATTACAGCAGCCCTGCTGTAATTACTTGGGGTGCAGGGCACAGCTTAGCACTGTGCTGTTTTCTATCACTTCTCTGATGGGAAATGGGTTAACTTCAGTATAAAGACTCCTTACTTCTGTCACACAACTCTTTGTGTATATAGCAATGGGCATAACTGCCTTCAAGGAACATTTTCTGCTAAATATACCCTATGGAAAAGGCAATAATCCTTAAACTACCAGTGTCTTACACTAAGCAATGAAATCCACATCCAGGGCTTTCACCCACTCTAATCTAGCTCATCCCTCTATTTTAATACCTGTTAAGAGTTCTTTAGACCAATTCCTTAAGATTTATTGGAAAAAGCACTTAAATCCCCCACCACACAATGAGGTTGGCAAGCGTACGCTCTTTTCAAAGTAGAGAGCTGGTGGACAAAGGAAAGTTCAAGGAATACCTGATGCAATACCTTCCATTTGTGACCGGGGTCATACTTTCACCGATGGAACACTGGAGTTGACATGCTCTCTGAAGCATCGCCTTAGAGGCAAAATGCCGCTTTCTACCTTCCCCAATATTTTTAGATGCAACCTTAACATCTGAAGGTCTGATCCAGTCTGGCAATTCCTAGGGCAGTTTAGTCTAGATGCTTCAATATAAGGGACTGGAGGCAGATGTGGGATAATGTGACCATGTTTTTTGAAAGATATACTCCAGTTCAAAAAGGAAGTAATTCATGTTAACCAAGTAAATGTCCAATCCCTCTTTGGATTTTTCTAACTTGCTCTCAATAGAGTCAGAAGTAGGAGTCTGCAATACAGGGTAATGGGAAAAATTTTAGATTTTTTTCCCCTAATTTTTACTTCCAGTAAATATTTGAGGTGAAGAGTGCCTTGTTTTAGGAACTGCACTTCGAGCACATAGTCTAAGGTTGCACATGTAAACTACAGGGAAATAATTAGCAGGATCCATCAAGTACCTCAAACTAAGATGAGGCTTTTGGACTTTTAAAACCCAGTGTATATTTCCCCTCAACAAAATGTTGCTCAAATACACACCTTGGTAATGTAGCTGTCCTAATGAAGTTAGCAGAAAGTTACTATTAACGCCTCCTTGCCACCCTCCAAAAGAGAGCCAGGTGACAACTGAGTGGTCCACTCATAATCTTGAGCTCTCTTGCTGACAGAATGGAGGTACAAAAGTTGAATTTAAACCCTATACCATGTTAACAGCACAAGAAAAAGCAGATGTAGCTATGAATTAGTACTTACGGGACGGTAAGTGATATCTCTTGGAGGGTATTTGAAGTACGGTCCAAAGTTTACTGAAACCTGTGACAGGGAGATAGATCTATTTAGCATCAGATGGATGTGCACAACAGGAAGCAAAGTAATACTAAAAAACAGAAAGAAAAGGAGTACTTGTGGCACCTTAGAGACTAACCAATTTATTTGAGCATAAGCTTTCGTGAGCTACAGCTCACTTCATCGGATGCTCATGAAAGCTTATGCTCAAATAAATTGGTCTCTAAGGTGCCACAAGTACTCCTTTTCTTTTTGCGAATACAGACTAACACGGCTGTTACTCTGAAACTAAAAAACAGATAGCAAGGGAAATTGCTCACTCAGCATTTAACAGGCTGGGCGGTTTTAGGTGACATGGAAAGCTAGGATCTCACTCACCACAGGTAAATGCTTTGCTTCAGCTTTATGGAGAGTGGAGTCTCTTTATAAATCTACTTGCAGCCCACAGTAGGCAGATGAGCTATTGCAAGAGTGCTCTGAAAACACTAGGCCCACATCACTGGAATAATCTTAGTTCTGTTTGACTCCTCCCCGAATGCACGTTCAGATGGTACACTGGTATAGGTGGGGACCCTTTTTGTTGTGTTTGCACATTGCCTAGTTCAATGCGGTTCTGCTCCATGACTGGACTTCCTACACACTACTGCAACACAAATAATTCACTTTCTGTCCCCCGAGCACCACAAGCTGTACCTACCGTGCAGCCCTTATACAAAGAAATGGCCGGGAAATAAACACCTTCAAAAATCTCTTTAAAGGCAACTCCTTGGCTGACACCATTTTTATAGAAGATTATCTGCAAAACGGAAACAGTAACGGAATCAAGAGGTGTTCATGCTTTACTGACTAGCCCTACATTATTTGTAGCCGCCCTCCCCCAATTTGTTGTCTTATGCATTTAGGCTTTATGCTCTGTTAGCAACTCTCTCTTTGCTTCATTTTGCAAGATGCCTTGTCCATTTGTGACTGAAAAATAAGTTAGTCTAAAGTCTTGCATTCCACAAAACATAACTAGCTGCAGTGTTATTACAGGTCAAAGAAGGTGTAACCCAAGCTGCATTGCTTGCTTATTCAAGTCTATGTAAGCCTAACAGAGACCATCCAACTTGACATCTTTGTAAAACTGTGTGATAAGATTCAAATAAATGAACACCAAGAATCTTAAGTGAAAATCTGCCAAGGACTGTACAGTGAACCTGTTCAAGAGATTGGTGGTGCTCTATGGATTTCTAAAGTGTCTGGGCTCAAGTTTCCACCCCACTCCAAACATCCAACTTACTTGGCTTCCAGGAGTTTGCTTTAGGCTTTTCTCTGCTTTATCCACAAAGTCCTTCTCTTCAAAATACAAGTAACTTTTGAACTTGATCAAAGCCTAAAAAAGGTAAGCAACAGATCCAGGTCTGCAAAACATTCACACCATTACTTTTAGTAATATTCTAATTAATGGTAGACAGATGCGATAGGACTGGTTAGTACACAAGCCCCTGGCAACTGGAGACCCAGATATAACAAACGTCAGGTCACCAATGACAAATGAGGCTCCATTAAGTATGGAATAAGAATTCTGAACTAGTCCCCTTGGCAGCATTCTGTAGATTGGCACATTCATGGAACCAAGACATTGATGTGCCTTACTGAATAACTGGGAGGTAGTCAAGCTCATCTGACCCTTGCTTGTAGCATCTGGAATTGAGGTAAGGACTGTTGTAAGGCATTTGGGGCTTTTAAAACTAGTCCTCTAGACCTTCACACCATGCTACTTCCTTAGTCAGTGGTAAGAGTTAACACATCATTATTTGCCTCCCATTCAGTTAGAGGGATGCTGGTTCATCATAGAGCCTGGGCAACTGCAAGACTGAGGTTTGGACAAGCCCATTTTCCACTGTGGGTTACTGCATATTCAAGTGTCGGGCCCCGTTTAGCATAGCCAAGGTCTGGTATAGTTAAACAAACTGAGACCAGCTAGGCACAGCCTAGAGGAATCCAGCTTACCTTATCTTTATAGGTATCAGGCAGTGACTTTGCAGTCTCTGTGTCTTCAGGAAGACTGATATAAAAACCCAGTACATCTCCTTGCCCATAGCCAGCTGAATAGTGTTTGCCTATGGACTGATGAAACTTTGTTCCCTTCTTGCTGCGCCAGGAGTAACTGAACTTGTCATAGCCTAGGGGAGCCTGAAGGTTCCCTGTAGAAAACCAGAGGTCAGCCCTGGAAGCACCAGACCCTTTTCTTCAGGACCTTGCATGAAAGTAACTGTTTCTACAAGCAGCTCGGGTTACCAGGCACTAACATCTAATCGTACGAGACATTTTTTCCATCCAGGCTACATATTTCTATGGGTTTCAGTGCAAAGTTTTCCACTTAATACTGAAAATATTTACTTCATAAATATTCATGACACACCTGCTGTTGGCTCTTAAAACTATGGCACGGACTGTTGAACTGGGCTAGAAGGAGTTAATAAACCCTAAATGATTAGCGAGGCCCAGCAAGCAACAGTGAAGCCAAGAATCTGCAGGACTAATCTGTACTCAAGCAGAAAACTAGGTGCTTGGGCACTATGACTCACTACACAATATTGCAAAGGGTTTGCGCCAGTCCTGCTCCAATCACATTCTCAGAAAAATACACTTAAGGGTTCTAGCACTTCCGTAACCAATCAACATCGACTTCCTCTCTCGTTAGCACTTGGGCTTATTGTTCAGGGGTCTGAGCTACTCAAAATGCAGGAAATGAAAACAGAAGCAGGAAGCTTTGCTTTGTTAAGGGGTCTTCAGCAATTACTTTACCTAGTGGCTGCGACCAGCCAAGTCTGGCAGCTGTGTCTGGAGGCATCTCATCCACAGATATCTCAAAGTACCAGTCTCCCTTCCGCACCCCATGCGAGGCTCGTACCATAGAGTATCCTTTCTCTCCAATAACGGTCAGTCTGTCATCGGAGATCTTTAGCTGAGGTGCTACAGTAGTTAGAAAGACAGATGCGATTTGTGATTAACAAGCAGGTGAGCGAACCGATCAAAGATTGCGAAGCTCAGTTTAACATCCATGTCTGTTTCCCAGCACAATTATGTCTTGAAGCTTTACTAACCAAGACAGTGAGGTTACAGAGAAGATCCCTCATGTGGGGAGCTGGCTATCCAGCTTACCTCGGTCATGCAATGCTAGGAGGACTCGTTCATATAGGCATGCTCTGTAGAGATCTCCAGGAATAGGTTTTCCTGCCCAGCAGTCTAGCTCCAGTTTCTCTGGATCAGGCGCATGGGGGTCAGGCTCAGCCAGAATGTAACGATATCCATCTTTATTAAAGGGGTGCTCCAGAGGGTAACCGTGAGGTGGCAGGCGCTGAGCAGAAAACAAGGGGTCACTGGAAGAAGCACAAGGAAAAATGTTAGCATTGACTTCAGCATAATTGCCAGGAACCACACACCCACACGAACAACATTCTAACAATTTCTTAAGCAAAGCCACCCTTCAAATACTTTCCCCTTCACTGCCTTTTACAGACATGCAGATGACTACACCTTCCCACTGGTGATGAGCTTAAGTGGTGCTCAAAGTGACAGTTTCTAAACCAGGTGGGCATATATTCACATACAGGAAGTTTATATTATATGATGGTCTATATCTTAGCATGAGGACAGATTATATCAAAATGTTAGTTTGAATGGTGGGAGATTAAAGTTTATAACAAGGTTGCACCCTCTTAATTTCCAAATAGCACGTGCAGAACTGCGTCAAAGATGGGAGGCACTTATTCTGTCATTAAGACAGACCATCCTCACAACCCTGGCCGATACAAGAGTGTTCCCTATATTTTCCTGTACTTTGTCCGTCTGCCACTTAAGTTATTTCACTTAGCCTGTGTCTTTCTATTTACCTTCTGGTTTTCTTGGCTGTTCCTGTGGTCCCTCCATCTTGCTGTTTGCGTTTTGCTCCTCTTCCTTTCCCACTACCTCCTGCTGGAATGCCCCCTTTGGAGAGAAATTACCACAAATCCACATCAGCTAGTGCTTTATATGCAACGGTTGGTTATAGAAGGAATCTATGAGTGCAGAAACTCCATGTGTGTCACAATCAAATGGCTTCATTAAACAAAAAACATTCAACTTCTATATAGAAGTTTGACATTGACACCATTCAGAGAAAACTAATCTAGCAAAAGAAAATTTATCTTCAGTCTCTAATCAGTTTTAAGAGAAACGTGTGGATAATAAAGTCAGTTTATCAAAACACATTTAACAAGAGGAAACTCAACAATTTTATTACGTGAATTACAAATCTTTACTTGCCCATAGTTTTCTTTTCAAATGGTATCA
This sequence comes from Caretta caretta, assembly GCF_965140235.1. NCBI lineage: Eukaryota > Metazoa > Chordata > Testudines > Cheloniidae > Caretta > Caretta caretta. Next base: position 2,221,991 of record NC_134231.1, read on the forward strand.
TTTGTATATTTAGTTTGAGAACAAATATTGACACACTTTCATGGAAGTTCCAAACACACAAGGACAACGGATTTAATTTGTTTTTGCAGAAGTAACCGCGCTCCCAAAGTTGACTTTTTTCCCATTTTAAGCAGACTGTCAGTTGTCTCAATGATTTACAATATGCCTGCAATACACTTTGACACACAATATCTGCTTCAGCAGTAAGCACTTAACGTTAAGTTCAATATAGAAAATGAAATACACCAAAATGGGGAAAATAAAAAGCAATAAAAGGTGTTTCTCTGCAGTGTTTCCAAAATTGTTATTGTTTGCAATGTAAATATTAAGAGCAAGGCATTTCATGTTAACATTAATGTCTTCAACACTAGTTTCATCAAACTGCAGGGTAAGATAAAACATTGAACATCTAACACCAGAATTATGCCAAATAGTGTCTAACTCCTTTAATGTATTTGATAAACCAAATTACTTTGAACCTGTATTGAATATATTTATTATTTAAGTGATAAAATAAATCACATCCTCGGAGGAAAAATATAGCTTACTTACATTACTGACCTAAAAATGAAAGAATACACAATTTTGCTCTACTGCAGTGAAACACGTTTAACAACTGCGTAGTGTACTGTAAGAAGTAGCAAGCTTTTAAATTATCAGCATACCTGTTGCAGTGTAAGGGATTGAGATCTTTGAGGGGATATCATATTCTGCACAAACATGAACTGATCTAAACTGCACTTGTCCGTAGCTATACTGCAGATTACTAACGCCTTCGTTTGTCATAGTAGGTTTATAAATCGCAAAACTAAAGCTACCCTAGCATGTCTGAATTTTACCTGACCAATAGCACAGTGTAAATTTTGTGCTTGTGTTTAATACACCAATTCTTCAGAAGCCAGTTCTTACATTCTGAACTTGAGTTTGGTATCAAATCAAAATTGAATCCTACACAAGAGAACAAATTAAAGTGAAAGAGACACTTTATATCAGTCATGTGAGGCAGAATATGACAATTTAAAAGCTTCTAACTGCTAAACATTAAAAACTGGAATTACAGTTTCATATTAAATATTACTGCAATCATTTTTAGGACACGCTTTAGATTTTTACTTCACTTTAGCTTCTAAGACAATTGAGCAAAAAGCTTTTCCAAACCACAACAATACTTAAGTTTTAGAAGCTGAAAGGTAAATATTCACCTCCCAAAGAGGCTCCACCTGTAGGGACAGAAGTGGCACCATGTATTTCTCAAATTTTAATAACTAAAGTAAAACATCACCAGTGCATGAAATGGAGACAATATACACTTTAGAGATCTGCAGTGATGGACAGGTGCACAATTTCTTTTTTTTTGGTTTAAAAAGAGAACCACCTCAGGCTGGGCACTAGATAACGCACGTAGGGTTACTGAGAAAGGGTTTAACGCTGTGCACAACCAGCAGGTTTTTGGTGGCTAGTTTATATTAGGCAACAGTAAAAAGTCTGCCTCACACACAAACGCTATGTCTACACTTTGAGCTACGGGAGTGACTCCCAACTTGCACAGACGTTCTCAGGCTAGCTGGAGGAGAGCTAGCGTGGGTATAAATAGTTGTGTAGCCGTGGCAACAAGGGATGCAGCAGTGGAATACAGACCCACCTGAGCCATGCTGCCACAGCACGAGTACATGTTGGCAAGCAGGCGATCACTCCTCTAGCTCTTAGTATGGACAGAGCCGAAGAGATTACTCCATCGGCGTGGTCATTCCACTAAGAGAGAGAACACTAAGCTGCAAGTGATCGTTACTTGGAAATGTATAATGGAATAAAGCTTCCCAAGTGCTCCTGAAATCTCAGAATGAGGAAAATGGGAAGTTTGTGGGATAATGTTCTGTCACAATTAAACATCAACATTTTGGGGTTGGACAGGGAAAGAGGAAGGCACTTTGTTTTCAGTGATGATATCAGGTTTTAAAACAGCTATCTTACAAGCACGTGTTCTACTATGGTATGACCAGCTGTCTAAAAGTGTGATCATCTTACGCATCTGTGATCGGGTAAAGACTAATTGATATCACGACAGAAAAACAAGACAGATTTAAGTTGGCTCAATAAATCCTGGAAATAGCAGTTACAAGACTATTTACATACAGGCCAGTCGGTGTTTAATATTTATTAAGCTGTAAACGTTAAAGTTAATATAATCAAGGGTGTGTTCAGCTGTAGGACTTTAAGAAATGTGAAATATTCCCAAATATTCAGCACATTTTCTTTTAGTAAAATTAAAGAACTTGCCATTTAAGCTTCCACTAGCAGATACAGCATTGCTCTGCTTCTGGTTATCGTACGCTGGACCAATATTAGCAAGGTCCTGAAAAAGAAAAACTCAGTTTAACAATATTACAGATTTATGGGCAGGTTGGTACTTACCACTCATTCTGAGAGCGTGTGTCTGGTTCAAATTCTGAGCAAGAAGCTTTTGCTCTTCAGGATTTCCGAGAACTGAAGTGCTACTGAAACTTTAGCAGCATGGCATAAAACAAGTTCAGAGCAGAAGTCTTGCATCTTATACCTTGGGATGATTATGTTTTTTCTAGTTTTATAAAAAGGACCCAAACTACACAGCCACAGCCCCCTGTGGGTCAAGCTCTTGCCATTTTTATTTGTGCTAAGAAACTGTCACATAGCATCAGGAAGTTACCAGTCTCTGGGACTGTGTACCACATATCTCATATAAACAGCTAGGCATAAGTTGTTAGAGATTTTAAGCCTTCCTATATCCTAGACACATGCTGGCTGAGGGACAAGCTTTTTAAAAACAGAGGCAAGATTCCTGCCTGCATTTTGAGTGAATCACAACAAAAAGAATGAGGAAAACAACAGGATAGTCTCCATTGCCAAAGGCAGGAGATTACATCATAACATTACCAGAACAGCATGAAGAAAGGGTATTTTGATGCCATCAGAGAGTTCAACAAGGGCCATAAAAACAGAGATACCTTTTAAAAGCCCTTGCACACACTAGAAAATAAAGCATTAGCACCCAACAATAGCAGACTATCATGCATCCCTTCCAGAATTATTGCCAAATCATGTAATTGAGGCTGGCCAGGCAGCTGGTGGGTGGAACTCCCAACATTCCCATATTCTTTCCACTTGAATGTTCCTCCAGCAGAGTTGGAACAGCAGCACAGCACAACTGCACAGAATGTGCTAAAGAGGACAAACAATTGGAATTTGTATAAGAAAAGTTAACTAGGTCCCTGGGATTAAATTCCTGGTGGGACTCCAGTTTCTTATTGTGAATACATTGTCAAACAGCAGGCAACATGTATACATTCCAAATGTGTGTACTTAAATGTGCCTTTTTACATTTATAAACACACCTTTATGTACCACAATCTTTGGCAATGCAATACAAAGTCCTAATGCTCAAATGCTCTTAATATTAGTTACACGAGAACCATGGTGCAGAAAGGAGAACTTTCTCCCTGCCTCAATCACGTACCTGATCTAGTAGCCCAAACTTTGGATAATCGTCCTCTGGATCTTTACTACCTGGGTCTGGATGCTCTTTCACCAAGAACACATCCCTTTCTTTACACTGAAATATGGGAGTTAAAAACACCTTCAGAAGACCAAGTCATGCCCAAGAATAACTGTGTAAAATTTACAGTAGATACACACCACAAAGTAAGAAGTCACAGGGACAGTATTAATGTCTGGACTATTTGTCTTGTTCAATTCTAATTATTATTAAATAATACTACCAGAAAGCAGCTCAATCATTAACAAAGATCCTCTGCAAATTTAAACTTTTAGTTACTTACCATTGTTTTTACAATGTTATTTGGCCAAGTCATTTTTCCAGGTCTCTGTCTAGTTGTCATACACTCCCAGTACTTGTCAATAAATGGTATAATATCCTATTTAAAAAAAAAAAAGGTAATAAAATGAGGCCTTAAAACAGTTATATGATAAGAGTTAAAATTACTTTATTAAGCCAACCTATCTTTCAACGCCAGATCATACACATTATAACTGACCTATCAGAGCTGGTCAAACTGACAGCTCATACTGTCAATTTTTGTCTGAACTTGTGGATCTAGGCAATTCCCTTTTTGTCAAGTCATAACTCACGTTCAGGTGTAACTGTCTAATTATATCTGTACCTTGTCTTTTGAGAACATAGTTTTTGGGTGCTCATCTTGTGTCCTTGACTGCCACGTCAAGTTGGCCAGAGCACTAAGGCACATTTCCTTCAGATCTTAAAAACAAAACAAAAATATACCAGAACCACAGTTACATTCTTGATGAAGGTCAAGTATATTTATATATAACCATAAGGTTGGTAAATACTAAGAACACAGCAGATCTAATCTTAGATGAACTTCCATTAGTTGGCCTCACATCTACAATATCCTGAGTTTTGGAAATGTGGGTGCTAGAGCGAGTTATGTGCTCATAAACAAAAGGAACCTGGGCTGAAGGCAAGAATTCTACCAGCCTAAGAAATTCATTTGCACAATGGCATCCTCCAGGTCTAGAGAAGTCAGCTCTCCAGCACATTGTATTGCAATCAGCACCGCAAATCCTCACCAGACCCACAGACAGACTTTAATCAGCTACAGGACAAAGGTCATGCAGGACCATTCCATCCCCAACAAAGATTCAAAGAGAGGAAGAAAATCAAGCTTTTGCAGTAAGTGTTTGTTTTTACTTACTTGCTTGTTTTCTTAGAAAGTATGTGTTCCCACTGTGATGGCAGACATTGCAATGGAAACTGTAGTTGGTCATGAAAGGCAGACATGATCTGTGAAACAGCAAAATCATTTGACACTATCCACAGCTTTTCCATTACATCAGAAAACGAAAATGATTACTCTCTTTCTGCATTAAAAAAGTCACCCACGCACATTCACAGATGTTTTGGTAACTCAGTGTCAGCAACAATGAAAACTATTAAATTCTGGAAAACGTGAATGTGGACTAAATGTCATTTTTCTGTTTTAAGAAGCAGTCCTGAAATTCGGCCACCAAGGTAAGCTGAAAGCAACTCAGGGGCCTTTAACAATGAACCATGGATTAGTCAAGGTACGTCTATAGCTATAGAAAACTTCCCCATAAAACACTAACCAAGCCCATTTTAAAACTAATTTTTATTTAACACACATTAAAGTTACCTTTAAAAAGAAGATTCCTTAGACACCTCAAATATCAAATTGAATTTACTTTCCATTTACAGTGTCTCTATCTTTTTGCTCTTCAGTCAGCAAATATAAACTAGCCGACTCTCTCCTCCCTCCCCTGACCCCTTTTTTAAGTCAGTTTCACATCTCTCATGCAGTAGCCCAAGGCTGCAAATACTTCAAGAGAATGTCTAAATGCAAACAAAGACTTTTCATAGAACTGTAAGAAAAAGATAAATAATTTGTGTTATGTAAAACTGTTGTTTATTATTGTTTACATAGCTCTCAGTGTGCTAGACTGTACACAAACAAAATAGGAAGACAAGGTCTTTTCCCCAGGGAATTTACATTCTAAATATTTCCATTTTTGTTTAAACAAAAACAAAACAAAACTTAGATTTAGCACTTCGTCTACCTGGCAGCATCTTTTCAAAATGTATTGATTTGACTGAGTTTAGGATCTGAATCTTTTAATAAAGAAAATTCTTCACTCCATCACCTTTGCGATGTAACAAAAATGTTCAGAATCTCATGTAATGCCGTACAGTAGAACCCCAGAATTATGAACACCTCGAGAACAGTGATTGTTCATAAATCTGAAATGTTCACAACTCTCAACAAAACATGAAGCTTGTTCTTTCAGAAGTTTACAATTGAACATTGACTTCATACAACTTTGAAACTTTCCTGCAGAAGAAAAATGCTGCTTTTAACCATCTTGAATTTAAAAGTACAGAAACAGTTTCCTTGCCTTGTCAAGTCTTTTTTTTTTTTTTAAACTTTCCCTTTTTTAGTCGTTTATGTTTAACACAGTATTATACAGTATTTGCTTTTTTTCTTTCTGGTCTCTGTAGCCAGATTGTGTACGTCTGGTTCCAAATGAGGCGTGTGGTTGACTGGTCAGTGTGTAACTCTGATGTTCATAACTCTGAGGTTCTACTGTATGTGTTATTTTCCTTAGCTCTGCTTCACCGAGCTTTTTAACTTTTTGGAGTCTGTGAATGCATATGGTTGTTACGTTTGCCTTAACTGGGAACTTCCTCGATTTTTAGTGATTGCACTGATCCAAAAATTAGTCCTGAACAACCCTAGCTCTAAGTTAACTGTGCTTTTTGGAGGCCTCCCTCAGCTGGAATCAGAAGCATTTCACAAGTATACCATTCCTGGGTTGGAGTTTGTTCTTAAAAAACAAACCGCTATTTTACAGAGAAGTTCAATAGAATTTAGAGTAAATTCTGGAAGATACAAAAATACCATGGTGCTTGGGGGGGCCAGAGAAGAACAGCTTATAGGCAGAGTACTAAACAGAGTTATTACATACGTAGTATCAATGCCAAAGGTGTCCGCTGTGAACCACTTTGTACAAATCCCGCACTGCAGCTCTATCTCTCCAAGCTGTCGCCCATTCTCTTCATCCACTGAACCCGGCTGAGTGTCCAAGACTTCAGAACTGTCCCCAGCACCTTCCTGCAATCATAACAGCGTTAACAGGTCTGGACTTGATTAAACAGAGCGCCAAGAACAATCCCACGTCAATCAAGTCACGTTTCGTCCATTACAGTCCCCTGTAGAGATTGCTAAAGTTTAAAGGATCAAAAGATTCCTCCTTATTTCTTCAAAAGGCCAATAGTTGAGGTACAACTCTGCTGTGAATGGGTCTGAACTATTGAATGGCATCAGACAACAGAGACAACCACACAAGCTTCTCCATGGAAACAGGTGACAATTTTAGCTGCTGAATCAAGGATTGGCTTTTGCATAGGTGAGCAATATAGCATGGTAAGTTAAGGGAGGGGAGATTTAGAGGTGAATAAAAGCCAAAATGAGAAAATCTCTCTCGCTGGACTCAAGGAGTACATGTTTAATTTTTCATATACAGCAATGGCTGCTAAAATGTAACTTTTTGAAATTTCAGTCTGAATTTCTTCACATTGTTCACAGTTCCAGCATTTTCATTCTATCACTAGTCTGAATGCAGCTGTCCCTGAGCCAATATGTAACTTTAGTCTTTCAAGACCTCTGACATTTCATACTTTGCCAGGCCACTGAGAGCTAACTAGTAACATTTTACTGGTGCCTCAGGGAAAATATTTCCTATTTTAAATTATATTTCCCCTTCTCTTGTGCTAATCATCAGCGAATAAAGGCCCATTATACTAGTAAAGACAAAAAAAGTTTTCTTCAAGCATCTTTATGACAGTTTCCTCCCAAAGCAATAGGTGAATCAGGCCAGGTGTACTAAGCTTTTTTTGTTGTTATTAAGTATCAAAAGAACATTTAAAAAAAACAAGTTTTAGGTTAGACCACCAGAGAAAATACATTGGGCAGGATTCTCTGCCACCAGGCACTTTGTGTATCCATTTACATCTGGGCAGAGGCTGTAAGATGCTACCAAATAAGAATGCACCACACACACAGGAAATTTATGCCTGCAAACGATTGCAGGCATTTTTTATATTTTTTTGCACTGGCTCCGTCAACACTGGACTCTACAGATAGGGCCCTACCAAATTCACAGCCATGACAAACACATCACGGACTGTGAAATCTGATCTTTTGTGTGCTTTTACCCTATACTATACTATACAGATTTGCTGAGGAAGATCTGCGTTTCTCAAATTGGGGTCCTGACCCAAAAGGTAGTTGCAGGACGGTCGCAGGGTTATTTTTTTTGGGGGGTGGGGAAGAGAGTTGCAGTATTGTCACCCTTACTTCTGCACTGCCTTCAGAGCAGGGTGTCCAGACAGCGGCGGCTGTTAGCCGGGCACCCAGCTCTGAAGGCAACACCCTGCCAGCAGCAGCGCAGAAGGAAGGGTGGCAGTCCCACAACCCGCTCGTACAATAACCTTGTGACACCTCCCTCCCTGAACTCCTTTTTGGATCAGGACCCCTACAATTACAACACCATGAAAATTTCATATTTAAATAGCTGAAATAATGAAATGTATTATTCTTAAAATTCTATGACCGTGAAATTGACCAAAATGAACTGTGAATTTGGTAGGGCCCTATCTATAGGCAAGGCACAGGCACCTACTAAGTTCTCTATTCTTATTCTGAGCAACCACACAGAAAAATACATACAGATTTCCTTTGGTAGGCCAGGTCTTACACCAGTTGTATAACTTTACTCCCGCTTGGCATAGGTGTTAATGACTCCACAACCTGCCAGGCCTATGTCCAGCCCACGGAAATATTTTGTACTTTACATACAATTGATTCAGTTCATTTGTGGGGCAACCCCACTGCGGTTAATGAAAACACCTCAGGGATAAGTCTAACGTAGCGCATCGGCTTCAGCGCATAGGTGACCCATCTGCATGGTCTGACAGGTTACACACACAGGCTTTCGGGCACAGAGGCAGGGCAGCTGGAAGGCAGTAGTGAGCCGGATCCAGACTGCAGGGCACACACACGAGCAACGTGCCACGGGCACCACACTGCTACACCTGCTTTGTAACGTGCCAGTGTCTAAAGGCCCCATCAGGGATCAGACTCTCCTCATGCCAGCTGTTGCACAAACCGAGGAAAGAATGGCCCCTGCCCCAAAGGGATTCCCCCAACCCGCTGGGGACCTGGTGCTGGCACCCCACGGCGCTGCCCTCCCAGGCCCCGCAGAGACCCAGGTCAGCAGCACTCACGTACTAGGGGATCCTTCCCATTAGAGGACTCGGTCTCCAGGCCGGCGGTGACATCGACCAGGGTGGTGTCCCCCCTGCACCGGCAGGAGAGAGAGGGTGAGAAGCCCCAGGGGTAACCGTGGAGTGCAGCGCCCCGCCCCCTCCCCCCCGGGGTAACCGAGGGGCCCCCGCTCCGAGGGGTGCAGCGCCCCGCCCCCTCCCCCCCGGGGTAACCGAGGGGCCCCCGCTCCGGGGGGGGGCAGCGCCCCGGGGTAACCGAGGGGCCCCCGCTCCGGGGGGGGCAGCGCCCCGGGGTAACCGAGGGGCCCCCGCTCCGGGGGGGGCAGCGCCCCGGGGTAACCGAGGGGCCCCCGCTCCGGGGGGGGCAGCGCCCCGGGGTAACCGAGGGGCCCCCGCTCCGGGGGGGGCAGCGCCCCGGGGTAACCGAGGGGCCCCCGCTCCGGGGGGGGCAGCGCCCCGGGGTAACCGAGGGGCCCCCGCTCTGGGGGGGGCAGCGCCCCGGGGTAACCGAGAGGCCCCCGCTCTGGGAGGGGGCAGCGCCCCGGCCCCTCCCCCCCCGGAGTAACCGAGGGGCCCCCGCTCCGGGGGGGGGAAGCGCCCCGGCCCCTCCCCCCCGGGGTAACCGAGGGGCCCCCGCTCCGGGGGGGGGGCAGCGCTCCGGCCCCTCCCCCCCGGGGTAACCGAGGGGCCCCCGCTCCGAGGGGTGCAGCGCCCCGGCCCCTCCCCCCCGGGGTAACCGAGGGGCCCCCGCTCCGAGGGGGGGGCAGCGCCCCGCCCCCTCCCCCCCGGGGTAACCGAGGGGTGCAGCGCCCCGCCCCCTCCCCCCCGGGGTAACCGAGGGGCCCCCGCTCCGGGGGGGGGGGCAGCGCTCCGGCCCCTCCCCCCCGGGGTAACCGGGGCCCCGCCCCCTCCCCCCCGGGGTAACCGGGGCCCCGCGCCCGGCCTCACCCGGTCTCGGAGTCCCCGGCGCCCTGCTCGGGGGGTCCCGGGGGGTCCCCGGCCGGGGCCACGGCCGCCGCCTCCGCCGCCTCCCCCTCCTCCGGCGCCGCCGCCGCGGTTGCTCCCGCCGCCGCCATCTTCCTCCCGCGCAGTCGCGCCAAACTCACACCTGGGCTCTCGCGAGATTTCCCTCCCCGTCCCGAAAGGGGCGATGGCAGCGCAGCGTCCCACCATGGAGAGGCAGTGACGTCAGCGGGCCTTACCGTGACCTCACCCTGCCATACCATGACATCACCCCACCGCGGCACAGTGACATCACCGTGATGTGCTGTGCCGTGACCTCACTCCACTGCGGTGCAGTGACATCACCAGGCCATGCAGTGACATCACCTTGCCACACCATGACGTCACCCACTGCAGCATAGTGACATCACTGTGCTGTGCCGCGCTGCGTGCCCCCCCACCGCCGTGCAATGACTCCCCCGCCTGCCTCGGAGTATCATGCCCCATGATGCTGAAGTCATACTGCTAGGCTGTGACTTCAGCAGGCTCCCAGGAATCTAGGAAAGGCAGGAATCTATCTACTGCTGAAGATAAGCCATTCTGCCAAAAGGCCAGCTGCTGACCTGAGATTGCTGCAACTCATCGGTTTGTCTCCATTAAAATGCATCAGTATCACTATTACTTTGTCCTGCCTTAGTTTACTTCCCCTCCACCCGCCCCAGTTGCGCCTTTCCTCAAAATAAAGCTTTTAAACTCTGAAGAAGGGATATGTCTGTCTATCCAGACCTACCACAATGGGGCTTTGATCCTCCATTGGAGGCCTATATCGGGGTTCTCTTTCCGAACTCCCACAACATGCTATAAAACTCCATGGTCCAGCTGTGCCACAACAACTGGTTTTCTGCATATAAAAGCCAGGGCTGGTGTTAGGGGTTAGCAAATAGGGCAATTGCCCAGAGACCCACACCACAGGGGACCCTGCAAAACTAACTTGTTCAGGCTTCGGCTTCAGCCCCAGGGGATGGGGCTGAAGCTCGGGGCCGAAGCTCGGGGCCCTGAACCCCATGTGGTGGGGCTTCAGCTTTCTGCCCTGGACCTCAACAGGTCTAATGCTAGCCCTGGTTGGCAGCCCCCGTGAAACCTGCTTGTCGCCCTCCCAGGGGGCCCCCAGACTCCTGGTTGACAACCACTAGCTTATAGGAACTACTTCAATACAGGTAAGGTTTATCTCAGATCATAATCTAATAGAGGGAAGTGGTTCACTAGCCAGTCTCTTGCAGCGTAATTACTACTTCTATTGTGACTTTCATCTTCAAAGCACTGCACAAACATTACCTGCTTCAAACATCACAGACAATGGGGCTCTCATTGAAGTCAATGTCAATAGTCCCATTATCTTGAGAGGGACAAAGGCCTTGACCATCCCAGCATCCGTGTGAAATACTATCCCTATCTTACAGGGGGAGAAACGGAGGAATAGAGAGGCAAAGTGATTTGCCCAGGGTCACATAATGATTCACTGACAGATCCAAGAGAAGAACTCTGCTGTTCTTGGCTCCTGGTCCTGTGCCCAGATCCCCAGCCTTCACAGCCTGTCAGGAATCACCAAAAGGAATACGAATCTTTTCTCAAAAGTTTGCAATATTTTCCACCAGAGAAGGAAAAGCCCTGTGATTGAATGAGCCTGAGACATCAAAGGAGAATTCCCATCTGTTCAGCGAGGCCCTCTGAAGTGCTATGTGACTGGTTTAAAACATGGAACATCAAAGGATGAAATAACAGCATTAACCTTGCCATTAGCTGTACATCCACCTTTGTACCAACTGAGCAAGAGTTGGACAAATGCCTTCCCCAACTCAAAAAGAAAAGGAGTACTTGTGGCACCTTAGAGACTAACCAATTTATTTGAGCATGAGCTTTCGTGAGCTACAGCTCACTCAGTATGCACAGACCCTGTCCTACACCAGTGCCTTCTAATGACCCATCTCTATGCCCAGGTACACTGCCTAGTGATCCTGGCGGAGGTGTGTGGCCAAGTAGTGATTCATTAATATTCTATCCTATTCATGTCCTTACGCTGCACCCATCACCATGATCTCTTCAGAATTGGTCTTATTTGGACATTTAAAACCTCCAAATGTCATGCTGAGCTAACTGACTATGCAACCTTGCTTGCCTGTTTCTGTCAGCCTGGTCTATGCCATGTTGTCCTGTTGCCTCTTGTCCCTTTTCCGGTTGTAAAGTACTTGGGGCCTGGACTGTCCTTTTCTTTTATGTTTGGATTTTCCTCAGTACAATGACACCCCCTACCACCCCACCCCAGTCATGATGGGGGCCTTGGAGTGCTACAAATGTCCAATTTACTAAAGATGAATGTCCAATTTACCAAAGAAAACAAGGTCTCCTTGGTATTAGGACCCATCTGCTCCCCTCTATTATATAGCGGTTTGGGGCTCAGACAGACAAAAAGCAGGAAGAAATAGGCCTGTACAGAAGCAAATGCTGTCTTATCATCCCATATGCTTTTGTTATTTAGAGTCTCAGATCAGCTCTTCTATTACTTTGCTTGGTCTCTTTCTCAATTTAACAGTATCACTAAGGTACTTATCACCTTGGTATCTGAACACTGATAGCGAAGATAAGATTGTCACATATAGTAACTGACAAATAGGAATGGCACAATATGGATAAAGGTTGAGGCAAATACGCTCATTTATTAAAAGAGGGGGAAAGGATCATCTAGAGGGATCTTACCCAAATTTAGGGAAAGATTTTTAAAAATGCGTTACTCCAGTTTGGTACCTAAGTCTGGATTTAGGAGTCTAACTCAATTAGTGGGAGTTGACCTGTATAATCAGGTTATTTCTGTGGGTGCCTAGATATGGACTCAGGAGCTTTACTTTGAGCACCCGTTATTGCAAATCTTAGCCTCCTTCTCTAACTACGCTAAGGTGCCACAAGTCCTCCTTTTCTTTTTGCAAATACAAACTAACATGGCTGCTCCTCTGAAAACTATCATTGTCCAGTGACACCTACATATTTCAATGATGAGAGCTGTAAGAAGCCATAAAATGAGGGCAGAGTTGTGGAGAGCAGTCCCTGCTGGGATGCTGGTGTACCCTTCCCTCTGAAGGGTAGAGTGGATGTCTCTTTCAATGGAGTGCACTAGTTCCAGTACTAAATGCTGGGCTCAGTAGGAATCACTGGGTGAAATACTATGGCTGGGGTTATGTTGGAGGCCTAGATGATTGTGAATTTGGGAAGTCACTGCAGTCTTCGTAAATAGTAACTAATGACAGAAGGCAAAGCAAAGGCTCACCTTGGCCAGGGAGGAAATAAAAGGGATTGTAACAATGCCCTGGAGCTGCCTTCTTGCCCTGGAGTTCTCATCTAGGGGAGCTGCTGTCCAGCCTGTTGGTGCTGAAAGTCTCTCCCTTAATTTACCACTAATGGCGTCCTTCCATCTCTCTCGCCCCAGACACTGACCAACCCCATCCTCCTCCTGCCCTTCCTTCCTCAGGCCCCTGTCCAGCTTCCTGATCTTCTCTCAGCCCCCTACCCCCTTCCCATCCATCTCCTGCATCACCACACTGCGTGCTCACTGCTAGTCCAGTCGTCTCCCTCGGTCGCTCAGGGCCTATCAACACTGCACCTGGGGAGACCTCCAGGCCTAGGTCAGTGGTAGCAGAGCTTGTGTAGATGTTATGGCTTGGGCTGGAGTGGTGACTCTCAAGCATGGGGAGGGGACATCCCACATTGCCAAGCGCTGAGACCGACAGCAGAGGTGTGGAACTCAGACAGGGAAATCCTTCTGCCTTACCCGCAGGGAATCAATTCTGGCCCATAAGAGGCTGGGAAGTTGAAGTTGTGGGTTTCAGATGTGGCAATCTTGTGGGCTTGAGTCTCTCCAAGTCCTTCTGGCTCGAGTGCTGCAGGAGTATACACAATTCTTCTCACCCACATCTCTGCTCACACCAGAAACTCTCCATCTGGGTGGGTTATTCCATTATTGTCCAAAATGGGGTTTCTTGCACCTTCCTTTGAAGTACTTGGTACCGGTGGCTGTTGGAGACAAGATGTGAGACTGAAAGGACCATTCCTATGATCCCCTCTCCGACTGAGTTCTATGCATGCACTGGGAATCGAGGTACGTTGCCTGCATCAGAGTGTGGCATTTTGCCCCAGTGGAGTTTAATGAGTCTGTTTCCCTCAGAGCGAAAGCAGACTTTCAAGATCAGTCTGTTTGAAGTCAAAATTCTCTTGGCTTTAAATGCCTTTAAAAGCCATCAATATTTTGAACACTTCAGAAGGAAGAAACAAAAATGTTTTTTTCATTTTCCTAAGTGGCTGTGGGACCATAACTGGACTCTTTGATCCTGAGCTAGAGACAGAGCAGATCCTTGACGTTCTGAGCATGTGCAGAGTTGAGTGGGGAGGGGGAGAATGTGCATCCATTTCAATCTGTGCTGGATCAGACACCGATCAAAATCATGTGTCAAGAAACCCGTTGCATTTTCATCCTAAAATGGCAATATGGATCATCTGTTTGAAGTAACTGATTTCTAACAAACTCCTGCTAGCAAGACGAACAGGAGCGTTTAAGAGGTATCAGTCTCCCCCTTTACTGTATCTTACAGCTCCCTATGCTCTCCTGTTTGTTGCTTTTCCTGCTACAACCCTACCCTTTTGCCCCTTTGCTGGGTAAGTTACAACAGTTTACCCTCAAATTAAAATTCATATTCACACCAACTTACTCATGTGCAACTTACAGTACATCTAAATGCAGTGCTATGAGCCATATACCATTATTAACATAGATCAAACTACTTCTATTTTAATACTAACTTCTAGTTTAAACAACTACTATTTTAATAGGCAGCAGTTTTAAAACAAACAAAAGGAAGTATTTATTCACACAATGCAGTCAGTGGGACTCCTTGCCAGAGGAGGTTGTGAAGGCCAAGACTATAACAGGGTCCAAAAAAGAACTAGATAAGTTCATGGAGGACAGGTCCACCAATGGCTATTAGCCAGGGTGGGCAGGGATGGAGTCCCTAGCCTCTGTTTGCCAGAAGCTGGGAAGGAGCAACAGAGGATGGATCACTTGATGGTTACCTGATCTGTTCATTCCCTCTGGGGCACCTGGCATTGGCCACTGTCAGACGACAGGATACTGGGCTGGATGGACCTTTGGTCTGGCCCAGTGTGGCCATTCTTATGTTCTTCTGAGCTTTATACATAGATGAATATATTTTAAGCCTGCATCAGAAAAGGCCATCAAATTTCAGTGATTCCAGTATCAAGCCCATAACTTGTAGTTGAACTACAGCATATATTTGAAAGACATCCAGTCTTGACTTAGAGACTTTTATGTGATAAAGAATCCAACCATTCCAGTAACGGTCTCGCCAATGCTGGATACAAAGCGAATACTCCTTCCCTACTCCTATCTGATATTCCCCAGCTTATGTTGCCTTAGCACTGTTAGCAACAGCATGACGCTGGGAGATCACGTCCCGTGACCCCCCAAATCCTTTTCAAAGTCACTGCTTTCCAGGGTACTTCCCCACCCCATCCTTTAATTGAGACCTACATTCTTGGTTCCTCGATGTAGGGCTTTGCATTTGCCTGTATTAAAACACCTGCTGTTCACGTGAGCCCAGCGTACCAAGCAATCCAAGCCGGTCTGTATAGCTGACCTATCCTCATCATTAGTTGCCACTCTACCAATTCGTGTGTCATCTGAAAACTTTACCAGCAATGATTTTATATTTCCTTCCAGATCATAGATAAAGATATTGAATAGCATTGCGCCAAGAACAGATCCCTGTGGGGTTGTACTGCAAACCCCTCCTTTGGAGGAGGATTCCTCACTTACAATTGCCTTGTAAAAAATCGACCAGTTCGCTGGATTTTAATCTACGTAATATGAGCTATACTGATTTTATATAGTGCTCTTACTGGGCAGGTCTAAATCAAATGCTTTATTCAAGTTTTTCCATGTCAACACAATGACCTTTATCAATTAAACTTGTAATCTCATAAAAATGATATTGAGTTTAGCTGACCAGACAGCTGTGCTGATTGGCATTAATTATGCTACCACCTTTTAATTCTTTACTGACTGAGTCCTGTATCAGCCTTTCCATGATTTTTCCCCCAAGATCAATGTCAAGTTAACTAAGCTATAGTTACCTGGTTCCTCTCGGTAGGCCAGAATAACTGTGGTGAGAATATGGACAGTGTGTTTCACAAGATGGGGGAAATATAGCCCCACTTCATTCCAGATATTGCATGCTGGGGAAAAGTTAATAGCAGTGGAGAGCGCTGGAATCTTGTATGTTAACTGCGTGCTGGGTAGAAATGGAAAATAGACCAAAAAGACAGTAAGGAAAAAAGAAAAGGAGTACTTGTGGCACCTTAGAGACTAACCAATTTACTTGAGCATAAGCTTTCGTGAGCTACAGCTCACTTCATCGGATGCATCCAACGAAGTGAGCTGTAGCTCAGGAAAGCTTATGCTCAAGTAAATTGGTTAGTCTCTAAGGTGCCACAAGTCCTCCTTTTCTTTTAGCGAATACAGACTAACACAGCTGCTACTCTGAAACTAGTAAGGAAAAGAGAAGATTTACTTCTGTGGCCGCTGGGTGGCAGTAGGAACCCACGTCAGAGACCAGCTCATGGGGACTTGCCTGGAAAGAGAAAGATGAATGCTAGAAAGCAATGTAGTACAATACGTTCCCAGAGACAACATTCCTGTATTTGCATTAGGGAAAAATGAATCCATGAATAATAACAACTCTGCTTGAGTAAAGGGAAACATGCAAACAATACTGCCACAAAATGTCCAAGCTTAAAATGTCTGTAGCAGACAGACATCTTTTTATGGCTCCTTAGTGTCAGTGGACCCCAGAAATACTTTACTTTTGCAATTTTAGACCCAAAGTAACATTTTCAAAAGCATGTAAAGTGACTTAGGAGCCTAACCCCCATTGAATTTAAAGTAAGCTCCTAAGGCCCAGAGCCACAAGGGTATTTAGGCTCGTAACTCCTATTGATTTTCATTGGGGCGTAAGTGCCCATGTCACTTTTGAAAATAGGACTTAAGTGCTTTTGAAAATGTTCAGACCTGGCTGAATTTGAGGCTGCTCCTTGAACAGCCTTGAAACCCACAAAGTTGTACCTGCTTACGTCAGAGCTAAATGTTTGGGTATATATGCACTCAGGGATAAGCAAGAGGGATATATGCACTCAGGGATAAGCAAGAGAGATAGAACTTTTTTTTTAAAAGTTCTGTTTCAATAGAGCTACTGATCTGTGTTAGACAAGTTCTACCATTTCTTTCAAACTTTATGCCTGGCTGATCTTACAGTTGGTTGGACAGCTGTGCACTGCATAAAACAAACTAAAAGCAAAACATAACAAGTGACAGAACTTGCTTTCCAGGCACTCACTGATTTCCAGCACTTTCTCAGAGCCGAGGTTTTCCAGCCTATTCTGCATTATCTGATCATCAAGATAGCAGCTTCCCTTTTAATTATTACTAATTCTTCTCTACAACACCTAAGGCACATTGAAAAAAAAATGGATTTACTTCTATTCCATTCGAGTCAGTTTAACTATCGCCATTCCTGCCTCAAACATACATTCTTTCCTGTATGCAGACACAGTGTCTGGCCCAAAGAGCGTACACATCCGATGAAGTGAGCTGTAGCTCACGAAAGCTTAACCAGTTTATTTGAGTATAGTCTCTAAGGTGCCAAAAGTACTCCTTTTCTTTTTGCGGATACAGACTAACACGGCTGCTACTCTGAAAGTGATTCCAACACCTTCCTCTGTGAGAAACCCCAGAGGGCAGCCCAGGGAAATTGCGCTCTCATAAAGGGATAGGTTTCCTCTCCCCTTCTATTCAATGAGTGCAGTGTGTGAAGACACCGGAGAGATGGTGAAACAGCCTGGACTGCACGTATACACTAAAAAGGAGGTGTCATCATCAAAGCTGAAGGAGACTGTAGCATCCAAAATGTGTGGCTGACAGACCTGGGTGCCAGCAAGCCAGCTGCTGCAAAAGCAAAAGGAGGTTGCCATGATAGTGGCAGCAAAAGGAAGTACTGGGAATGTTTGCCGGCCTTTCAGCAAGGTGGACTCCAGTTGGATCCGTCACAGCTCGTGGGCACAAGGACCTTTCCCCATCTGTGGCTGGCCAAGAGATGGTGGCCTCACAGTGGACATCCATGCCTTTGCCATGCAATGCAATGAAGCAATTTGCCTTCTGACCGAGCCATAAAGTTTGGTCCCTTTTGGCCTTACCGGACCATATCGTCTGGCTGCCTGTGTACCACAGGCCACTAAGCCCCACCCAGCCACAGCACACCAAGCACAACCACCTGAATTAGACCAAAATATTACAGCCCTCAGGAGACTAAACTGTTGTATGCCACAGGCAGAGAGTAGGAGGGACTGGAGTGATGCCTACAATGGCAGGGAATTGGTTAAATTAGATATACCCAGATGATCTAAGCAGGCAGGTCACTATGGTCTTATTGCACCCGTGTTCAGCTCTTGGTACTGGCTTCCTGTTCATTTGTGGGTGCCATGAAGCTGTTGGTGACAATCTGCACTAAGCTGTCTGGGACCCACTAACCCACAGATGCCTCTCACTTTATATCCCATTCCAACAGGTAAGGTCAGCTGGGAGGCTCTTGGTCCCAGTACCAGGGGCTGAACTCTCCAGGGCCACTGGCAGGGAGGTCTCATTAGGAGACCCTCTGTCTTTGTAACCCACTCTCCTGGGTGGTCCACTGAAGCTGCATTCAGCAGCTTTCAGAGCTTAGCATAATGGATGAAGTTGACCTCTGGTGTAACTCCATGGGAGTAAAGGGGATTGTGCCAGGGATGAATCTGGCCCGTTGTTTGGGTTAGCCTCCAATGAGCTTCTAGCCGTCTTGCCTTACCTTGCAATCCGATGGGTGGGGCATCATTGCCTCTTGTAGCGGCAACTGCGACTCCTCCGCTGCCCGTGGCAGACACAAGGTCAGATGCAGGTTCCAGACACGTGGCGTCACATTGCCAAGGCCCGAGGAACTATGAAAGGAAACAAACCCGAGTAGATTGTGGATCAATGCTGGAACGTTCCTTCAAATCGAGAAGATGAAAGGATTTGCTTTGAAGTTGATTGGACATTCAAGTGAAATCTGAAGCATCAGAACAAGGATGGATTCTTTCATGTATTGGCAGGGCTGCTGGCTGGGAGAACAGAGAGTGCTCAGAGATGTTCTCCACGGCACCAGAGAGGCTGGTGCCCTTCTTCCTAGAGTCCCAGCTTCCTCCCCTCTGTCGGGAGGGGTTAGCGTTTGGTGGCTGGTCTTGCTGCTGCAGATCTCATTATGGTAGCTGGCTGGAGAGTCCTTGAGGGTTATTAAATGAGGAGAAGGAGGCCAAGACACTGGTCTGTTTCTTCGGGGAGAGGTGGGTTTCCAAGGGCATAGATTTGGTTAGAGCAGTGGCAGACGTTGGTTTCGGGGGCAAGCTTGGTGGTGACCCAGGACATACGCTTCTTCTCCTATTAAGGATGGGCGGTCTCCATTTATGTATGTTCGGTGTGACCCACCTCACCGAGTAGTGCATTTATCCTCACCACACCTCTGTCAGGAAAGATGTGGTCTTGTCCCCATCGTATGGATAGAGCTGGGGCAAGACAGACTCAGTGACTTCCCAAGGTCACACAGGGAGTCTGTGGTGGAGCAGGAATCGAAACTTTCCCTCATGGCCCCTCCAGCTGGAGAGCTGCAAGGCAAAGAACATGCCTCACCTACAGCAGCGGCTTGCGTCAATGTACAACTGGATTAAGCAAAAAAATGTTTTTATTCCATAGATTATTATCCAGTTTATTCCCATCACAGATGTGGGAAAAAATGACAAGACCAGATCCTGCACTCAAATTTCCTCCATAAGCTTCCACACAGGAAACCACTGGGTCCTTAAATGGGTACAGGATTGCTGGCTTATGGGCCCAAAATCCTTCAGGGAGTGGCAAATCCACAAGAGATCTCTGTACGCCAGAGCTCACCTTTGGAACTCCGTGTTAGCTGAAAGATCCATTGAATCACATGGAGCCAGACAGTTCCCTACAGACCTTACATATCTATTATTCCATCAAGGTTGGGGACCTAAATTACACTCATTATTGTCCTCCAATATACCTGCTTCAGATGGCACGTATAATAAATAAAAATTGCACAGTAGATAGACAGGATATAAAGATGTAGGAGCCTGATTTAGTTTTGGATATAAGGCAGTAGACTAGAACTTGGGAGATCGCTGTTCAATTCCTGACTTTTCTCACAAACACCTGGTATGTCCTGACTCTCCCCAGGCCAGGTTCTGATCCCCCTTCTCATGCGGAGTAGCATTTTACCCGAAAATAACCCTATTGTTAGGAGGAGAATATTCTATCTGACTGAAAATGCTGGGGGTGGAATTTAGGGAGCCAGAATATAATTATCCTAATTGGAATTTGGCCAGGACTCGATCAGCGCCCTTACTCTTTATGAAAGATGCCATAAAAATGAACAGGTTTCAAGTGGCCACATCGGATGCCTCCTGCGACAGGAGCACTCCCAGCGGCACAGCACTCTCCCAGCACCGCGATGGGTACCAGGGAAATGCTCGGCAATATGACAATGCTGCTGTAAAGAGCGTTACCCAGGAGGACTCTTCTGATTTATAAAATGGTACGGCACAACGTAAACCAGACTGAACACACGACCAACCTTTGATCTCAGGGCATGTTACTGATGTGAGTTTCTCTGATCGGTTGAAGAAGAGATGAAATTCTGCTTTGAAATGGGATGTTTTCAAAAAAAGCATTTTGCTTCCTGTTATTGGTTAGTAAAATTCAGTTATTATCTAACTTCACTCCAGAATGGGCATACAGAGAAAATTTGATTTTCTAATGGGACTTGCAGTAAAAAGGAGCTTGTAGGTTCTTTACAAAACTAAAGAAACAAGCAAAAACAGGGAGTGAAATTCCATGGTCTTCTCTCTCCTCTTTGAAAAAAGAAAAGGAGTACTTGTGGCACCTTAGAGACTAACAAATTTATTTGAGCATTGAGACTAACGTGGCTGCTACTCTGAAATCTCTCCTCTTTGTTCTTCTGGTACTGCAATCTCAGTGCTTTCCTGATCATACAAAGATTGAGCTTAATATTGTCTCTCATGACACTTCACTTCCAATTTGCTGCTGTTAAAATCAGCCAGCCTGTTTCCATGCTCCGAATAACTCGATTTTGCACTTATTGCACTGCAAAGTGTCCCAGATAAAACAATTCACCCTTCACCTCCACAGCCCCCTTTTCACAAGTGTCACAGGGCAATCACCCAGACTGAAATCATGAGCATCTAACAACCAGAGACATTGCCACCCAAATCCAGATTCCCCCACTCTGGGCAAAGTATAAAAGCAGAAGCCACCAGCAAATACACCAGGATGAAGGGGAATTTCAGTATCTGACCATTCTCAGGCCCTTGGGAAATGATCACTCAGGCCACATTCCAGTTTGGGCCAATGCATAATGGAGAAGAGTTTTGAGAGGTAATTAATCACCTGCTCTGTGTGTCTTCCCATCACTTCCTCATTAGAGGGAGGGGTTGCATAAGAATAGGGACCATGTGGAGACTGTAGAAGGTTTGACAGCTCTGGACTCAGGATGGAGGGAGTGTTGACATCAAAGGATTGCAGGCTAGAGCCTGCTCAGGGAGCCTCAGGTATATAGTGTCAATAGGCAGCAGTGAAGAGGAAAGACTCAGAGAGCCAGACAGCTCCGGGTGTTGAAAGGAGCCAGAGGGAAGCGTAAGAAGCTTAGTTTGGAGAGAAGCAGCAGCAGCTATGCCACCCAGGAACACTTGCGGCTTGGAGCTGGTGTGTTGGGCTCTCATCCTCATGCAGCTGGGCATGTCAGAGTCGACCGGTCTCTCACAGCAGAAGGATGAGCAGCAGTTACATACAGCAGGATCTAGCCCAGGGCTAAAGAGTTTGTCTACAGTCCGTGGCTTCCGGCACCCACACCCTGCTCTCCGGTACCCCTTGTACATGATGCAGCTGTATAGATCCCTCGTGATTGGGAAACACCTGGGACAGCCCACCATGGAGGCATCAGCACTGCAGGAATCTGACTCAGTCTTAAGCCTCGTAGCTAGAAGTAGGTGATGTTCATTTATTCTTTTTCTTTCTTTCTTCCTTCCTTCCTTCCCTGTGTTTCTAGCTTGCCCTAGGACCTGGCTCAGCAGCAGCAATGCTGTGATGGGGGTTGAGCCCTCAGGTTCGTCAGGACCTCATTGACTGATTGCTGCTTATCAGACTCTCCCCTGTTGGGCCTTGGCTATTCCAGTGCTTCTCTTGCCATTGCTTTTGTGGATTGGGACCCCAGACGTCTGTGAAGAAGGGACCCCATGGGGACCCAATCCACATCTGTACTGTTTTGACATCTGGCAGGAACAAGCTTGGGCAATAGCCAGTTGCTGTTTTGTTAACGGGTGGCATGTGGGGAGAGAAATGTGGAGGGGGGAAGTGGGGGTGGGGCGGGGATGTCTTGCTCTGAAGGGGTCAGCCTGAGCCTGGATCCTGAACTCTGCAGTGGGAGGACGCTTGCCCTAGCTTCCCCTGCCAGTGGTTGAAAAAAGCTAAGGTGTTACCCTTGGGATCCAAGCTTTGGCTGGCAGGTTATTTGGAAAGGCAAATCTTTGTACAGAGGAGTAGGTCCCTTCCTCAGCCTGCCACAGGCCAGCATGGGATCAGGGAGATTGGCTAGTGCCCTTAAACACGCCGGTGTCCTGTCTCAGGCTGTAGAATCTGGGTGCTATTGCAGTATTTAGGGGCACAGTGCAGCGATTTTAATGAACTGCTTGTTGGATGCAAAGGAGAACATGGATACAGCAAGGAGAACAGCCCCTTGGGACGGCGAAGGGAGCAGACTGTCTAATTCACCAGGCAGTTTTCAAAGCCTTAGGGCATTGCATTTCTAACTCCATTCATGGGAGCCCTCGGCCTGCCGACTGCAGCAGTGGCCTCTGATTCTGAAAAACGACTGTATAATGGCAAGCAAACATTAAAATAGCTG
This sequence comes from Caretta caretta, assembly GCF_965140235.1. Taxonomy (NCBI): domain Eukaryota; kingdom Metazoa; phylum Chordata; order Testudines; family Cheloniidae; genus Caretta; species Caretta caretta. The sequence goes on from NC_134231.1 coordinate 2,244,863, forward strand.
CAGAAGCAAGCACGGCCAGATACAGGAAAGTTTGAAATAACCAACCGCCTAGCAAAGTCCTTAGAAGGAAGGAAACAGACACCCTGGTAAATCTTATTCTAGTGCTTTGGAATAAGGGTGGGGCTTCTTCCCATCAGCATAATTCCTGTTTTCTCCACTCTAAGTCGCAGGACTTTATTTAATTAATGCTGTAAATAACTGACAACAGGGAGCATTTTCAAAAGCACCTACCCTAAGTCACTTGGGTAAAATTTGCCAATTTTACCCAACAGCATGAACAGCATTAATGAACAATTCTATCAGGAGGCAGTGTGGGTTAGGAGCTAGACCCCTGGGTAAGGACTCAGCTCTGCCACTGCTGCTGAGTGACCTTGGGGAAGTCACTTTACCACTCTGTGCCTCGGTTTTCCCATCCCCTTTGCAAAGGGCTTTGAGAACAACTGATGAAAAGCACTAGGTGAGAAGTAGGTATTTACGCAGGACTCTGATCCTATGGGAATGGATGGGATATCAAAGCCTAGTCTGGCTGACTGGTGGATGCCATGGTGCTTTACATTTTCAAACAACCCAACAAAAGGAAACTACTTCGGCTGGGATTTTCAAAGGCGTCTAAGTGAATTAGAAGCCAGAATCCCATTGAATTTTAATGAGATTTTGATCACGCATTCCCTTAGAGGTTCCTTGAACCCCCCCAGCCCTCATTAACGGCAGGACTGTGTTAATCAGTGCTTGGTAAGACTGGGGCATGGTCAGGGCAAGCTGGCTGCAGCTCAGTCCGGGTAAGGTGGAAGAGATACTGGGAGAAGCAGCTGGTGGATATGGGGAGGAGTCGCAGTTTGACCTCCTGTGGAGCAGAGGGCATAGGATTAGACCTGCCCCTCTTGTTGGGGGTGTGACCACCATTTAGTACTAGACTGCAGTATTGGGGTGCATTAAAGCCTCAGCTGCTCCGGGGGGGCTGGCGTTGGTGGGGGAAAGCAGGGTGAAGTTTGAGGTTCACTCCTGCCATACTTCCTGGCTCTGGGGAAGCTGCTGCATCACTACATAGCTCATTCGGCCCAGGGAGGGATGGCTTTGTGCCTTTAGAGAACAGGACACCTAAATACATACTATAGAAAAGGCCTGGCCAGGGCCACCAAGGCCCAGTGAGGCCAGGACAGGGTGGTACTGCAGTGCCCCAGGGCCAGCACTGGGAGGCAGAATACTTGGGGGAGGCAGATGTGCCCAGGAGCCCCAGGGGGGTGCAGATGCTGTGGGTCTATTCCTACCTCCCCTGGTGAGGGGCAACATGCTCTCCTGCGTGAAGGCCGGGCAAGGCGGCTGATGCCCCGGGGCGAAGGATGGAGCTGGGGCCGGGGTGTAGGGAGCAGTGCACAGAGCGGCAGTTCTCCCTGGCCCTTATGGGACCCATGTAAAGAAGGTAGAGAAGGCGCCTTGCCCCCTTGGCCCCTACCTGCTGTGCACCCTAGGCAGAACCCAGCGAATTAAACCAAGAAACAAGATACGACTCCCCATGTGGGGAGTAGGGGGGTAATCTGGGTCCAGGCTGGGGGAGATCCATTGGAACGGGGCAGAGCATCCCACACCCAGGGGAAAGGGACCATTGTGAAAGCGAGAGGACTGCTCCCCCAGGCCTGGCCCATTGCCCTGCTCCACCATGCACCAACCAGCAGGCCTGGCCTTCATGGTCATGGGGGGGTGAGGGTGTTAGCAGGCACACAGCAGCTGCACCCCCAGAAGCTCCAAGAGGCATTGTGCCACCCCCCCCCCCCAGTGCTCTCCTGGGGGCATTGCAGCTCTGCCCACCCCTCACTGCGGTACCAGTGCCCCGTGGGCAACCCCTGGATTCTTTACAGTCCCCAGAAGGGGCTGTGGGGTGAATGCTTTGTGCTGGACAGGTCCCTCATCTCTGGCACTGTGTTGGTCTCTCGCAGGTTCTCTCCAGGCTGGGGATCACTGGACTCTCTCTTTCGACCTGACCTCCATCTCCAGCAGCGATGAGGTGAGGCTAGCCGAACTGCGGGTCCGCCTGCAGTCCTTCCCCCAGGCCCACAACGTGACGGTGGACATCTACCACAGCCACGAGCACAAGCGCCAGGGCAACCAGACCTGCGTGGACAGGCTCTTCCTGGGCACCTTCACCAGCAGTCCTGCGGTCAGCCACTCCTCCTGGAGAGTGTTCAACGTCACCAGCTTGCTCCAGGCCTGGCTCCACCAAGGGGTGGCCTCCGGCAACGGGAAGCATGCAGATGCTCAGGGCTCCCAGGGGCAGGAGCGGACTGGGTCAGACAGCAATGTCACTGACTTGACAGGTGTGCAGAATTCCAGTGGCTCCAGCCAGGCGGAGCCAGCCGTGTCCCATGGTGTGACGGACAAGGTCCTGCTGGTCGTCTTCTCCAAAGATAAACCTTCAGCAGAGCCCTCCTGGGCATCCACCCTCATCAGAACTGCGGAGGCCTCCAAGCATGTCATGATTGACAACGCCTCCAAAGAGCTGGGGAACCGCCGGCACCGCCGGAACAAGCAGGAGAAGCGAAGGATTAAAATGGCAGACCTCTCCACCCCGGGCCTGGGGGAGGAAGGCAGGTCTCTGTGCAAGAGGGTGGATATGATCGTGAACTTTGAGCAGACTGGCTGGGGAAGCTGGATTGTCTACCCCAAGAAGTACAACGCCTATCGGTGTGCGGGAGAGTGCCCAGCGCCCGTGGATGAGACCTTCAAACCAACTAACCATGCATATATCCAGGTAAGTGAGGCCTCTTCCTCTCTGCTAGAGCAGAGGTTCCCTAAACTGCCCCCCAGCACTATGGGATGAGCGGTCCCCTGGCTCTGTGCAGGCTGTAGTCTGCTGAGCATGGAGATTATAGTGAAACACAAAGAATAGTGGGCAGTTTCCCAAGTTTCATCTCATGTAAAATGCTAAGCCAACTACAGCATCCTAGAACCAGAGACATTCGAAACGGGAAGGACCCATTAAGTCTACAGTCCATGTCCCCTTTCCCATCCTAAAGCCATTGCAGGATTGGCCACTGTGCTTTTTAGTGTATAGTCTAGTCTAGTTTTAAAATGTCTCAGAGCACAGGGCTTCTGCCACCCAAACACACTGGGGTGAATTAAGACTGGGGTGGCGGGGAGGTTCTCAAGCAGCCGCTATCCGCTAGCTGAAAGCAGCTCCTCCATGCCACAGGAATCTCAGTCAGGCCCTGCAGCCAGCCGGAGCCAATGGGGTTCTGTGCAAGGGTTGGCTCCTTTACCTGCAGCAGGTCCTATCCTGGGAACATTGGTACATCCAGGCTATATAAGGGGAACCTATACTGCTGTTGAGTGGGTACTGTGCTCTAGGAGCAACCTCACTGATTTCAGCAGGGCTACTCACAGAGCAAGGACTACTTGGGGGCAAGGGGCAGCTCTTGTTCTGTTTGTACAGTGCCTTGCACAATGGGGTCCTGGGTCATGGCCGGGGCTAGTGTGTGCTACCAGGATACAGATAACAGCAGCACTTTTTGTGGGAGCAAAATCTGGCCCAAATCCTGGCTGGTGATTTTCCAAAGGGACTAGTGATTTTGGGTGCACAGCTGGAGCGGACTTGCCAGGGCCGGGTTCCCAGAGGGTGGGTGCTCAGCACTTTCTGAGAATCAGGCCTCTGTAAGGTCACTAGACTTGTTGGCCAACCTTGGCCACAGGCTGCATTGGTACAAGCCAGATGACTAACGCCTTCCCCTTTCCCAACAGAGTTTGCTTAAGCTGTACCAGCCCAACCGGGTCCCCTGTCCAGCCTGTGCTCCGGTCAAGATGAGCCCCCTCTCCATGCTGTACTATGAGAAAGGGGAAGTCGTCCTCCGCCACCATGAAGACATGATCATTGAGGAATGTGGCTGCAACTAAAGCAAGCTGTTCTCCTCTGGGTGACAGAGATCCTGCGGCTCAGTGATGAGCACAGGCAGGCTACCAACATGAGACTCGAGGCTCGTCCTGCCCTGGGGGTGGCAGGGAATAAGCCCTGTGCAGCCAGGAACCAGTCCACAAGGATCTGAAGTCTAAGTGCTTATAAAGACAAAGGCTCAGGTCATCACCCACCCACAGATTAATGCATGACAGGGATCAAGCTGCCCTGGTGGAGCTGTCCTCTTGGGATTCCGACCTGGCCTCTCCAGGCAGCCCTCACTAGAGAAGGCTGGGAAGAAGACCGAGGAGGATAAAGGCAGAGCTGTGGGAAATGCACAACACCCCCCTTGACATTAGACCCCACCCCCGATGGGAGAATCTGGGAAGGCAAGCTCTGCAAGGGGAATTTCATGGCTGTTGCCTTCCCCCAGCAACCCCTGCTGCAGCTTTGCCTGAACTGGGCCAATGCTGGCCAGCAAAAGGTACTCACTCAGGTGTAAATAGCTCTTCATAATGTTCTGTGAATGTTGTAAATAGATAGATCTATATTTCGTGCATATAGGCCAAGAGATTTTTATCGCTACCCCCCAAAAACTGTTTTCCAGCAAAATAAATAAATAAATAAATAAAAAATGGAGCGTGCTAGTTACTTTCCTTTCTGTGGGCTTCCCCTTATCTACATGTGGTGTTATTTGTCTAAACCAAACCAATAGGCATTAACTGCTCTGCCGTTGTCCTCTGGGGCTGTGACGGCACGGTTTCCTTTCGGAGTCTGTATTTCTAGACACTGCACTGGGAAAATGTTCTCGTCTGCAGGATATTTGATGTGAAGCATCTCTTGCAAAAAGGTTAGGAGCCAAATTCTGCTCCCAGCCGAGGCACCCAGGAGGCAGAGAGCAGCATTTGACCTTGGAATGGACAGAGCCATTGAGAATGCAACTAGCTTGGTCTCCTTTGTTATTGTTCACTATTGTTAAACATGGCAAATGCTGTTTGTTTTTCTTCCAGGTGTGATAAATGTTCTGGCCTGTTACAGTCTGGCTGAGAGGAGAGGCACAGGTGTTTGCTTTGAAAATCTCAACCATTAGTGTGATTAAATATTAAGACAGTCTCGGGAATTTAGATATTTTCTATTACAATGAACACATGGCATTCTTTTTAGGATTAGTATTACACTGGGTAACTGGGTACACAGATTGGAACCCCATCGTGCGAGGTGCTGTACATACACAGACAGTCCCTGCCCTGAAGAGTTTACAGTCTAAACAGACAAGGGTGGCAGAAAGGAACTATTGTTATCCTCATTGAACAGATGGGGAACTGAGGCACAGAGCAATTCACTGGCTTGTCCAAGGTCACATGGGGATTCTATAACAGTCTCAGGATTTAAACCCAGGCCTCCTTAGCCCTAGCCAACAGCTTAAGCACAAGACTATCCTTCCTCTCAAACCCTGCAGGGCTCACTCGTAACCAGAAACAACAAGACGGTTGCTACTGGCAAGCAAACTTGTGAGTATCATGGAGGTGCAGAGGTCTGGACTGAAATGTACCGGACTCCTCTGGACTGAAAATCTCAGCTCAGCTCATGCTTCTAGCTTCTTCAGTACCCCTTTACCTCTAAAATCTAACTCACGGTGTTAAAGCCATGATAACTACACTATGATTAAATAACTAGATCCACAATACAAGGTCTTTTCTTGTATTATTGACCAATAAACAGACAGACATATTTAAATAAAATGGTGCCTGGCATATTCCAGAATCATGCTTTGTTTTCACCGTTGCAATTACTTCTTTGGCTTTAATCTCCATGGGACCCCCACCCCACCCCACCCCACATACACACACACTCTCTGTACTTCCTTTGTGCATTGAGGCCCCCTGGGGAGGGAGCTACTGTGGCAGAGGGAATCCCTTACAGCTCAGCAACACCGAGCACAGGGCCCCGATCCTGTCCCTGGTGGCGAGGGAGCAAACACTGGCTGCTGCAAAGACACTGAGCATTCCTTAGCAGCAGTGGGGGGCCCTCAGCACCATGCAGGATCAAACATGGCAGACATGCCAAACCCATGAAAAAAAACCAAACAGACAGAAATTGAGCTAATTTTTGGTTTAATTGGCTTGTGAGTTGCTTGTTGGCTAGTTTTTGGCTTGTAGCAAGCAGGGGCAAGCGGGGGGAGAGAGTCCGGGGTGCACAGCGGGCCCACCATAGTCCCAGACTGCATGCCAGGGGGATCTAGTCACATAGAGTGCTGGGGTTTTTAGGGATTGGCTTGTTTTGAAATAGGATTAGCTTGTTTTTTGTCTTATTGTGAAAGTCGGGGTGCTTATTTACCCGTGAAAGTTGGCAATTGTGCAAGCCACAAAGTGCCAGGGGCTGACTCCCCACAGCAGAATATGAGGAGATCTCATTTCCCCCAAGTGGGATCCTGGGGAGGGTGGATTGTCTCTTGTGTGGCAGGGCTGAGCGCTCACCACAGAGGCAGGTTGGCTCTGCAAGCCACTCATGCTCTCAAACATGCCCAAACTAATGAACTCGCAAGCTAAGCAGCGAGTGCTGCCAGGTATTGTCCACACAGAGACAGCTCCTCTGAAATCCTGCCTTGGGAACAGACAAACCAGGGTTCCACCCACCCTGCTAGCTCCCCAGCTGCTGGCCGTCGGGCCACTGGCAGCCACTGGGAACTAGAACAGTCCCCAGACTGCTCTAACTTATGACAGGGAACCAGCTTAGCCCAGGGAAAGAACAAGGAAGGCAAGCCAGCTGAGGGTAGGGCCACTGTGTCCAGGCTGAGATCATTCGATCCATCAGCAGCCTGCAATATCATAGAGCTGGGCAAAATTTTTCCATCAAGACACTTTTTTTTGGAACAGAAAACAGCTTTTGCAACAAAATGGAAATTTTTGTAGAAAAAATGGTTTTGGTTGCCATGTCGGGGGGAAAAACCAAACCAAAACAACCCACAGGACCCAAAATTTCCGTTGTCAAACACTGCAGAAAAAGAGTTTCCATTTTTCAAAGACAATTTTTGACATAAAGAAAAATGTTTTGTTTTCATCATACAATTTCCATGGGAAAAATATCAACTTCCCAACAAGCTCCCAAAAGCCCTGCTTAGGGGTGCGATTGGTTTGCTTGAGACTCCAGAGGGAGTGAATGGTGGTGATGGTGGGGGGTTTTCACTGGCTTCCTTCCTACTTCTCAAGCCCCAGAAGATAGTGAGGTGGCATTTGGGCCCCTTTGATTAAACAAATAATGTGTGCATGTGAGCACGTGTGTGCATTTGAGCAGGACACTGATACAGGAGGCATGATGTAGTTAAATGGGTTTTGTGAAAGACAACCAAGCTGCCCAATGAATGGGAACATGCACACGGTGGTATGAGAATGAGTCCGGAGAACGTTCACTGGCTGATTCATAGGTTGCCTTTCATTGGAGGACAAAGCTTGTGAAACTCCGTCATCCTGGGAAGGGAAGGGAAGGGAAGGGAAGGGAAGGGAAGGGAAGAGCTAAATGGATTTTTTCTCTCTCTTTCTTTTCTCCCACATCTTAAAAACAAGGAAGAGATTCCCCCCAGTTACACATTTTAGCCATGTCCTTTGCTCTCACATCTGGGACCTTTTGGTTTATGAGGAGGTGGATGTTTGTGAAACAAGAGAAAGCCCCAGCCCACCCCACTCCCCAGGAGGGCTGGAGCTGCAGCCAGACTCTCAGCTATGGCACCACTACTTCACTACACAACCCGGACACATCCCTCCCTGAGCAGGTCCATCCTGTGCACCGACTGAGGCTGGGGACCAAGGGAAAGCATAGCATGCAATGATGTAATTAAAGACTGTATCATCATGCATAATACAAGGGGCTGAACTGCATGTTGCAGGTCCTCAGGCGAGTCACTGCCTTGCACCGAGCCTGCCTTTCTCTCGGGGTAAGGTATGGAGAATGATACCTTCTGTGAGTTGTTTGCTAGAGAAGGGCACAGCATTCTGATTGCAGAGAGTGGAAGGGAGAGGTTTCTGTCTCCCTGCACAGCCCGGTCCTGACCTGAGTCTGGAGGTGGGGGTGGGTCTCTACTTTCTTTGCCTAATGATTTTTCTTTCCTCAGACATCTGTTGGTGGCAGCCAGCTTTACAGCACAGCATTCCTCAAGCCCATCTATCCCTTGCCAATAAGTCTCCAGCAGCCCCCTGCCCCTGTGACATTGCTCCAGGGCCAGGGACTCCCCTCATTTTAAGGATCAGGGAAGTAAGAGATAACAGAAGCCACATCACGACCAGGAGACGGTCATGTTTCCAACAGGATCAGCCAGCGCACACTTGCGAAGCCCGACTGCATTTCCTAGCAGGACAGGTCCCCAGGGCAAGGCAAGGCAAGGCATTCCCCACTTGCTAGTGCCTTGTCCAGTCTAGCTGAAAGTATCCGGAGCAACGGGGCCTTCCCCACAGCCTAACCTGGCTCATCCCCAGCAATCCCTGCTGTCCAGCCCTGTTTCTCCTTGCTCAGGGTGTCCTGTCTGTTACTGAATGGCTGTCTGACTCTGGGGAAGTTTCCTACCCATGGGACTTGTGCATCCCTCACCATCTGTACAGGACCCACGGACCCCTCTACCACACCCCGAGAGACTGGCCTGGTCTGGCCTGGCCCAGCCCTGTCATGCATTCCCTCCGAGAGCTAGACACCCTCTCTGGGGGTGCAAATCATGCCACCCACATCGGAATGGTGATGAGCCCATACGGGTTCCTGTCCCCTTGCTGCTTGTCATGCTCAGAGCACCCCTGTCCCCCACACCGCAGAGCCAGTGCTCATGGTGCCCCCAAAGAGCAAGCCCAAAGGATTCTGGGATGGCTCCCAGAAGAGGCTGAGCATGGCTCGTGATGGGACAGAGGTCAAGAAGCCCTTCCTGAGTCCCCTCCCTGCTGCAGAGCCCCAACAGCAGGAGGATTCCACATCCCCCCAGCCGCCAGCATGGGCTTTGGCCTGATTAACTCCAATCCACATCCAAGCCCAGGGATAAACAAAGCGCGTCTGGTTCTCACAGCAGAGGCCCTCCTCCCGGCATTGATCACCAGCGCTGCTTACATATTCAGCTGGTATGTCCTGCTGAGACCCGCCAGTAATTAACAAGCCACTTGAGGGTCATTTGCAGGAGCCATTAAACTGCTCCGAAAAGGGGGAAAGCCTTGCACTGTGCTAATGCCAAGCATGAGTCAGACGCCCCCAAAATTATAAGGCTGGTTTAAAAAACAAACTAGGAACCTGGGGGCTCTTTTTGCCTTCTCGGTGTTGAGTCTTTATGGGTTGCATTTCCAAGGTTTTGAGTGGGTACTTCGAAAGCTAAGACTCTCCTACAACTCCGGGAGCCAGGGCTTTAAGAAGAACATCAAACACCAGGAGACTCAGGATAAAAATCTCATTGATCTTGCTATGCATGGTGCCTACTTAAGGGCATAGAGCTCTGGGGCTTGCACTATGAATGGGGACCTAATCTTTGTTAGCAAAAAGCTTTGCAGCCCCTGTGAGCATCAGCCCTTCTGACAGCCCAATATACATTTGCTGTGTTAAGGAGAAGGCTTTTGTTGGGAAGAACAGCAGTGCAGTGAGACCAGGCACGCTCTGGCCTCTAGACCCTAAGTGCTCAGGCAGTTTCCACGGGCAGTGCCAGTTACTGTGTTCCCTGCCTTTCATGCAGTAGCCTCCTCTCTGTGTTCTGAGGTCAGTGCCACTTGTGAAGGGAAAGTCCTGCCTCTGGGTGCCTGCCCAGGGCTCTCGCTGAAGTCAATGCAAAGCGCAGGCCCATCACCCATAAGAGGCAGGGCAGGCAAGTGGGTAGGGCCCTGGGCTAGAAGCCAGGAGGCTTGTGTTCTGTTCCTTGTTCTGCCAGGGACCTGCTGTATAACCTTGGGCAAGTCACTTCCCTGCTCTGTGCCTCAGGTTCCCTCCTTCCCTGTCTTCTCTATTTATTATGCTCAAATAAATTGGTTAGTCTCTAAGGTGCCACAAGTCCTCCTTGTTCTTTTTGCTGATACAGACCAACACGGCTGCCACTCTGAAATCTGTTTAGACAGTAAGTTCATCAGAGCAGGGATTGTTTCTCATGCTGTGTACGTACTGCACCTGGCACCATGGCACCTCGGCACCTCATGGTGCTACTGTAAGTATCTGAGGGTAGAACTGGGGCCTGAAACGAATAAATCAATCAACCAAAATGTGCTGAACTTGGGGGAGGGGGAACAACTCCTTTAGGGTCTCTTCACCAGCCCAGTGAAATCTGCCTTGAGCGCCCTTCCAGGGATCCGCAGAATGGCCAGTGGGTCTTCAACTGAAAGAGGAACAAACCTGTGCTGGAAACCACTTGGCTGCTTTCGACTGGGGTTAGAACAGGGGAATGGTGCATAGCACAGCTTCCACGGTGTTGGATTACTGAGGAGGAGAGCGCCCCTGCTTGGCTCTATCCCCCACTGGCTGTGGGCGCAGCTCCGAGTCAGGCTGAAGTTGAAGTTTGAGCCAAGCTGCAGTATTCTCAGCCTCAGCTCCTAGCCTGCAGTTCTCCATCCTGACCATAACGCAAGCTCTGCAGAGGCTCAGGCTGCTGACCTGGGGCGTGCACCGTTAGTCCTCATGAAAGATTCTGCTCTAAGTCACACAATCCGAGGGACAAACAGCTTTGCACCTAAGCCAGGTCTGGCGTACAGTTCTAATTTCCCTCCGGGACATGGCATGTGTGTCTGTGTAGACTCCTCATCAACGTGCTGGGTGAAATCCTGGTCCTATTGAAGTCAGTGGGGGGTTTGCCATTGACTGAGCGTGCAGACACGGCAGCATAGCGGCTAACTCACTGACAAGGTGATTGGGGTGAAGGCCTTTTAGGAATGGGGTGAGCATCCTGCCATTTGGAGCAGTTTGGTCCCTTCTGCAGGCAGGGAATTTGCCCTTCAGAAACATCTTTACAAGTTGGCCTGGGCAGGGATGAATTATTGGTCTCCAGGGAGAAAGGAATCATCCCAACCTTCCCCCAGCTGGGTGGCAGGTTAGAACAGGAGACTCCAGCACCAAAGCAAGGGGACTTGGAAGAGCAAATCCCACAGAATCAACAGAGATGCAGTTCTTGCATCATAGAATCCTAGAATATCAGGGTTGGAAGGGACCTCAGGAGGTCATCTAGTCCAACCCCCTGCTCAAAAGCAGGACCAATCCCCAATTAAATCATCCCAGCCAGGGCTTTGTCAAGCCTGACCTTAAAAACTTCTAAGGAAGGAGATTCCAACCTCCAACCTGGCTGGAATCAGGAAGCAAATCTCATGGGAAAACATATCCTCACTGTATTTGCAAAGTAGAAACGTAGCCAGTGCTTTGGTTGCTAGTCAAGTTGATAAATTGGAGACAGTTCAGAGAAGAGCCATGAAGATGTTTAAAGGACAAAAAAACCTGCCTTATAGTGATAGACTCAAGGAGCTCAATCGATTTAGCTTACCAAAGAGAAGGTTCGGGGTGACTTGATCACAGCCTGAGAGTAGCTACCTGGGGAGCAAACATTCGATAATGGACTGACTCTTCTATGTGGCAGACAAAGATAGAACAATGGCTGGAAGTTGAAGCTAGACAAATTCAGGCTGGACACAAGGTGCCCATTTTTAACAGGGAGTGTAATTAACCAGCGGAACAATTTACCAAGGGAGGTGGTGGATTCTCCACCACTGGCAATTGTTAAATCAAGACTGGATTCTTTTAAGCTATGCGCTACTGGACCAGGAATTATTACAGGGGAGCCCTAGGGCCGGTGTCATGCAGGAGGTCAGACTAGATCATCACAGTGGTCCCTGCCATCCTGGGAATCTATAAACACCGAACCTTAGAATCGTTTTAGCTTCCTCTCTCAGTGCATGAGGCCAGATTCCTGAGACTGTCTGAGTCATTGCTCCAGTCTGCTGTACTTGACCTGACAGCAGTGTAAATTTGCAGACAGCATTAGCCTGATTATTCTGCAGTTCAGGGCCTGCAAGGGTCTCTGTCAGCAATGGAAACCTGTGGGACTTCCCACCTGCCTGTTTGCTTAACAATATCCACCCTCAGGAAGGCCGAGCCCGAGTTCTAGGAGGGGAAGATAAGGGGAGTTTGCTCTGGATCCATATGAAAAGGAGCGAGTGGGAGTAAACAGTCTGAAGGGCTGTTTATGGGGAAATTGCTTATCAGAGGCACAGGATTAATGCTAAAGCAAACTGTTGATTACGGCCCTGCCTGGGCAGCACCTGGGCCAGAGGGGAGCACTGGTTCCACCTCCCCTCCCTGATCCTTTCACTCACTGGCTCAGCTGGAGACGGCCCCTTTGAACAGTGTGGATAAGGCACTGGCTCAGAGGAAGGATGGCCCAATGGCCAGGGCACTGACTAGCTGGGACTCAGGTCAGTTCCCTGCTCTACCACAGACTGCAGAGGGGACCGGAGGAAGTCACTTGGGCTTTACAAAGTGTTACCCCAAGTGAGTAGGGAGCCTAGGTCCCATTTAGACTCTAGACACGAATGGAAATTAGGCGCCTAAATACCTGTTCAGGGTCTGCACCCAAGTCACTAAATGGGCCACCTTGATTATCACTAGAAAAGCTTTTTTTCTCCTGCTGATAATAGCTCATCTTAATTAATTAGCCTCTTACTCCACCTTTTCATATTCTCTGTATGTATATTTATATCTTCTTACTATATGTTCCATTCGATGCAGCCGATGAAGTGGGCTGTAGCCCACGAAAGCTTATGCTCTAACAAACGTGTTAGTCTCTAAGGTGCCACAAGTCCTCCTGTTCTTTGTATGAGCCGCAGTCTCAGTGGAAGTCCTTGGAACGTAGGCGACTCTGTGCCTAAGTTAGCTTTAGAAATGGGACTTGGTCTCCTTACTCATCTAGTAGCTTCTGACATTTTTATCCTCCATTCCCCATCTGTGAAATGGGGCTAGCAGCCCTGCCCTCCCCCACAGGGGTTGTGAGGAGAGACACATTAAGGGACAGCATCTGAGCATCTCACAAATACCTAAGATAGTGAGATAAAGTAAAATCCTCCCTGAACCTTCATGCCAAATTCAGGCTATGTCTACACTTACATTGCTCCCAGGGCACAGCTGCACTTCTGTAGCACTTCAGCACAGACCCTCACCACAGCGAGAGGAGGGGTTGTCCTGTCATTACAGGGAATCCGCCTCCCCAAGAAGTGGTCGCTAGGTCGACGCAGGAATTCTTCCATCGACCTAGCGCTGCCTGCACTGGGGGTCAGGTCAGCTGACGATGTCTCACAGGGGTGTGGATTTTTCACACCCAGGAGAGAGACAGCTATGCCAGTGTAAGTTTCCAGTGTAGACCAGCCCTCAGGCTGACCCTGAAGTTAAGTGGAGATTTTCATACTCCAGGAAAGGTTAACTCATCCACCCAGCACTGTCACTCAGTGGTTTGAAGAAATCCATACCCCTGAGCAGCATAGTTAGACCGACCTACCCCCCAGTGTAGACAGCGCTAGGTTGAGGGACGAATTCTTCCATTGACCTAGCTACTGCAGCTCTGGGAGGTGGATGAATACAGCAGCAGGAGAACCCTCCCAGCGGTGTCCTGGGTGTCTACACTGAAGTGCTACCACGGCACAACTGCAGCCATGCTGCTGGAGCAGTTTACGTGTAGACGATGACAAAGCCTTCGTAGCCTGCATCTCTCACCCCTTTACTGCTCAGTTTTATCCCCCGATGGAAAATCCCCATAGAACTGAACGGCAACAGTGTTAGAGGTTTGAGCAACTACCCTGAAGAACTGAACAGAGGATTCAGCCGCAATGGATTGGATGCAAAACCGAACAGAAGGAACTGAAGAGAGAGGGAAATCCGGTCAGTCTTGAAAGAGTCCCCTCCCTGTTCAGTTCCACAGGGTTTTGCCATAAGGTCCTGCAGTCTCTGCACTTCCCAGCACTGAAAGCACTAGTGCCAGAAATAAAATACAATGCATAAAAATTATTAACAGGGCTCGATCCTTTAAATGGGTCAGGGTGGAGGGATGTATGCGGGGGGTACGGGACCCGCTAGAACCTGTGCAGAAAGACCACTACTGATTGAAGGAGACTTGGCCGAGGTGTAAGTGTCTCCCTACGGAAGTTGGGTTGCAGGCTCGGGGGGATAGTATACGAGACGGCACATTCTGCTCTGTTTCACAGGGGGCAGGAGAAGGAACAGTTAGTTCAGTGGAGTCTCATACTGGTGTAATGGAGAGCAAGTCTGGCCTTGTGCCATGGGCCTCCTGCCTCCTCAGTTCCTGGGGCGCTCCGCTCCGCGGACAGCCTTCCCCTATTATGGTTATTATTTGTATTGCAGCAGCCCCTAGGGACACCAGTGAGGGAGCAGGGCCACACTGTGCTAGGTTCTGTACAAACACAAGCAGATGAGACCATCGCACCCTGAAGGGGTAGATGAGGGCAGGGTGTGGGGGGTTGTTTCTGATGGGGTTCCACTGATCCCTGACTTCCTAAGGGCCCCAAGTCCCCTGTGCTGAAGGATTCTTCTAGCTCAGACAGTTCCTGTGTTGCATATAATGAGAACAAAACCTGAATCCTTGAGGGGCCAGGCAGCTCGGAGATGGCCATGGAGAGTGATCCTTAGTGCTGATTGTGGTGATGCAGATGCGTATGTGGTAGGAAATAGACCCAGGCCCTTAGAAAGCCCACAAGCGGTAATGACAGGCAGTCACTGGTTTGCAACCCAACCAGCAACCAGAGAATAAAGGCTCTCACTCACGATCACACACCTGCATGTAACACCAACTTCTCTTTCTTGTCTGGTTTCAGAGTAACAGCCGTGTTAGTCTGTATTCGCAAAAAGAAAAGGAGTACTTGTGGCACCTTAGAGACTAACCAATTATTTGAGCATGAGCTTGTCTGGTTTTCAAGGCACTGGGTTAACTAAAGGCACAATTTTAAACCCATTTAGTTAAACCAAAGCTGCAAACCCGTGTGGAGAGTCTGATTTTGGTTTAAATCAGGCTTATTTCAGGTTAGCGTCAGTCAGTCAGGTTGAAGCTGAACCAGATTAAGCCACGATTACCTAGAAATAAAAGTGCCCACACAGGGGTCTGCGGCGGGTTGGTGGGCATGCAAAACCCAAGAGGCAGGCTCTGCTGGCCATGTTTATCACCGCCTTGTGCTGAGCAATGGGAAGTGAATTGGGAGGAGGTTTGCCCTGTGCTTGACATGTCACCCCAGCACAAATGCAGCAGCTAGACTTCCAAAGCTGCAGAGTGCATTTAGCAGCTAGTGACAGATTTGCACCGATCATTTTCAGACAGCTTTGCATTCCAATGCCTGCAGGGTGGTTACTCTCACTGGGATTAAAGGTGTGCTAAGGAGAAGGCTACTAACCACGTGAGGAAGAAGCAATCAGCTGCTGTCACATGCATTCCTACCTGTTAACCCCCCAGGAGAAGAGCTAATGTCTGGAAAGTTTGGAGACACACAGGTGCCTTTTCTGCAGTGTACTTCCCCCACAATCCACAGCTTAGCAGCACCGTTTCTGGTCCCCAGGAGCTGGTACACACAGCCCTCTTTGTCCCACTGGGGAACGCACCTCTTGGGGAGGGACCCCTCTCAGTGAGTCTGAGCCTATCCAGAGGAAAGCAGTTAGATTTGCTGTGTAAACTCTAGGTTTGCTTGCTTTGGGACAGAGCTGAGCTGGGTCTCCCTTGAACACAGGAGAGTTAGTTTTATCCGTACCAGTTAGGAAACCTATATGCATTGTCAAGCCATCGTGTATTTCCACCCGACTAAATCAGGACAACAGGAAAACACATTGTGTCATGCTGTTGTTTAAAGGAGTCTCCATTTCCTCCTTAGCGAGGTTTCAGTCATTTATTGTTTGGCCCTGCATTAGCAGTCTGAGCAAAGAGATCAAGGGTTATCTTCCCAGCCCCAGAGATGGCCCCTGCAGGCTCACGGCTGTTAGGAAGTTTGTTCCACTGTGGCCTGTGCTTTATCAAGCAATAGGTTTCAATTTTTTCACCAAACAAAAAATAAAAACTGCAGCACCCACCCAGCACTCCTGAGCCATGCTACAAAACAAACTAGCCTATGAAACACCTTTCAGTAATAAAGCAACACACGCAGCCCAGCACTCACATGCCATCCTGTAACAACAAACCAGCAGGCAAAGCCCAGCACCGAGGAGCAAATCAGTGTATGCAGCCCAGTTCAAAAGAGTGGCCCTACAACAACAAACCAACACACACAGCCCAGCGTTTATGAGGGGTTCCGTAACAAGAAGTCAGTGGGTGCTCACATTATAAAACTGTTTGTCCAAGGAATCAATGCACACATGCAACAAACACAATCTGGGTAAGGAAAGGGGTTTGATTTCCAGGCTTAGAAAGGAGTGAGCCGGAAGACAGTCAGCAAGGAATAATAGGGATTTTTAAACCATGCCAAATACCTGGGGACTGGGCTTCCACATAAAGATGCAGCAAAGTGACAAGAGACAGGAAATCTAATGCAAATACTGACACCCAGACCATTATGTTAAAAAATCCCAGCTGTGCCATTTCAACCCAATCAACAATTCCATTAATCACCTGCCATTAAACATGTGGAAGGTCTGTGGGTACTAATGATAGGGGCAACACTTGCATTAGGCTGGCAGCTAAGCCTGTATTTTAGCACATGGTTTACAGACAAGTAATGAACCCCAGAAAACACAGAGATCTGTATTGGAAGGGCTTAGCTGCTCTTTGCACATCTTATGCAAAAAGAGGGGAAAATTAAGGTTCCTCAGGGCTCGGGGATGCAGTGTTACCTAGTAGTTAGAACAAAGGAGTGGGAGGCAAACTCCCACTCTTATACCTTGCCCTGGGAAGAAGGGCTACAGAGTGGTCAGAGCAGAGGGCTGTAAGGCAGCACCACTCTCCAGAGCTCTTCCAGACTTTTAGAATCTCCCTGTGTAATCTTTGGGGGGCAAGATCTGGGCCAATGTTGCTCCATCTGTAAATTTCAGAGTAGCAGCCGTGTTAGTCTGTATCCGCAAAAAGAACAGGAGGATTTGTGGCACCTTAGAGACTAACCCATTTATTTGAGCATAAGCTTTCGTGAGCTACAACTCACTTCATTGGAGGCAACTGAGACTCCTACTGCTTACAAACTCAGAGGACTGGTGTAAGGATTAATGAATGCAAAGGAGAATCGGTGTCAGGGGACCAGCCAGGTGAATACACAACAAATCAACATGCATTTTTAAAATAGCATGTAGTTCCAATAAACTATTCATGAATATACAGTAGGACTCCTATTTTATGAACTAATTGGGGGGGTTAATAAAACTGAACATCACAAAACTCCATCATTCAGTGATAGGGTACATAATAATGGCGACAGATGTCTACAGTACAGTGTGCCGGATGTTTCTTGATTTGAGAGAAGCTGCGTCTCTTCTTTGGTTCAGCTTTATAACTGGATGGGAGATAATAATAAACATCAAATAGCTTATTTAAAAGATATCGTGGAATCTACCAAAAAATTATTCAGTGATTTATTTGATCAATTGTAGTTTTCTGTACATGCTTTGGATATGACCAAGCTCTTTACAGCTTGCAAAACACAATTTCTAAGCAATTTAGGATAAGGAAAATATATAGGTAATCAAATCTCAGGCTTCAGGGCTGATCGCTCCAGGAGTCAGGAAGGAATTCTGCCTTCCACTAGAGCATTTCATACTTGACTAGGTGCTTCACGGTGATACTTTGCCTTTCTTTGAACCATCAAGTATGAATCACCTGTGGAGGCTACACTGGCTTTGATGAGGCAAGGGCCAAGGCCCAGATCCACAAAGGTATTTAGGCTCCTAACTTTCATTTGTTTATTTCAGTGGAAGTTAGGAGCCTAAATACCTTTGTGGCTCTGGGGCCAACTGTCTGATTCATAGATTATAAATCCTGGAAGGACCACTGTGATCATCTACTATGATCTCCTGTATAACAGGCCATAATACTTCCTTCGTTTGATATGTGAGCTCTTATGACCAAGATTTTTAAAAGTGAACAGTGATTTTGGGTGCCCAACATGAGAACCTTAAAAAGTTTGGATCGCAGGGGAGCTCAGCACTTTCTAAAATGTAGGGCCTGTTAAGATGTCTCAAATTAGACACCCAAAGTCACTGGGCACTTTTGAAAATCTTTGACCTATACTCAGAAGTGACATATCTGCCTATGCGTAATTGCAGAAAGGATTAACGATATTTGGAAGTATTTGCTATATGTTCAATGTGGCTATTGTAGATGATGTGGGAAACAGAATCAGTGAAAGTTAATTTACCGTGATTACTTCTAGCAAGAGGCAGTGCTCATCTGAAAAGTCCAACTGGGAGCACATAAAGATTTTAATGGGAATAAATGTCCAGCCACTTTTGCACCAAAACAAACACCTACAGTATCAAACATCCCTTCCTAGCTGAGCTTTGTTAAAGAATCCCATGGGCTGAGAAACTCTCACAAAAAATGAGACCATCTTTCCAGAGACAAATCAGCTGGACATGCCTTTTTATTTTTGTAGCAGCTTATTGCAGGCTGTCCTATAAACTGTGCAACATTTCCTGTAGCAGATCTATTGTCACCCCTTGGAAAGGGGAAGGAACATCACGTATGACTCCTGTAACCAGTATTCCTACAACAGAGCTGCTTTTGATAGTTCAGGTTAGATACACTTAGGTTGCATTAAATCCTTAATAACTGTGCTCCTTATTGTAACCTGATGCTGGATAAACATCACAGCATGCTCTCTAATAGAGAAAAATCTGCTTAGAATGGGCTTATCCTGCAGTCTATGCAAAACCCTGAAGTGTCAAACATGTAACAGTTGTTTTGTAAATGGCTCACCTTGTCATTTGTCTGCCAGTGTCCCTCAGCTGGTTTGAAAAAACCCTGTTTTTGAAATGCGACCTGAGCATCCTGGTGTATGGAAACTCATGTTATCCAGTTCTCTGCAGAGCCAAACTTGACTGGCCGCTCAAGATAATGAGTGCACAGCCTGGGCTTGTCTACACACAGAAGTTATATTGCTTTAACTATACCAGTGCAGGTAAAACAGTACAGCATCCCCTCGTATAGACGCAGTTTTAGACCAGTATAGTTTTGGGAAAGTGAAAATGCTGTAATGCTCTAAGACACCTTTGTACTGAGAGAACTGTCCCCCTCCGGGTTGTACCAGTGTAACTATTTCAATTTAAAAACAAATAAACCAACCCCCCCCCCCACCCCCTCACAAAATAGTTACATTGGTTGAGAAATTGCACGGAGCAGGCCTGAAAGCATCTGATGAAGTGAGCTGTAGCTCACGAAAGCTCATGCTCAAATAAATTGGTTAGTCTCTAAGGTGCCACAAGTACTCCTTTTCTGTTTATGGGTGTTTATTTAGAGCAAATAGTCCATGTCATGTGCTAATCCCTCTAGTTTCTCTCTACAACATCCGTAATTTGGATAGGATAGTTGAAATGTTAAGTTCTGCTCTGGTGGTTCTGATATTTGTGCTGGTATCTTTAATGCCCAGTCTGGATACTGCTCCAGAAAAGCCATCTCAGCACAGACACAAAGCACCTAAGCTGTTACCCCCAGTTCTCTGCTGGTTAGATCAGTGACCGGAAGATTGGATTCCTTTTGGAAAACATGAATACGATCAACTCTTGTGCATAGCTACCAGCCCTTGAACGAAAGAAAGAAAACTCAGCCAAGTGAGGTGCATATGGATTTACCAATTAACAAAGAGAGGCAGTAAGTTCCAGTAGTAACTTGCTCTATTGTACACATTCTGCTAATGGTAGGAAAAGTTCCCTGGATACAGATCACATTAAAACCCTACACAAGTGCTCAGCACTAGTGTCAAGATAGGGATGGAATGACAACTGAATACCTGTTCCTGTCAGATTGCAAGTGTTTCATTTCAAACCTTATCTTCAATGCAGTTTGATCGGTGTCATTTCTTTTGTCTTTGTTTCCTTTGTAATTCTCAGAGTAATAGAGTAATTTAATGACAGGTTTCAGAGTAGTTTAATGTGATGTGTCCTTTGTAATTCATTAGCAGACTTTTCAACAGTAAAAAGCAGATGAAGACACATGATCTGCCTTCTCCCCCAGATAGTCTTGTGGAAAGCCCAACTTCCAATCCACATCCCAATGCTTTACACTGTGTTCACTCCCGCCCTCAAGCACCCAGTCAGACAAAACCAGCAGCCCATTGTGCCTTCAACAGCATTGAAAACTAAACATCAGGTCAAAGCTGGTATTTATTGTCAAGCTATAAATAATCCCTGCCCAATAAAAGCAGAGAATTATAAAGGAAACTCAGAATTTAAAGACAGTATCTAGCTAGCAAGACACTAGAGTGCTGTCTGCAACCTGCTACCATGCATTGCTCTGATCCAGTTGTCCTGACTCCAGCAAAATTATTGATTTCAATTAGCTTTGTCAGTACAGAAATGCTGGATTGGGCCTGGTGCCCTGTACCAAAGTGATCTGGTGAAAGACAAGCTCTAAGCAAGAATTTTAATATAGGTCAGAAAGAAGAGACACTCGAGAGAGAACTAGGATAAGCAGTCATCATTTATATGATGAAAGGGTTTAGTGATTTGGTTGAAGAGGGATTGCAGGGAGTCCCTAATCAATACACTTGAACTGGAGGCTCAGACTTACCTACCTCGAAGATGATGCTAGGTAGAATGGGGGACAGGTGTTGAGGTCCTTCCTACTGCGGGTAGGAGACTTGCTGCAGACTCCACTCTGGGAGCAGAGGAGCTGCTGAATTGCTCCTCTTAAGCAGACATAGCTGCAGGTGTCTCCTTTTAAGACTAGATGGGCTAGAGAGAGCTTCCACCTGTGGGCTTGCTGAGGCTCGCCCTGCTACAGAAGGAAGCTATTAAATCCTCTTTTGAGGGAGGAGGGGAGGTGATTGTATGCAAGAGGGGTGTTTTGGGGTGCTTGTGAAAGGATGAACCACCAGAGAAGATGGCTACAGAGCCTCTAATGACACAGGGCTTGAGAACTCATTCTGGAAGCATGCTGGGAAGACGTTTCAATCTCTTGCAAGTGACCAGACATTGGGGTGTTGTGGATTTCTAGTAGTCCTTGGAAGCATTAAAGGTGACCTCAGTCCTAAAAGGCTATCTGGCCTTTGGGGCATTCTAGATGTTTTGTAATGGGGATTATCAGTGTGTGCTATTTGCAAGACTAGGCCTGGCAGGTCTAGGTCCTTCCCCAAAACCTAAATGCCTGCTCCTCCCCCGCCCTGCCAATTAACAGGGAGGAACCAAGCCCGGGGCACAATGGCATCCATGGGACAAGGAAGGAGAAAACAGGAATAGGAGTGAGGTCACAGGTTAAAAATGAGGGCTCTAGAGGAGGACACTGTGCAGAGAACCCTCAGGAAGGCCTACCGCTCCTCAGAGGTGTCTAAGAAGTCAATGGACACTGCCCGGAGACACGACTGGACAAGGGACTGGAAATAATCCCCAAGTTGCAGAGCCCCCACCCCTCCTGGAGTGATTGATAGCGGTCCTGGCCTGTGCCAGGAGGAGGCTGACAAGGTTGTCCTGTAAGTGTGGGGTCCTGCATAGGGTGTCCATAAATCAGCAGGTGTGGGGAAGAGTGCAGCCGGAACCTCAGGAAGAGGTTTGGGAGGAGCTGGCAGAGGGGCTGCAACCTGATGCGCTACATGAATGTATGCCGGGGTCTCCCTCTCACTGCAGAAGGGACAAGTGTCAGGGAATTTGTGAACCATGTCACATACACGCCTGTGCTCATGGTTCCACGGAGGAGCCACCAAGATCCCTGGTGGGCCCAGAGTATACTCTGGCCCACTGGAGTTCCTCACCCTCCCCATGCACCAACAGGTCCTGCCACCCTGTGTGGGGCATAAGGGCAAGGAAAGGGATGCTATGGGGCATGAGTGTGTACAGATGTGCTGCGGACGCAGTCTGGAGCCAGACCAGCTGGATGTCTTTCAGTTGGCTGAGGTGGCGTGGGGGTAGAGGCCCAATGACACGTTGTGGAAGGGGAGGGGTGGGAGCACCCACCCACAGGACCAGCTCAAGGAAAGTAAGAGAAGCAGGAGACCAGGCTGCCCTCACCTCCCGAAGCACACGACAAGGGACACACAGGGTAGGCAGCCCCATTCGCTGGTCAAGTGCTGCAGGATGCACCCAGCCCCTCTGATTGTAGTCCAGGTGGTCTCTGATTCTGGTGGCCCCAGCCAAGTCCATCCTCTGGCACACCAAGGGGGAACTCCATCACCTACACTCTAAGGTACATCAGTGGGTGCTGCCCAGTGTCTCTTTTTGGAGCACTTAGGCCCAGGCCCTTGTATGAAAGACTTTGGCCTCAATCCAGTTTGTGGGATTGCCCTAGTATATCTTTCCAGCTCAGTAATAGGCAGCAGTTAGCTTGCTATACTCAGCAAAGACCAAATACCCACAGTACGGCATTAACAGCCAAACCTGGAGACCCTAAATGATTTTATTTCTCCCCTGATATTACATTTCGGTCACCTTTACAGTACTGATATACACCAATTAACAAAGGCATAGAAACATGAAATAAAAAATCATAGAGAGCTTTCTTCCTCTCACTGTTGTCCATCGCCAGCAGGAGCCATACTCATGGATTTATACCCATATGAATCAGCTGATACTTTCAGTCCTCACGTAATAGAATGTGTTCTGCTCTCAGTCAAAGCGAATGGACTGCCCTTTGCAGGAAAGAGCAAGTCACTCAGAAAAGCCTGGCTATTCTAAAAGCCTAGCTGGTGGGAGCCCTCACACCGAGGTCCCATTCTTCACCAGACAAACACTCTCAGGGCACACACTTTAGATGTCCATGTCAAATTGAGCTTCCTCGCCTGTTGAAAAGAAACGACAAAAATGCAGGTGAGTACTTGATGAAGTCCTATGTTAAATATCAAACACTACACGGATGTGACACTCAGAGATCAGCAGCCTCACAAGAGCACAGAAGTTTGGATGTGGCAGTGAAGATTGGGGAAACTCTCAGCCTGCTGGGTATAGGGATTGAGTCTTGCTGGAGAACTGTTGTGAGAGATGGAGGCTTGCTCTGTCTTAGGGGGAAAACCATTCCTCTTAGGTGGTCTGATGTTCTGCTCTTCTTCTACACAAAGAACATCTACTCTGCCAGCACAGAGCACACAGAGCCTCAGAAACATGATGCATCTGAGCAAATCTGAGAGGAGAATTCCGCTCTTCATTTGGAGCCCTTCTCAAAAAAAATCCACAACAACAGAAGTATTTTCTACCTTTTCCCTATGACACATTTGACCATGAATGTGGGTTTCTGTTCGCAACAAGAGGCAAATGTAATTTTTAGTCAGCACAGCGTGATGCAATTACTGTTGCATGTATGATTGCTATTGATAGGATGCCAGCATAAGCAAGGATGCTACTACTCCACTGCCCTATAAAAGATATCACCTCACCCACCCTGTCTCTAACATCCTGGGACCGAAACGGCTACAACACTGCAAACGACATAAATGGTCAGCTCTGCTACGCTCCTTATTGCCAGTGATGCAGAAGAAACTTTTCAGAAGAGGAACAAATCTTACTTTGACTTGTAGGCTGATCAGTTTTGATATTTGAAGTCAGGGGAGTGAGACAGTAACCAAAAGTTACCAGCCAAATCTTGCTCAGTAGTTGATGTGAGCTAAGCTAGGAAACTCAACCTTCTTAGTTTTCAGTGGACACATGCCCACATCACAACACTGACAGTGCAATTTACAGTAATTGGTCCTTGAGACTAGACATATCTGCAGAGAGATCAAGAACTGTATGGGCCACAAACTCAATTCCCATACCTTTCTGGTGTAGGGAAGAAGCACATTAGCAAAGGACGTAACTGGCAAAGCTGGGCTGCACCTGTTCTACAGATAGAGAATTCAGTCTCCTGGGCTGTTAATCCAGCAGTACGTTTCACTGCTGCTAAATTAATATGAATGAGACAGAGGGAGAGAAAGAAGGAACCACGCGTGATAGATGTTAATGCATTACTGGAAGGTGCTCATACTACAGTGATGCGGTCGGTATAAGAACAATGTCAGACCCAGAGATATCTTGATTTAGCCTGTATCCACAATCCACACACAAGCCTCAATTCCTCCCGAGCTGTTATAACAATACTCTGGCTCCAGTCCGGGTGTGCTGTTGTGTATTTTCCAAGGAGAAAAGGTGCAACTTGCAAGTTATTTTCAGGCTTTGCCAGGGGGTGCCCACTCACCTACGCCCACCTTCTCCTCGTAATTGTGGACATGGTTGTTTTCAATCTTCAACTCCTCCACATTTGGACTGGTAACACCTGGAATGTCTGGAAGGTCACAAGGTGAGGCTTTGGCAACTGGGGAATTGCGGCATTCCATCAAAAACTTCCGGTCATAAATAATTCTTGTACCTACAGGGGAAAAAATGTGAAATACTGTCAGCTTTTAGCATATCTCAAAGTGCTTTACAAGGAAAGCAAGTATCATTAGCCCTAACTTACATAAAACTGAGCCACAGAGAGGCCAGTAGCAGAGCTGGGAACAGAATGCAGGACCCGGTCCAGTGCTCAATGCACTAGGACACACTGCCTCCCAGTGAACACCTAGTTACAAAGTCTACATGAAAAGAATATTTACGCTCCTGCAAAACCAGGAAAAAATCAGTCAAATTAAGATTTAAACTGCTTCTGTTAGTCTCATCCCATCTCCCTTCTGGCTGCAGTACATAAATTTCACATGCTTTTCTGAGACTACCTAGAATTCTGAAAGCCCACATGTTTAAGCAGATAGATCAGGAAATTTGTAGTGGAAATTGCCTCTCTTTGTTAAGTCAGATGTTTAATATTATTGGAGAAGAGTTTTCTGCATGGCGGTATTGCCTTTGTGCGGTCTTGGCTGGCTGTCCAGCTCAGAAAACTTTGTTTACATTTGTCAGGATTACAGAACTAAAACCAAGACATCACTCCCATTTTATTTGCTGTTTATTTTAGTGGTGAATGGGACCCCACCCTATT
The DNA here is from genome assembly GCF_965140235.1 of Caretta caretta. Classification (NCBI taxonomy): domain Eukaryota; kingdom Metazoa; phylum Chordata; order Testudines; family Cheloniidae; genus Caretta; species Caretta caretta. The sequence continues at coordinate 2,269,789 of NC_134231.1, forward strand.
GTTGCTGGTTTGTTAGAGCAGAATAAAATTACATCTTTATTAGTGGGCAGAAAGCAACCCTTGAGGTGACGGCAGAGTTCAGACCAAGAGACCCTGCAAGGATTTAGAAGGAACATTGTGTAGGCTGAGCCGCCCATTCCCCTACCAAGGCATCTGATGTTGGAAAAATATCAAACCAGAGTAAAAACATCCATAATACAGAAATAATTCAAAACAGCACTCCGAGGCGAGGGCTGCAACCTCTCATTTCAGGATTGGACATTTAATACGTTACCCCCATCCAACCAAATAGGACAAAGGAATCCCTTCCCTCCCTCCAGCCCCCCATGATCTCAGCTGGTGGTATGCATGTGGACAAGAAGAAATCAGAGATAACGTCTCTCCTGGAATGCTAGGCACACTCCTATATTCCATATCATGGCTGTAAAGTCATGTAACTAGATATTAAATTTCGAGGAAATTATGCTAATGATTTTCCAAGACATTGGAACCTTTTCAAAATTGAAGATAATTGTGACTAGTTTCTACAGATCAAGGAGGTAGAATTATACCAGCAATGTCGCCAGTTCAGATCTATGCTCCAGTACAAGTGCAATTAATCAGGATTCGGGTAAAGAAACAACCCTAGCCTGCAGTTATAGACTTTGGTAGCTGGAAGACTTACAAAATAAGGACGGGTTCCTAGAACTGCAGTTAGTATACTAGGTACTAGGAGTACATTTCATAACAGGCTGAAGAACTGCAATTCCTGGTTTACATTCATTCACGCAGAGTCACATGCCTTGAGCTATTACTTATGGAACTAAATACCCTGTATACCATGCTTTGATTTGTTACAACAGTTGTCAACACAAGGGGATGGTAGGGCCTCTTCTATCAGAGAAGCACGCAAATCTGTTAACAAAAAAATCTCAGTTTCAATTCACGCTATTATAAGAACCATTTGGTGAAATAACCTGCATCAGCTTCTGCAAAGCAAGCTTTACTCCCTGTCCCACGACAGCTGATTCATGGGTTTGCCCCTCATTTCCAATAGAGCCCCAGATATGCACAGGGGGTTCTGAATAGCAGAAAGAAAAGGAGTACTTGTGGCACCTTAGAGATTAACAAATTTATCTGAGCATAAGCTTTCGTGAGCTACAGCTCACTTCATCGGATGCATTCCTAACAACAAAGAAAGCTCCTTGAAACCCTAGCAAACTTAGACTAGTGCACTACAGACTCCTAATTAAGAGAGTTTTTTTTCCAGAATTTGACATCCTGACCTATCAGTTTCCTTCTTAAGGACAATGATATACCTCTTGGAAGTGATGCACAAGTTACTAAATCCTAGAAAGTGCTCACGTTTCTGGCTCAGCAGTTATTGTCTTCAAAAGTTTAATGGCTCTAACCTGTTAACTGTATGGTCCCTGGGTCCAACCTCACATTCCTTGTGTGCCCCAGGCTCCCACTGACTCTCGGGGGAGTGTAGGGTGACAAGGAATGCAGGCTCAGGCCCTGACAGTGACAACCTGCTGCAGCTCCCCAGCTGCTGAACTCATTAAAAAGCCATGCGTGATTTCAGCTTCTGCCTTTGGTTCATTTTAGGGGTCATTCAGCATTCTCACAGCATGGCCAAGCATACTTTATTCTCTCAGCTGCCTTCTGGTCAAGATGGACAAGGTAACCAGCCTCCCCCCAGCCACAAAAACTGTATGGTGTGGTGTGGGTATACTGAGCTGGAAGCATACACAGCACAGAGAAGCCTTCCCAACCCAGAGCACTACACACTCCCCATAAAAAACTGTAGAAACATTCTTCTCACTGGCAAATCCCTCTGCCAGCGATCAGAGTGCTACACTCAAAATCACCCACTCTCCACTGCTCATTTCAACCCACGGACAAGAACATTCTACATGATGTGTGTTTACATCAAGGAACTGAGTGCCTGAAGCAGAGCTGGCCACAGCTCCCAAGCAATTAGCTGATGTGGAATTTACTGAGAGAAGGACAATATCCATGTGCCCTGGCAAGGATCCAGGACAAGCCCTTAGTGGAATATTAAAGAGAACAGGTTTCAGAGTAACAGCCGTGTTAGTCTGTATTCGCAAAAAGAAAAGGAGTACTTGTGGCACCTTAGAGACTAACCAATTTATTTGAGCATAAGCTTTCGTGAGCTACAGCTCACTTCATCGAAAGCTTATGCTCAAATAAATTGGTTAGTCTCTAAGGTGCCACAAGTACTCCTTTTCTTTTTAAAGAGAACAGTCTCCGTAGGTTTAAAGGTTATGACTGTTTCTTCCCCACAACCCTCCCACTCTCACTTCTTGGTGCTGAGGTCTGATTTAATTTTATTTATTTTTTTGTTCCCGACTGCTGCAAATGAAAACCACTTTTCACCTCCTGTGCTGCCACAGGGTAGTGGGTCCTTTCCCCTGCTCTCTGATCCCGTTCTGATGGGGCTCTTGGAGCACAGAAGGATCAGGTAACAGTTCCGAGATGGCGCATCTGAATCCTTAGCTCATTTTGGTGGCACCAAGGCTAAGCTTGGACCCACAGTAAACCACAATTCAAAGGTTTTAAATCTACTTCAGCAGCTGAATTTTACAGACCCAGGAATTACTCCGGCCCAATGTGAACATCTCTGCCCACATGTTCCTGCGAATGGAGAATCCTGGCTTTCCAGAGGGCCCAAAGAAGTGCCCAGATGTTCTCCCAGGAGGAACATTTCTATTCACTAAAGTACATTCTGGGGACTCACTAACTCCTTTGGATGACTGGAGGGTGTTTTCCTGATGCCACTGAAAACAGCAAGTTAGATAAAGGGAACTCCACTTCCAACAGTGTACATGAGGGACGCCGGCAGTACATCTCAGGGTTACAGCTCTCCCAGGGTCACCTCAGGACACGTTAGTCAAGGAAGAGCTCATCTTTGTTAGACTCTATGCAGTGGAGACATCGTAAAGCCAGAGCTAGGGGTCAAGAAGTAAAGGAGAGCTAACTCGCACACGTCCAATGACTCAAAAAGCAAATTATTTCCCTTTCTTTCTGCAGAATGGAGTTTAGCCTATTGCCACAGAGCCTGCAAAAGTTGGTAGCTGTGAAGCGTTTCCTAATCAGTGGCCTTAAATAAATTATTCAAAAACTAAAAGCCCACTCATTCTGTAATAATATTGACATGAGACTAAAGTGACTATTTCAGGAACACAAAATAGTCAAGCTCTCCTGTGGTTTTCTCTGAGAAATCATATTCCAGTATCATCCCATAATGACTTAACATGACTCCCTGGGGTTCATATCTGGATTTTTCCAATTCTTTCATTTTCACCCAAGGTAAAGGAAGAAAACACGTACTGAGTTTGCTTGGAACGTATCAGAAACAGGGAGATCATAAACAGTCAAACCAATTTTAAATCTCAGGGTAATAATCTCCAAAAGCCACAGAGAACGTATTTGCCCTTCCAAACTTCCTCAGAACCAACTACGGGTCTGTCTGTCTCTCCTACAAGCGCTATAGCACAGCAGCAGAGCTGCAGCTATGTTGCTGCAAGGCAGACACTTACTAAAGAGACAGAAGGGGTTTTTCTGTCACTGTCGTAAATCCACCCTCTCAAAAGGGGTAGCTAGGTTGATAGAAGAATTCTTCCTCCAACCTAGCAGTGTCTACACCAGTGCTTAGGTGGGCTTAACTATGTCCCTCAGTCTGAGGGCTTGTCTACACTACCCGCCGGATTGGTGGGCAGCGATTGATCCAGCAGCGGTCAATTTATCGTGGTCTAGTATAGACGTGATAAATTGACCACTGAGCACTCTTCCGTCGACTCTGATACTCCACCAGAAAGAGGAGTGCAAGTGGAGTCGATGGGAGAGCATTAGCTGTCGACTTAGCACGGTAAGTAGATCTAAGTATGTCGACTTCAGCTATGCAATTTACGTAGCTGAAGTTGCGTATCTTAGATTGACCCCGTGCGGTAGTGTAGACAAGCCATCAGTGACACTGCTAGATCAACCTAAGTTTTAGGTATAGACCAGGCCTCTAAGACCAACAGAACCAAACTGTGATAATTTGCATCAACGGCCAGGACGGTTACTGGGGATTTCTGATTTTGGCACTAAATCCTGTTTGCCTCAATGGAACTACTTGGGAGATTAAAGTGGAGAACATTTGGCTCTGTAAAATTAGTCATGGGTGTTCCATGGCTAATTAAATTTGCTCCTTTATTCTGAATAGTGCAACTTGATGGATTGTTTACAATACTTTACAGTACACCTGTAAAGGGATGATGACATTTTGTTAAAGCTTTTTAATTAAACCTTCCAAAGGAACAAGTATTTATGTAAAACAGGACTGCACTTGAGAACTGTCTCTGCTACTGAACAGTCCAATGGTCTTTTCATAATAACTACTGGGTTTATGGATCAGCACAAGGACGATCAGGGAGACTATACTATATTAAGAAATATTAGCAATTTCTTAATTCAAGCTGGTCTACAGATCAGTACATTTAAAGTGAGGTTTGAAGGAATTTTATTTTAGACTATTGATAGTAGTTTTGGAAAGAGAGATGAAAACTCCATTGTTAATAAATTACAGGGGAGCAGGCATGAGAACATAAAAATATGGTAACTACCCAGCAGCAATAAAATGCAAGTTAACAGATAACAAGCAGAACCAAACTGCATTACTACATGGAACTTTTTAACTCACCCTATACTTTTCAATCCATAAAGAAGCATGCATTAAAATATTAATTCTCCGGATTACCCAGATCACTGAGAAATTAAATAGAATTCTTGAAAATAAAGGCTACTACTAGTGACTAGATATTTTGAAAAATTTCCCCATCCCTTTTTGCTATTTTTTAATCATCTGTCCTATTCTATACTGATTATCTTTCAGCCTTCTGAGTATTTAACTTCTTCTTCTAGCCAAAACAGGCTTTTCATTTAAGAATGTGTTCAGTTTTTTTGCCTTTACGACACTCTTCCCGTCGCATTCACTTTCCCCCATCAATGGGGTGAAACATGTGAGAGTGACAGCTGTCACTTACCACGGCATGCAAACACCTACTGAGGAATAATCCGTGGCTCCTAACTCTCCTGCACCCGTGGCCCAACGATTGGAAGAGGCACCTAAGGTCCTGCTGATTGTGCTCCCCGAGAACAAGACGGGTGCCTCGCCCAAAAGACGCCAAGACCTTCGGTTTCTGTGTCCAAACTTTCTTAGACCAGCCCAACTGCTGCTGCTATTTGTTTTTTTAAAGAGACGCCGATTGAAGCGTCAGGCTTCTGCCTGAATTTTTTTTTTTAAAGCTCACTACCCTAACCGGCTCCTCCCAAGGTCGCTAGCGTGTAAGATTAAGTAAAAAAAATCCTCCCCCCCCCCATTCATTTGTGTTGTGCATTTGGCAGCCCGGCTCGATCCCAAGCGGGCGGCCCCGGCCCCGGCCCCGCTCGCGCCCCGGCCCCGGCCCCGCTCACCGCCCGGCCCCGCTCACGCCCCGGCCCCGGCCCCGGCCCCGCTCACCGCCCGGCCCCGGCCCCGCTCACGCCCCGGCCCCGGCCCCGGCCCCGCTCACCGCCCGGCGTGGTCCCGAACACCGTGCCCCCCGGCGTGGTGCTGTAGTCGCCGGGCGGCAGCGCGGCCCCGTCGGGCAGGCTGAGGCGCTTGGCGGGGATGGCCCGGCTCGCCGTCTGGCCCCGGCGGCAGCTCCCGGACATGGCGACTGGCGCTGCCCGCGCGCCCGCCGGCGGGACACGCCCCTTCCGCCCCCCGCGCGGCCCCGGGGGGGGGGACAGCGGCGGCGGCGGCAGGGCGTAGGCGTGGCCGATCGCTGACCCCGCCCCCTGCCCCGCCCCTCCCCATACCCCGGCCCCTCCACTGCCCCAGCCCCTCCCACAGCCCGACCCCGCCCACTGCCCCCAGCCCCTCCCCATCCCACTGCCCCCCCCACAGCCCGACCCCTCCCACTGCCCCAGCCCCTCCCCATCCCACTGCCCCCCTCCCCTCCCACAGCCCGACCCCTCCCACTGCCCCCCCGCCCCTCCCCATACCCCGACCCCTCCCACTGCCCCCAGCCCCTCCCCATCCCACTGCCCCCCCGCCCCTCCCCATACCCCGACCCCTCCCACTGCCCCCAGCCCCTCCCCATCCCACTGCCCCCCCGCCCCTCCCCATACCCCGACCCCTCCCACTGCCCCCAGCCCCTCCCCATCCCACTGCCCCCCCGCCCCTCCCCATACCCCGACCCCTCCCACTGCCCCCCTCCCCTCCCACAGCCCGACCCCTCCCACTGCCCCCCCGCCCCTCCCCATACCTCGACCCCTCCACTGCCCCCAGCCCCTCCCCATCCCACAGCCCGACCCCTCCACTGCCCCCAGCCCCTCCCCATCCCACTGCCCCCCTCCCCTCCCACAGCCCGACCCCTCCCACTGCCCCCAGCCCCTCCCCATCCCACTGCCCCCCCGCCCCTCCCCATACCCCGACCCCTCCCACTGCCCCAGCCCCTCCCCATCCCACTGCCCCCCTCCCCTCCCACAGCCCGACCCCTCCACTGCCCCCAGCCCCTCCCCATCCCACTGCCCCCCCGCCCCTCCCCATACCCCGGCCCCTCCACTGCCCCAGCCCCTCCCACAGCCCGACCCCTCCCCATCCCACTGCCCCCCCGCCCCGCCCCGCCCCTCCCCATACCTCGACCCCTCCACTGCCCCCAGCCCCTCCCCATCCCACTGCCCCCCTCCCCTCCCACAGCCCGACCCCTCCCACTGCCCCCAGCCCATCCCACAGCCCGACCCCTCCCACTGCCCCAGCCCCTCCCCATCCCACTGCCCCCCTCCCCTCCCACAGCCCGACCCCTCCCACTGCCCCCCCGCCCCTCCCCATACCTCGACCCCTCCACTGCCCCCAGCCCCTCCCCATCCCACTGCCCCCCTCCCCTCCCACAGCCCGACCCCTCCACTGCCCCCAGCCCCTCCCCATCCCACTGCCCCCCTCCCCTCCCACAGCCCGACCCCTCCCACTGCCCCAGCCCCTCCCCATCCCACTGCCCCCCTCCCCTCCCACAGCCCGACCCCTCCCACTGCCCCCCCGCCCCTCCCCATACCTCGACCCCTCCACTGCCCCCAGCCCCTCCCCATCCCACTGATCCTGGCCCCCTCCCCATACCCTGACCCCTCCCACTGCCACCCCGAGCCCCTCCCCATCCCAGTGCTCCCTGCCTCCTCCCCATACCCCGACCCCTCCCACTGCCACCCTCAGCCCCTTCCCCAAGGTCTGATCCCTCCCCATCCCAGTCCCACTGCCCCCCAGCTCCCATCCCATGCACTGACCCCTCCCATCCCACATCCCACCGCTTCCACCAATCCCCTCCATGCACCCACCTCACCCCCTGGATCGCCCCTTCCTATTCACTCACCCCACTGCTCCCTCACCACGTGCAACAGAGACATATAACATCCTACAACTCTCCTACACTGTACACCCAGTCCCCACCTCAAGGAGTTTTGTAATCCAGACTGACAAGGCAGACAGTGGGGGAAGGAAGGAAGGAAGGAAGTACCTTCGAACGATACGCTTAGGGAGCTACCCTCAGCATCCCCGTCATTCCCATGGCCATAGGCTGGGTTGGTGGCAGGGGGGTTAATGAAGTATTTCTGGGGCACAGGTTCTCCACCTGTCCCATACTGTGCTCCCATGCAACAAACGAAACATGGTTTGGGACATGCTTCCCATCTAGCCATAAGGAACGGGAGGCAGTTGTGCCCCCGTGCCAAGTTCAGGCTCTTGCTACCCAGTTTCTCCATGCAGCTAAGCTCTTCATGCCCCACTTGCCTCCTGAGAAGGCAGCCAGTGCAAGGGTGGCCCTCCTGGGTGGCCTTCAGCACCACTCGCGAAACTTGTGCAGTGACAGATTTCACAGCCTGCTCCTCCTCTGGGTGCCTGGCTAGTAATGAGGGTCACAAACGTGTGAACCTGCATTCATGCTGAATGCTCACCTGTAGAGGTGACAGGGGAGAGAGAGAGGCTGAAACAAAGCATCACAAATGGCCCTTTCTGGGGTCCCTGGTTCAATATCAGGATCATATGGAGCCAAGCAAATGCCCCAATGAACAGAAGACAGCAACCGGATAGCATACAAGAGATCTACTCTCTCTCTCTCTGTCTACCTAGGCTTTTTATACTGCACTCACCACCATGGTGTATGATTGCTCAGCTTCAAAGTCATTCTAACCATCTTTGATTCTAGAGATAGGCTTGCATCAAGGAAGAGTAGAGAGGTTATTTTACCTCTGTATTTGGCACTGGTGTGACAGCTACGGGGATACTGGGTCCAGTTCTGGTGCCCACAGTTCAAGACAGACGTTGATAAATTGGAGAGGACTCAGAGAAGAGCCACGGGAAGATTAAAGGATTAGAAAGCATGCCTTATAGTGATAGACTCAAGGAGCTCCATCGATTTAGTTTTAACAAAGAGAAGGTTCAGGGATGGCTTTATTACAGTCTATAAATACCTACATTGATTTAACCTGAGGGGGTTCTCTGTGCCTGTGTTCTCTGGCACTTCCACTGTGGTACCAGAAAAGATGGTGGTGGTGGGGAGAGCGGACAGAAGGGACAACTGAAAATGTTTAATGGAAAAATTTGAAAATATATTGACAAAAAAGAAAAAAATGTTAATTTCCCACAAAAACTATTACAATTTTTCCTGCCCTCATTGTTCCTTTGCTGTGTCAGGAACTGTGTGTCTCATGGCCTGGATGGTAGCGCACACCCCTCTTGAGTGTTTACTATTAAAAGTTGATTAGATTGCGACAGCCAGTGCCTCTATGGTCTCTGCAGCTGAAGGATGGGAACTGGTGCTGTGGGTATGTGCTTTATCTGCTGGGGAGGAGGAGCTGTGTAAAATAATTAATTGTGTCATACGCAGGTGGGGAATCCTATAAAATGCTAAATTCCATATAAAGAAGAATGCCTAGCTGTTAGCGCTTTTCAGCAGTAGATCTCCAAGTGCTTTACAGAGCAGGTCAGTATCATTATTTCCATTTTACAGATGGGGAAGCTGAGGCACAGAGAAGTGAAGAGACTTGATGACTGTCACCAAGCAGACCACTAGCAGAGCCAGGAATAGAATCCAGCTCTCCTGACTTCCAATCCAGTGCGCTAACCACTAGACCACACTGCCTCCTCTAATATTACTCCATTAAAAAGAGAATTGTCACCTGTTTATTTAGGAATAAAGGGATGGATCATTTCTCCCCCCTCTTTTATATATATTTATTTGTAAGGCACCTGACATGGGAATGTTGTCTCACTGTCCTCTGGTTGGATAATAATATGAGCTCTCAGGGAAGGGGCTGTGTTGGTAAAGCACTGAATACATCTACAGGACTGGATAGATGTTTTGTAATAATCATAACTCTCAGGAACCCAGGGGGTGTGAATTCAGCTTTAGTTTGACAGGCAATGAATAAAAAGGTAAAAAAGGAGAGCGAGCTATGGTAAGCAAATTTAACCTTTGAAATGTGGTTTCTCTCCTGGGTGCAGTTGGCAGCTGCTCTATTGGACTCATCTCATTTTATAGTTTGCTTGTTGTGTTTGATATATGTGTGTATGCATGTGTGTTAGCATGCAGGCATGTTAGAGTGTGTGGATATGCATGTGTGTTAGCATTCAGGCATGTTACTCTGTGTACATAGGTGTTTTAGCATGCATGTGAGTGTGAGTACGTGTGTGTGAGTGAACTCATATGTGTATTTTGGGTGGAACTGCATTATTATGAAGAGTTTTGTCCATTACTGTATACAGATGTACACACCTAAGCCCCAGCTAGATGCTGTGAATAGCCATGTGTAAGTCTAGTTTTACTTGGTGGCTGGGTATTTCTATGGATTAAAGCTTTCTTGGAGCCACCCAGGTGGCTAAGATGAGCAGCGTTTGTCCCTTGGAGCAAAGTCCCCCATCTTTGTGATGAGTCATTTGGCAGCACGCAGTCTGCAAGACCACCCTGCCACTCCAGTTCCAGTGCGGTCCATTCTCACCCCGCAGCATTTCCATCTGCATGCCCCCTGTTGGGCTGCTGGCACTTTAGCAGGCTGATGAAAGGTTGGCCACATGTTTGCATTAATGCAAAGGACGTAATTTGTTAAATCTATGGGACACAGCTGGCCTGGCACCCTATTACAACTCTCCCTGCTGGCTTTGTGGAAGGCAGCTGTGGGGTACAAATGCCATTAGGAAGTATGGAGATGAAGATGCCCAAATGATAGGCTGACCTAGGACAGGGGAAAGGTGTCAGCTACTGTCTGTCACCCTTGGAAATGGCTTTGCATTTACGTCCTGACTGAGATTGTTTTAAAGGGAATGTACATAAATATTAGTAGACGCTGTCCTAAAGCATTTACCAAAAAGCTGTAATAGGCAAACTGACCTACAGAATACATCTGGAAAGAAAAGTTCTTTCTTTCTTTCTTTCTTTGGTTTTGTCTAAGCTACAAAGTTGTGCAGCTTTATTTAGACCACTGTAGCTAAAGCAGTACAATCCTCTCCTGTGCACACAGTTCTGTTGGTATATTTATACTTGTAGAGGTAATTCTGTACAAGTAGTGGAATAACTATACTGGTACAAGCCACTTTTTTATCACTATCACTGTGTTCACTGTTGTGGCTTTATGTGGTAAACTATTTTGGTAAAAAGCACCCCCTAATCGACAAACTCTACCAGGGAAACTTTCAAGTGTAGACCAGGCCTCAAAGGGAACAGGGCTAGGGGGCTGACTATACCTCAGGGTCTGCATCTCATTCTTGCATACACAGAGATGACCTGAGAAGTGTCTTCGCCAGGCAGCACGTTTGTGTGATTTGGCTGTGATACACAACATGCAGGAATGTGGGCCGGTCTAACACTGGTTGGGCAGCAGTGTTTATCTAAGGCATATGTGTTTTTTCTTAAAAATACTTTTTAAAAAGGAAATAAAAAGTATAAAAGAAATAATCTGAACCTGCAAAGTCTCCCACACCATAGCCAGGTAGAGCCTGAACCCATTATGGTGCAGCACTAAAATTAACGGTCTACAGCGTAGCCTTGTTAGCGTTTGGACTTGTGCTCTCACAAGTGATGGAAGGGCAAGATCCCCCTGGCAATCCCTTCTCAGCTTGGTTACTTTCTGTGCCTGTGGTTGGCTATAAGCATTGGGTCGGAGGGCAGTTTTACCCAGAGGTATCCGGTACCCTGTTGTACAGTGGTCCTGGTAAACTCATTATTGCAAAGAAACGGGAGATTGCCATCGCATTTTTATGATTGTTTTTTATAGTGCAGCCACAGTGTGCCAGGGGCTTTATAGACAAGCAAGAAGGCAGGTCCCTGCGTCAAAGAGCTTACAGTCTAAGGGCTCAATCCTGCAACCCCCTGCTCATTTTGGGCTGATTCACTCTTGCCCTGCAGCTTGTTGAATCATCTAAACCAATGGAAAGTGGGTGTAACTGCTACCTAAGGAGAATGGCAGCATTTTACCCCACTCTGAACTGGTGGCAATGGCTGCAGGGGTGAACCAGGCCCTTCAGCTGACATTCACCCATGTGCAGAGGGCCAGTGAACAGTCCAGGCACCACTTCAGCCCTCCTTGGAGGACTTTGGGGGGGTTTCAGTGTTCCATAGGCCTTGCACAGAGTGATTGTTTTATTGATTGCAATGGGGCTCCCATTGGAACATGGGGATCCTCTTTACTTTGCCTCTGCAATGGCTCATCACGGCCCAGTTCCCTTTGTGTGGTGCAAGAGTGCCCCCAACTGGCCACGCAGCCGTATGTCTTCTGCACACTCATCTTCTGCACCACAAAGGAAAAGAACAAATACTAAACACACAAACCTCTTCCTCTGCAGATGCAAATACCTAACACCACCTCAGTGCCTGTGAAATGCCATGACCCAGACCAGGCAGCTTCAGAAAGCCCCAGTCCTCCCCTTCACACCTGAGTAGCTGGGCTTGGTGCAGAGACACAGAGTCTGCCTGCTGTCACCAGTGCTGCTCCAGGAAGTAGGATGGGGGAGGGTGGGAGGACACTGCATTATTCCTGGAGAAAAAAGAGGCTTTCCTTTTTTAACCCCGCTCCCACAGGTCAGCTGAGTGTCATTCTGTGCTCTGAAACTGTTCCACTCTGCAGAATGGACAAGAGATGGTGCTGGAGAGTCGGCAGGAGCATATTCTAATCCAGTCTCTCCCTCCAGCTGGGATTCGCTGGGCCAGAACCCCAGCTGGCAGAAATCAGCATAACTACCCAGAAGTCAATGGAACTCCGCTCATGTGCACGAGCTGGGGATCTGGCCCTCTGTCTCAATGGGAGGGTGTAGCATGCAGGAGTATCTGGAAATGAACTTGCCGGAAGGTGGCATGTTTGATTACAATTTGTTTTACAACAGAACAGGCAGGCCCCATGTGTGATCAGTGGCTCATTATGCTATGCACATGGTAAGAAACAGACCAGACAGACAAAGTGGAAGAAGGAAGTATCATTATCCCCATATTACAGATGCGAAACCAAGGCACAGGGAGTTCAAGTGACTTGCCCAAGGTCACAGAAAGTCTGTGGCACAGTTCAGGACTGAATGCAGGTCTCCTGAGTCCCAGGCCATTGCCTTCTCCACAAGCCTGTCCTTCCCCTCTCAGGCAGCAGCTCATGCTCTACTCCAAGTGGCCGCTTCCCCTTCCTGAGAACACACTTCCCACCTTCTCTCCCTGCCCAAAGGCCGCTCATAATTCAGGTGCACAACAGCCCACATGGCTCCTGCCTGCACCTGCAGCTCTCGTCTCCCAAGGAGCTCACTGCATATTGCTCCATGCTGCTGCTCTGAGTTGTGTTCCCTGGGAGCCTGTAGGAGGGAATTCTGGCTGAGCCGGTCAGAATTCCTCCTGGTGTCTCCCAGTGCAGCCCAGCCCTTCTGCAGCCCTGCCTATGGCCGGAAACTTCAGCCGGTTACCCATGGTTTACGTCCCATTCATACCTGTAGCAGATCGTTTCTGGGACAGATTTTCAGAATTGCTCAGAGCTCACAGCTCCCATTTAGGCATCCAAATGAGTGCCGGGTGGTCAAGAAAGTGCTCAGCGGCCTGCAAACACCGGGAGCTAGAGGTCTTTTGAAAATCCAGCCCTGTCTGTATCACGGGGGCTGATTTTACAGACACGCTGGCCCATGGCCTCCCCTTTCCAAGGTCACTGGGGATTGGGAGAGCTCACTGCCACTGACGATCAGGTCCTGTATGTATATATTTTTGTTCCGAGCAATAAAAAGTGAGTCCTTTTAAAGCCATTCCTTGGTCAGCATTTGCAGCGCTAGATCCTCTCTGTTCCTACCTAGAGATGAATAAGTAAAAAGCAGAAGTGCCTGCCGTTGAACTGACCAACCCTGGACGCAATGCTCAGCGAGTTCTGAATGCTAATGGCGGGGGAGCCCCTCAGAACCTACAGATCACACCCCCCTTACCTGAACCACGCTAGAGGAGAACTGCCTCAGTTAGCAGGTGTCCAGGAAGACTTAGTCTGGTGTTTACACAGCATAGACTAGCAGGGAGTTCGCAGGTGCCAGCGAGAGGATGAGCCTTCAAGCTGGTGTTCTCTTCGATTTTTTAAATGCTCCCTGTGGATTCTGAGCCCAGCCTCAAAGCAGCAGTTGTGCCTCCTGAAAATCAATGAGCAGGGATGCTGGGAAAGGCAGGGAACAGAGCAGATTGGTCTGTTCTGTTCTATATGGGTACTTGTTCTGTGCTCATCACCATGGGATCGGAATGCCTTCCTGACGTGCAGTAAGCAACAGGACTGTTCCTCTTCTGCTCTCACCAGGGGGAGAAGTGTGTGCAGGGGAGTGTCTAGTTCTAGATTTCTTTCTTTTATATCTACATGCACAGGTTGCTAGGTATGTGTTAGAGATGGCAGCTTAAAGACATGCCTTGCACTTGACGTGGAAGGTAGGGAGAGCTGGGATGGTCCTGAATTTCTGGAGGAGTTCATGCCACGGAGAGCCTTGAAGATAATGACCTCAAACTTGTCTCCACGTTCTATGGGAAGCCAGTGTAGGGTGTGGAGGACAGGTGTGATGTGCTCGTGGTAGCCAGTGTCGTTCAGATGTGCTGCAGGGCTCTGTCCCAGGATGTGCTCACACATGCAGGTGCTCACTGCTCTGTCTTTGCCAGGGAATTCTCTGTCAAGTGTTCAGTCTGCTCAGTAACCTTCTCTTGGCTCCAACAGGGGGAATCTCTCTGTGCAATTCTCAGTGCAGGAAGTAGTTGGTTAAATCCAGGCCTCTGGATGCTGGCATGGATGATATTCTGGTACATGAACTTCTCAGCCTGTCACATGTCCCCTCTTTGGTCTCAGTGGCCTGGAGGAATTTGGGAGTGTACAGAGGGTGCTTAAAGGGCAACACAGGCCAGTAGGGAATGTGGGGTGGACTCTGTTCCATGGAATACCCTGGAAGAGGTGGGAATCTGCAGCGCTGATACTGGTGCGAGTTGGGCCCATCGATTCAGTACACAGAAGTTCAAAATCCATTGAATTCTGGGGCCATGATTCGCCATTGCCTTGCACCCTGTGCGGTCATTTGCAGCAGTCCAGTGTGAATGTAAAATGCTATGAAGTCAGATGTCTCCACTCCCACTGGGGGGAGCCTTTTACTCTCACACTGCACAGAGGCAAATGGTGATGTAAGAGTGACGAATCAGGCCCAAAGTCTGAAAAATCAAAGCAAGGTGATAAAACTTCCCCCACCCCGAGTCTGCTTCAAACTAAACAGATTCATGGATGGAAGAGCCTAAGTCCAGTGAGTCAGAAAGCAACTTTCCCAAGGGTGGGTTATCCCATCGCTGCTACTGCAGGGGTCTGGCACCTTCCTCCGAGGCATCTGGTGCTTCCCGCTGTGGGAGACAGGGTACTAGCTAGACAGACCTGGTCTGATCCCATCTGGCAATTCCTGTCTTCTTGTTATTTTGATATGGAATTGATCCTTTAGATGGAATAGGTTTAAAAAGAATCTTGGAATGTCTTTTAGGTTTCTACGCTTTGAAGCATAACAGCAATTTTCATTCCGATTACCAATGCAGTACTAAGAGTCTTTACATAAAACAAGCCTATTGCATCAGCTGTGGGCCTGTGTGCTGCATCTGAAACAGGGAAATTCCACATGGGGCATTGGGAAACCATCCCCTGTTTATTGCAGTGTTCTCTGTTCGCATTAGATCAAACGTACCAAACTCCTGTTTTCATTAAACCTGTTGTGCGGTTTGTAAACTAGTCCTGTGCTGCCATGTGGCAGAAAACGCATAAGCCGTTAAGAACCAGTCCTTCTGAAAGAGAGAAGGCTGCAGAAGATAAAGTGTACAGTACACAGCTTCTGCCTGCCCTCAACTGTACGTGTCGAGTCATGGCTAAGTAGAGAACAAATCTCACAGATGGCACTTCGGGCTCGACAGTCAGACAGCAAGAAAAACAAGACCCTAGGCAGGAACACATCAATAGCTCTTTGTAAATAAAGCTCACTGCCCAGAGAGGGGATTCCTGACTCCATCCAGCATGGCATAGCCACATGTCACCTGCCAATTTTTAGACAGAACTGCTGGAGACAGGCCTTACAGGCCAAACATTTATCCGATGAAGTGAGCTGTAGCTCATGAAAGCTCATGCTCAAATAAATTGGTTAGTCTCTAAGGTGCCACAAGTCCTCCTTTTCTTTTTGTGGATACCGACTAACACGGCTGCTACTCTGAAACTTATGATTATATCTGTGTTCCAGGAGCACACTAATGCTCCAGCCAACACCAGGACCCTGTTGTGTAAGGTGCTGTATGAGCACATAGTGAGAGACAGTCCTTGCCCCAGAGCTTGCAGGCTAAACAGACAAAGGGTGAGAGGAAGGAGGAATTGTTTTCCCCATTTTACAGATGGAGCACAGAGGCAGTAAGTGACTTGCCTGAGGTCACAAAGGCAACTTGGGGCTGAGCTGGGAACAGAACCCACATCTCCTGAGTCACAGACCAGCGCCTTAGCCGCAAATCAATCCTTCCTCCTTTTTTAAGTCATATGCTCAGGTAACATTGGCTTTGTTTGTATAATGGGAAGATAGGAACTGCTGTCCTTGAACAGATCAATGATCCATCTAATACGGTAACTGTTACCAGATGCTTCACGAGAAGCAAAACCCCAGTGCACTTGAACAACAGAACAATAAGGGGAATTCCTTCCTGATCCTCACGGTGGCCAGCCTGTTCTGTGAAACATGAAGATTGCTCAACCCTTGTAGCAGTCACTGGAGCTTTAGGTGCCATTCTTAACCATGTATGTGTCTAATCCTTTTTGAATCTTATTAAGCTATTTAGTAATATCCTGTGTCAGTGAGTTCCACAGGTTCACTATGTACCATGCCTAAAGAAGCTTTTCCGCTTAGTGATCTAAACTTGTTGCATCTTAATTTCATCTTGCGCCCTCTGGCACTAGCATCAAGAATCACACTTTGCCTTTGTCTAGTACTTTTTGTCTGGGGCTATTAAGGTGTGTTGCAATTTACAGTGGAATTAATCCTTGACAACCACTCCTCTTGCGAAGTAGGTAAGTATCATCCTCTTTGTACAGATGGGGAAAACTTTAGCCAGAGAGGTGAATTGCCTTGTTCAAGGTGACACAGAGATTTGGTCAGGGAGGCCAGGTTAAGAATCCAGGAGTCTCAGTCCTGTTTCACTACCGCAAAGTCCCATGCGGTGAAGGGAACAGAAGCAGCCAACTAACTGGCTTTCTCTAGCCCGTTCATTAACTCAGACATTTTTATTCCCTTTTATTCTTTTAATTTCCAGACTCAAGAATCCAAGTTTTTCATTCTGTTTTCCTTTCCCACAAACACTCCTCTCCCCATCAATTTTGCAGCCTGTCCCTGGGTTTTGTTTTACACAAATACTGTATCAGCACCCAACAATACTCCTTTGTAGTAGGCTGTAATCACAGGAAATTATCTATGTGGGTGGGTTAATCAGCCATCTACTTCCATACGAAAGAAAGCGAGGCAAGGCTCTAACAAATTGCTGTTTACTTAGCTTTCTGCTTTTAATTAGATCACATTTCTCATTAGGAAATTATGCCAGTTTATATAAATTGATTCTACTTATTCAGACTGCCCCAAAATCCCAATGTTATAAAAGGTTCCCCCTCCCCATAGCCAAACAAGCATATTTCCTTGGGAGCATTAACATTCTACTGATTCCATGTGTTAAGATTAATGAGTACAAGGAACAAGAAATACTTGGGTGCCAGGCTTCATTTCCAAAGCTTTGATATGGGAGGAAAACATGGGTGCAAATGAAAATTAGCCAGGAATTAACAAATATACATTTAGCCTGACTCTGGCAACTAAACCTGCAAAATAATAAATGGTGAAGTGAAAGCCTCAAGTTCTGCCTTCTAACTGACTCTTACAGTCCCGAATAATCCAGATAGACAATCAAAATGTGTATGCAGTTAAGGAACCTTTATATATGGGTCAGAGGTGCAAAGTACTTCACCTACATAAAGCCCAAGTAATCAGGCTTCAGGGGGGTGAAGCTTGGTGCGATCCAGGGGAGGCAAAGGCTGTATGTAATGTCATGATACGTGTCATCACTGTCCATTTTAAGCAGGGCAAATTTATTAAAGACAACCACAAAGTACAGACCCATATGCAGCTCCAGCTTGCTTATCAGGGACCACATGCTGTTTGAAACTCCATATAGCACAGAGACGTCTAGTAGTGAATTATGTAATGCAAGCAAACACTTGGTCTGGAACCCTAGTGGACTGAAAGCAACAAGCAGTGAAGAAGTTGCCTTCTGGTGAGCCAAGAAGAGCCATGCTGAGCTGGGTTCAGTGGGAAGTTACCTTCCCCTGGCGGAGCTGGTCTCAGTAGGGAGTCACTTTCCCCATGCCAGCCTGATAGATGCTCAGATGTGGTGATGAAGAGTGCAACATTAGAACAGGAACAGAAGAGAATGGAGCTGCGCCAGGCATCTTTTGAAGGGGATATGAAACCAAGGTCATTAAAGATGCAATGGCCCTTTTCATAGAGAAAGGTGTTAACCTAGATTACTTAGTAAGCAGGGCACAAGCAAATAATATGTATTTTAAAATGGCTAAATGTAATGTTATATATCCAGGAACAAAGACTGTGGGCCATACTTACAGGATGGGGGACTCTACCCGGGGAAGTAAGACTCTGAAAAAGACTTGGAGATCCTGGTGGGTAATCAGCTGAACACGAGCTCCCAGAGCAATGCTGCAAAGAGTCCTGTGGCACCTTATAGACTAACAGACGTATTGGAGCATAAGCTTTCGTGGGTGAATACCCACTTCGTCAGAGCAACGCTGTGGCCAAAAGGGCTAATATGATCCTTAGACTCGTAAACAGAGGAATCTCAAGTAGGAGTAGGGGAGTTATATACCTCTGTATTTGGCACAGATCTGATGGCTACTGGAGTGCTGCGTCCAGTTCTGGTGTCAACAATTCAGGAAGGATGTTGATAAATTGGAAACGGTCCAGAGAAAGCCAAGAGAATGATTGAAGGAGGATTGGAAAACATGTCTTATAGAGATAGATCCAAAGAGCTTACAAAGGAGAAGGTTAAGGGGTGACTTGATCACAACTTGTCAGTGCCTGCATGGGGAACAGAAATTTGATAATAGAGGGCTCTTCAGTGTGGCAGACAAATGTATAACATGTTCCAATGGTTGGAAATTGAAGCTACCAGGCTGGAAATAAGGTGTACATTATTTTTAACAGTGAGGGTAATTAACCATTTGGACAGCTTACCAAGGGCTGTGGTGAATTCTCCATCACTGGACTTTTTAAAATCAAGATGGGATGTTTTTCTAAAAGATCTGCCGTAATTCAAACGGGAAATATTTTAGGGAAGTTCTATGGCCTGGGTTATGCAGGTCAGGCTGGATAATCTCAGTGGTCCCTTCTAGCCTAAAATCTATGATTCTGGCCAAATTCAGCTCAGTTAATTGCAGGCCAGCACATGCTCCCTGCACTGTCAATTGGAGATGAGATTCTTCTTTACATCTTGCCCCAACCCATTGTGCAGAGTTGCTGTACACTGTTCACTAGTTACGGTATTCCACCGCAGGTGGGGCTGCACTTCATGAATAAGAGAAGTGATGTTTGCATCCAGCTGTAAAGCACACTGGAGTTATTCTGGGTGCACAGCCCTAGGGAAATGTAAAATCTTATTAATTGTTAGAAAATGTGGGATAAATACTCAGGGCCTGGTGGGTTCAGAAGCCCTTTCATGACCTAATGCAATGTGTGTCTAGGGCCTGATTTAAGTAAGAGGTCTCTGCTATAAGAACTCAAGTTTGTGCCTTCAAATAATTTCAGGAACACTTTATAACTCCCTGACTGGGAGCTGAGCACAGTTTATAACATGCTGCAATTCTTTGCACTCAGAAAAGCAGGCATCAGACTGGAAGCTAAGTTGGGCCGCTTCTGAAGAATCAGGACCTCAGCATGCTCTGCCAGGGAACGTCCATTAAGGACAGGAGCACTGAGACGAGGGAACAGAACTCACAAGGTTCTGTGGACGGAAAGGGGTCATGTCAGCAAATTACACCTCACGGGCTGTGGCATAGGCACAAACAGGCCTAGTGTTATGTCCCAGCAAGCTACTTCTCTCTTGGTTTGATTGTTCCGAGAAGCCCATTCATATTCTGCCTGGCTGCGGTAGTAAATCCTTCTGTCAGTGCAGCAAGGCGTCTCCTTTGCACTCTCCAAAGCTCACACTATGTGGTCCTGTCAAAGAGGATTCTGAATTAAGCAGCTTTAGATTGAAGGGGGCTACATGGGAGAGATGCACGTTATTGGGAGATCACATGAGCACACAGGTGTCTTGCAGGGAGCTGCCCTTCCTAGGCAAACGGTGGCCTCGGGGGGACATGGTGCTCAAGAGCACATGGCCTGCTGCACTGACCGGGGACAGGCTGGGTCATTGTCACCCGCTTCTGGGCCCTCGTCTCTGAAGTGCCGCGTGAGGTCTGGACAGCCATTCCCATGAGCTCTTCTAAAGCCAGCGTGAGCAGCGTTAGCTGCCCCAGTTACGATGTGAGGCCTGTCAAAGGCATCCCCCTGCCCTTTGTTCTCACTGAGAGGCAGCGAGGGAAGCTTTGCACTGTGCTGTCTGGCCTGTGACTATGGAGAGGCCTTCAGTCTCCGTGGCTGTCAGGCTGGCACCTTCCCACCTGCCCTAACACCCCCACGTAGAATTGCAGCTGAAGGAGTCCTGCTAACCGCTGCAGGGAGCAGTGGACTGGACCCACCGGCGGCACCAGGCCTCACTCTGCGTCTGTAACGTAATGCAAACGCGCTGAATTGTGACCAGTTTTGGATTTTGCAATGAATTTGTTTGCCCCCTCTCGTGCATACCCACAGACCCTTGAGGAAGCCGAGACTGGCCGGGACCAGCACTATTTTATAAGCAAGGATTTAGCAGAAAATCTGGCTCCTTACTCAGGCAGACCAAACTATTAACATATGTTAGCTGAGGCAGGGGAAGACACTTATGAACACTCAATCTCATCATTCTTGAAGGTGTTCTTAGAATGACTGACTGTATGGGTCTCATTTAACTGGAGCTCTTTAAGATGAGGCTGGCTATGTGGCAGATTGCTTAAGCCTCCATAAAAGGCTGGTGCAATGTGCCGTGCAATGGAGTACTTCCTGGCTTGTTCTGGCTTTGCATTGCATCCGTTCCTTTCCTCTGCCACCCATTCTCCTAGAATATAACCGTACCTTTCACTTAGACAAGAAACTCACCGGGATGCTTGATTACTAGGAAAATTAGCCCCTTGAAATGACAGGCTGAGAACGCTGGGGGTATTGCAGCAATTTAGATGAGGCAAGACGTTAGGCCTGATGAAGGGAATGACAAATGCTAAATGGAAACTGTAGCAGAGGCTCTCACAATTAAGGTGAGAGATGTAGTCAGCAAGGAAATTACAGATCAACGCTCTGTATTCCTGAGCAGGCTGAGAAAATAGCAAGAGGGAGAGGAGAGAGGAGGAGAAAAGCTCACAAGGAGGGATTTTGCCATGCCTGGAAACAGAACTGCTCATTGGAGCAGACTCTCATCATTTGTGTGCTATGCAGAACAGTCAGGAGCATGGGACTGGAATTAGCAACAGATTGCTGGAAGGAAATTGTATTAGTCTTCAGGCTTAGGTGGATATTGCTGTGCCAGGGAGGTCTGTGGACTATGTGGATCGTACATTTGAACTGGCAGAGAAAGGCACACAGGGAAAGGAATCCAGCCCTAGGAGGGATTTCCTCTTCTGGGGATTCTCCTTGGGAATGTTTGGGAAGCCCCTGTAACCACTGCCTCTGCTTGGCCCTGGCAGTGCCCCTGGGAGGGCAGGGCAGTCGCATGCAGCACTCTCACACCAGCCTTTAAGATTTTTACTGACATGCAGCCCATGCTGAAGTGACTCTGAAGGTCTTGCTCCCTAGCTCAGCCCAGCAGCCCTCCTCTCACCCCCCTGCCTGGGCGCATCTCAGCGGTTTGGCAGGGAGATTAAGGGTTGCATTTCTGTTCTTAGGAGTACTAGTGGCACCTTAGAGACTAACCAATTTATTTGAGCATAAGCTTTCATGGGCTACAGCTCAGTTCATTGGATGCATTTTCCACTGAATGCATCCGATGAAGTGAGCTGTAGCTCACGAAAGCTTATGCTCAAATAAATTGGTTAGTCTCTAAGGTGCCACTAGTCCTCCTGTTCTTTTTGCGGATACAGACTAACACGGCTGCTACTCTGAAACCTGTCATTTCTGTTCTTGTCGCTGTCAGGGCCGGAGGTCGGGGGGCATGAAGAGGTTTGGGCCTCATACATTTGCATGACAATTTTGTAACTACCCTGTCATATCAGACCAGGGGCCAGTGGTATTATCTGACAGTAGTGCCTAGAAGCCCCAGCTGATCTCAGGGCTCAGTTGTGCTGGGTGCTGCATAGACTCACGCTGAGAAACAGCCGCTACCTCAAAGGGCTTACCCCTAAACAGACAAGGCACAAAGGGTAGGAAGGAAAATGACTTGCCCAAGCTCACATTGCAGGTCAGTGGGAAGAATTAGAACCCAGGTCTCCTGAGTCCCAGTGTAGCACCCTATCCATATACCACCCCTCCCCCCCGGGCCTCTCATAAGCGCTTTAGGGACGTGGACGCTTTATGATTGAAATAGTCTCATGATGACTCCACCATCTCTCTCTTGCTGATTTCAAAGCCCATGCTGTAAGGTGAGGCATGATAAACCACTGTCAAGAGCTCTCTGGAATGCCTCCCCTGCCATGCTGCCAGGATGGTGCATCGGCCCTAACTCGTTTCCCTGTGACCGCCACGGATTGATTTGGCAGAGCTGTTTGCTGTCCAAACTCTAACCAGGCTCAGGAGGGAGATAACTTACTGGGTTGGGAATCGAGGCCGGTGAGCCATGTGCATTTATATGTGTGCAGCTGCTCACCTGCTTTGCATGTGCATGATCCAGTTGGCCATTTACCCGTGCAATGGGTATCTAGCCCAGCTCGTGCGTGCAGATGCCAAACGGGCACACAGTAATCGGAATAGGAGACAATTCCGCTCCCTCTCACCTGCAATGGAGCTGGTGTCCTGTAGCTGATCTGAAAGAGACACTTTAGGGAAAGTCTCACCTTCCATTCTCTTTTAAAGGTTCAAACAACTCTTCATCCCCTGGACTCTCAGTGGCGTAAGGAGCCTGAGCTGTAACTAACTTGGGGTATGTCTACACTGCAGCTGGGAGGGTGCTTCTCAGCACGGGCAGATAGACACAGGCTAGCTCTGCTCAAGCAAGCATGCTAAAAATAGCAATGTGGCTGTGGCCACCTCCATAGGTACTCAGGGGTTCGGGTGGGCTTGTCGCTCCAGCCACTGCCCAGGCTGCTGTAGCCCACTACACTTCTATTTTTAGCATGCTAGCCCGAGCAGAGCTGGCATGTATCGTTCTACGTGTGCTGTCGCACGGTCCCACCTGCAGCGTAGACATAAGAGGTTAATGCTGAGGTCACAAAGCTCCAGACTGTAAGGGTTCTCCAGTCCCTGCATACCCCTTCCTCCAAGTCTGATCCCAGCAGGGCACCTCCCCTATGTTCTGAGTTAGGTGGGGCAAACCCCCATCTGTGCTTGAGGGACTGCATCTCCCCTATGCTCTGGCATACCAACACAGCACCTCTTTGCTAAACAAATGACACTTGTGCAACACAAAGTAGGATAGAGCACGTAGACAAGGGAGAGATGCCTCTGAAATGCTGCGCAGTGCTCTTCCTGCTGAGCAGCACCAGCCCACCGGGCACAGCACCCGCCTGAACAGCTGAGAGCAATTTAAAGTGTGTGTGTGTGTGTGTGTGTGTGTGTGTAGAGATATATTTGGAGAGGCTATAAAGCTGAGGAACAGTGTTTAGCCCCTTTAATTATAGCTCGGGTGGTCCTATTCAAATCTGAGCCTGAAGAAATCCTCTAAGAGCTGGCAATCAGGAGAAGGCCAGATGGTTGACCTTCCCTTTCTATGCAAGGAGCCCCAGCTTTCATTGTCTCCCCATGCTTGCTGCCTTCTCCCCAGACACCACGTCTCCACCAGCTCTCCCCACACTCCACATTATTCGGCTGCTGGGATTGTGCTGGTTGATGGCGGGTATCAATGTTCAGCAAGTAGCAGCCTTTCCCTGAAAGCTGGGTTGTGAGCTCCGGGCTACCCCCTGGGACACGCATACCTACCCCAGGACAATATGCAATGCTGTGCTTGTTGGAAGGGAGGGCGCACAGTCAGCGAGGCTGGCCCAAGGATGAGACATTAAAATAAATCCTACACTCCTACGCTGCCAGAGCGGTGGACAGGGGCTGTAGTGTGACTGCGTGTCAGGCCCAAGATCCCCATTGGCTGTGCAAGTGGAAGTTTGTGATTCCCGTAGTTTGGAAATGGTGGGAGGAGACAGACCTGGAACCTGGTGTTTCACTCTGCAGGATGTAACTTCCACTGATTTTTTGGACTAGCAGTCGGAGCACACGCCCGGATGTCAGAACTCCTGAGTCCCAATCCTGGCTCTGACATAGACTGCTCTGCTATAACCTTGAGCAAGTCACGAAACCCCTCTGTCTCCTGTTCCCCCTCTATAACATGGAGATAATTCGAGTGACCTACTTCATGGCTGAGCTGCAAAGATTCATTGATCGTCTACCCTCCACTGAGAACATTGCGCAGTTCAAAGAGCAGGTGCAGACCGGCTGTGCTGGTGATCCTGTGATGTGGAGTTCCTGTGTCCCCTGGTGCAGCTGGGCATCTGCTCTGCTTCGGGAACATCCTCAATCCCTTGATACTGTTGTGTACCTAGAATGTAAAATGCCACACTCAACCTTGGCACGGGTTTTTAGTTCTAGCCTTTACTAGGAAAAGTGTGGGTACACCCCTGAGTTTATTAACATTGCAGATGCATTAGTAATAGCATTGGATTAGTGTCGCTGCCCTGAAATTAGGAGATAAACTGGAACTGAGACAAGCTACAGGATTTGCTGCTTCCTGAGTCCACTTCCCCCACTGCACTGTGTGTGCTAAAACGGAGATGTGTGCCAGAGGAAAATACCAAGAGTGGTAAGAGAAGAGTGAAGTGCCTGAGGGCACCTACAATAAATTTGAGATTTTTCTGTGACTTTCTCTCTCAATGTCTATGCCCAAGACCCAGGAGAAATTGTTTTTCATGCTCTTTACCTGGTTCTGCAAAATGCAAAAAGAGTCAATACAGATGTGTACGAATGATAAAGATAGCAGCCCTACCTTGCAGTGTACAAAGCCTTCCATCTGAGGATCTCAAAGCCCATTACAAACCCTGGCCCCCACCCTACAGTCAGATTCATTAGTTCTCTGCACAAGGACAAGGGCATGGTTGCAGGATCAGAGCCATTGATTATAAGCTCTTTGGAACAGGCACTATATGTTTATATATGTTTGGACAGTGCTTAGCAGGAACACAGGAATACAAGTAATAAGAACAAATAAATTAATTTTAGATTCTTGGCACGCCTGTGAAGTAGGCCACATTTGTCCCCATTTTACAGATAAGGAAGAAGAAAAGTTAAGTGCCTTGTCCAAGTGAGTCAGCGCTTAGAACAGTACCCAGTTCTCCTGATCCACAGTCCTGCGCATTAGGCCACATGCCTCTTCTCCCCACTCTTACACATATGACAATCTGAACTCTATGGACCTGGCAACCTTTTCAAAAGCAGCTCATGTGCTCAGACCCAAATGCAGTGTCATGTAATTTCCGAAACAAGCTGAAATACAGCAAGGCATAATAAAATCAACAGTCTCATTCCCAAAAACCCAGGACTCTCACCAGAGAGATTTTCTACTAAATACATATATACAGATTGCGACACAAAGATTTACCCTTGCAATTCTTTGCACAAGTCCTGACATGAAAAAAAACATATGGAAAAGCTCTTTTCTTTTTAATGATCACTAGGAGGTCCTTAAAGCAAAGAAAAAAGGTGCCAAGCTGAGACCAAGTGAGTGAGTTCTGCCCTATGTGTCCCAAAGGAGCAAATCCGAAGCAACTGCCCTACAGATTGGAAATAACTTCTCATGTTCTAAGTGTAAATTCCCTCTGTAATCCGTTTCTATGTGCTGGAAATGTCACCCAAACACGTATTTATTCCTGTCAGACAGCAGCAGACATGGGAAAGATGCATTAGCTGAAGAGAATTAGTTTGATGAGAGAAGGTTGGAAATTATGCAAATTCCAAGTGAAACCCTTACATTCAGCAATCAGGGAGCAGTTTTAATTGGCTTGGTGAGATTTTTCAGGCTTGATATGTCTAAGTAGTATTTAATGCACTCTCTCAATGGACTAGGGCGGTGGATTCTGGAACAGCCTCAATGAGGATCCACCTTGATCCATGCTGCAAAGACTGTGCAATGAAAGTGGATACTGTGAGATGCACAGTCTGTTGGCAAACTCGGGGGACTCAATTTTCCACCTTGCACTGGGCAAAATCTCCCCAGTGTGCTGTAGCCTTCCTGTTTGTTACAGTCCATTCTTAGCATTCATCCCTGTGGAAATCTGAATTCTTGTCTGTCTCTTCAGCTCCTGGTGCCCTGTCTCAGCTCCCTCCTGACTTTCTCTAACACTAAGCTCATGGAAGCTGGAAGATCAAAACTTACAACTTCATTTCCCAGGGTGTCTCTGAAGAACCCCCCAATTCTCTCCCCCACTGGGGGTGATACATGTGCTTCAGTCGATTTCAGGGCTCTTAGTGTAGCCAGAAAACAAGATCCTGTATCCACTGAGAATCACAGAAGATCAGGGGTGGAAGGGACCTCAGGAGGTCATCTAGTCCCACCCCCTGCTCAAAGCAGGACCAATCCCCAACTAAATCATCCCAGCCAGGGCTTTGTCAAGCTGGGCCTTGAAAACCTCTAGGGATGAAGATTCCACCACCTCCCTAGGGAACCCATTCCAGTGCTCCACCACCCTCCTCATGAAATAGTTTTTCCTAATATCCAACCTAGACCTCCCCCCCTGCAACTTGAGACCATTGCTCCTCGTTCTGTCATCTGCCACCACTGAGAACAGCCAAGCTCCACCCTCTTTGGAACACCCCTTCAGATAGTTGAAGGCTGCTATCAAATCCCCCCTCACTCTTCTCTTCTACAGACTAAACAAGCCCACTTCCCTCAGCCTCTCCTCGTAAGTCATGTGCCGCAGCTCCCTGATCATTTTCGTTGTCCTCCGCCGGACTCTCTCCAATTTGTCCACATCCTTTCTGTAGTGGGGGGGCCCAACAATGGAGGTACTCCAAAACTGGCAATGCTCCAGGTGTGGCCTCATCAGTGCCGAATAGAGGGGAATAATCGCTTCCCTCAATCTGTTGGCAATGCTCCTACTAATGCAGGAGCCTTCTTGGCAACAAGAGCACACTCTTGACTCATATCCATCTTCTCATCCACTGTAATCCCCAGGTCCTTTTCTGCAGAAGAATCACTGCTCGAAAGTGTGATGGAAGGAAAGAGTTTTGAAGTCTCTGTTCAGCTGGTATTGTGTCTTACTGACGCAAGGAAAATGGTCCTCAGATATAATGGTCCACATCTGAAAGTAACTATTACCTGCTTTCGTTGCTGTTTATGGTCCCACTGGAATGTGCCCAGTTGAGGAGGGCCTGTGCTTTAGGGTAACGCAAAGGGGAATAGATTTCAGAGGAACAGCCGTGTTAGTCTGTATTCGCAAAAAGAAAAGGAGGACTTGTGGCACCTTAGAGACTAACCAATTTATTTGAGCATGAGCTTTCGTGAGCCACAGCTCACTTCATCGGATGTGTATCGTGGAAACTGCAGCAGACTTTATATACACACAGAGAATATGAAACAATACCTCCTCCCACCCCACTGTCCTGCTGGTAATGGCCCACCTGTTGATCACTTTAGATAAGCTATTACCAGCAGGACAGTGGGGTGGGAGGAGGTATTGTTTCATATTCTCTGTGTGTATATAAAGTCTGCTGCAGTTTCCACGGTACACATCCGATGAAGTGAGCTGTGGCTCACGAAAGCTCATGCTCAAATAAATTGGTTAGTCTCTAAGGTGCCACAAGTCCTCCTTTTCTTTTTGCAAAGGGGAATACTCCAGCAGCAAGTTGAGAGAGCATAGCAAGATGGAGTCACTGCTGTGGGGGATGTGTGTGTGTCTGATGTAAGAGATTCAATAATTGATTCTGCTCTCTCGAAAAGTCCCTGAGTCACACATTGATTATTCTTTTTTTAACATTAATTATTCTGTTTCATGCAATAGTGCTGTCCTACAGTTGTCCGGGTAGTGCAGAGAGGGAAACTCTGGTGCTGCCTGGACCAAGGGGTTCAGACAGAGAGGCGGATGGATAGTGGAGTTACAGCAAACCCCCATCAGCAGATAACTGCCAGCACTGCTGTTGTGCTGGGAATTTTCCACCTGGCCCGATTTAGTTACTTTTCACAGTCCCCCTTCACGACACACAAGAGCATTTTCTGCTTTTAACATTATGCAGCTAGCACAACACTTAAAAGGAAATTAAAGCATCAGACGGAGCTGCCTTTTCCATCCGTCAGCACTTTGCCCTACGAGACCAGCTTGCACTTCAAGTCATTTGTCTCATTACTCAGAGCAATCCAGTTGAACTCAGCTCTTTCAGGTAAGCGCTTGTCCCCAGTTGCGCTATCTTGGAGTGGATCGTTCTGTGTGGTGCCTGAGTTACTGTGGGTTGGGGCTGGCTCTGCACTGAAACACAGCTCGGTAACTACTGCTTTTTCTTGGAGCAAACAGAAGTTTCTTGTCATTTCTCCACCACAGGATTCACATGGCCTTATGGGGCAATGGACAAGAGAATGATTTAGCCCAGGGTCTGAAATACTGTGGGGTCCACTCGAGTCAGTGTGAGCTGTAGAAGTTATTCTCACTCACAAGCCTAGGTTTGTGCACAGACTAGGGTGCCTTTGAAGCTAATAAAAGAATAGTAATTTCATTTGTATGCTTATTGGGCCTTTCACCCAAGTACCTCATTGGAGACATTGATTAACAGAGCCTCACAGCTGCCCTTGGAGATAGGTATGTGTCATTATCCTCAGCTGACAAAGACGTAAACAGAGCGTTTATCTGACTTGCCCACGTCATGCTGCCAGTGGCAAAGCCAGCAATCAAAAGCAGGCGTCTTGACTCCCAGTACCGTGCTCCAATGCTGTCTCTCAGAGCTGGGATTGGAACCCAGGCGGTCCCTCGATACGTCCGTACTCTGCACATTCTCCCAGGGCTGGCAGCTCTGCCTGGGCACATCTGACCTGCAGCTGAGAGGTGTAATTCCCAGTGTGGGTTGATGCACACCTGCTAGCTCTGCTTGAGCCAGCGCCTAAAAATAGCACAGTCTGCATCTGGGGCTAGCCCCCACCATGCACGTACCCAGAGGGTCAGGCGGGCCTGTACGCAGGTGGTGTGGCCACGCTGCTATTTTTAGGCGCTAGCTCGAGTACGTCTACCTGAGCTGGGAAGCACCCTCCCAGCTGCTGCCTAAATGTAGCCTCATTGTCTATACTCCACACACTCCCCCAGGGCAGCCAGCTCCCTTCCTCTGCCTCCACGCATCTATATCTCACTCACTCCTTGTCGGCCTGCACATAATCATTAGAGGTATTTTGGGCTTTTTTAAAAGGGATCCACTGTAACAGGTTCCCCCCAGGGTGCCACTTGCCACTGAGCCCACCTGACCCACCAGCCTCCTCTCCCTTTCACACTGTGGTGCTGTGATAAGATGCCAAGCTCTCCAAGCTTGCTCTTTCACCAGCATACACACAGTTAGGGACACACCCAGCTGCAGCTTCACAAAGATGTTGAGATCAGCTCTGCATGGGAAGGCTCAGCTAAGGCACCTCCCAGTTGCTAAGGCACGCACCCCCTCTCTGGAGTGTAAACCCAAAATTATACCGTCTTGCACTGCATAGGGAACTATACAGTGTAAGCTCATAAAATTCGCTCCCTCCCTCAATGTGGCGAGAGAGATGCAACAGCTTTCTGCCCTGAGTTATAATTTCCACACACTGCTTTTATACAAAACAAAAGCAAATTTACTAACTACAAATGGATAGATTTAAAGTGATTATAAGTGACAGCAAACAGATCGAAGCAGAGTACCTAAGTAAATAAACAAAACTGCAAACTGAGCTTAACACATTAGACAGGTAGGATATAAATTAGCAAATACTATACTGTACTGTACAGTACTGTGTTAAATGTAAACTACTAAAAATAAAGGGAAAGTCTAAAAAAAAGTTTGACAAAGTAAGGAAACTGTTTCTGTGTTTGTTTAATTTAAATTAACATAGTTAAAAGCAGCATTTGTCCTCTGCATAGGAAAGTTTCAAAGCTGTATGAAGTCAATGTTCAGTTGTAAACTTTTGAAAGAACCACCATAAGGTTTTGTTCAGAGTTAGGAACATTTCAGAGTTATGGACAACCTCCTGTCCCGACGAAGTTACTGTTTGTAACTCTGAGGTTCTACTGTATTTTCTAGCAGGGCCCTAGGCTACCAGGATAATACAGTCTGGTTAATCTTCTCTTGCAGCTGCAGCATTTTCTGAACACTGTGGGCCTGAGTCTCCATTGCCCTGTGCCTTGTGCAGTCATTTACACCAGTGCACAGTCTGTGCAAAATGCTATGGTAGAATTTACACTCACCTTGCACTGGTCTCAATGATGACACAAGGTGCAGGGATATGGACAATCAGGTCCTAAAAATGTCAGTGATGACTCTCAAAATGAATCAGACCTTCCTGGGGAAACAGCAGGGCCTGGTGTTTAAAGTGGAGGCCAGTGAGTCAGGCAATCTAGATTCTGCTCAGTGTGCTGCCCTAACCTTTCTCTGTTACCCTGGGCAAGTCATTGCCTTGCTCAGGGCATCAGTTACCCCAACGACAGCGTGGAGGTGATGGTACCTGGCTGGGGCTAAGGGAGCTGTGTGTGAGGTACTTTGTCCTCTGCTGATGGTGGGTACCTTGGAAATGCTGATAAATAACAACACTTGTAAAATGGACTGGCTTTCCAGCTATCCTACCGGAACACCTTTGTAGGAGGGTGTTTAGTATTTCGCACCTATGTTTATAACCAGTTTTGAAATCCTGTAGGATTTAGGCAGCATTGAAATATGATTGGATTAATTATTATTTACTGCAATCTTTTTATGAGGGAGCTTCAGCACTAGAGGAGCTGGCTGCACCTTTCAGATTACAGAAAGAAAAACGTCAAGAAAACAATGACTCAAATCCAAATGACTTAAAGGATGGAGTGAGCTCTCCCCCACTAGCACAGGGTGGGGAATGAAATAACTGTAGTTAGCCACCTGAGCAACAGGCTGGCTAGCAAAACATAACACTAACTTCCCTTTGTTAGTGGATACAGTTAAATGAGCTAATGCACTGTCATGCAATCGTGGCCCTTAGAAGCATTTGCAGTCTTGTTTCCCTCAGATAGGAGAGTGAAAATGCACCAGGACGAACATCAAGCGCATACATCGGGTCGGATTCTCCCCGTATTGTGGTAGCACCCAGGGCCCCTGTAATGGATCAGAGGCCCATTGTGCCAGGCGCTGCACAAACATAGAGCAAAGGGACGTTCTCTCCCACAAAGAGCTTGCCATCGAAGTGTGAGACCATGGACATTGGGAGCATACAAACAAATGAAAGGGGGCACAAAGTGCCAATGAGCTGGTACCAGTCAGCATGGCAAGCACCAGCTGCCTGTCCATTGCCCAGCTTTTTGTAGGGCCCATGCTGGAGAAGGACTCTAAGGAGGGAGTTAAAGGAGGACAAGGAGGTGGCTTTGCACCTAGCCTGCCTTGCACCTGGGGCTTGCCCCTGAGGTAGGCGTTTACACCTGTGCATAATGTGCACAAACCAGAAGGGGAGCATTTTACACCCATTTACACAGGCCCAAGGCGTAAGGCTGGGAGGAATCGTGCCCACACTTAATGCAAATCTCACATTGGTGGGGAAGTAGCAACCTGCAGGCAGGGGTTTGCTTCATGTGCCCGAAGAATTTGTGTCTGTTCTTTCCCAGCTAATCCCAAACTGAAGCCACAGCTGTGACCCCCAAGAGACATGGTTAAATCCCTTGCATCCGGGGCATGTTTGCTCCTCACACACAGAATCAGGTTTTGTAAAGGAGAAATAGCCATTTTTATTCCTTTCCACTTTCCTGCTCTCCACAAGAACATTACACTCAGTGGGACCCAGGCCATGCAGATGGGGTTTAGCGACCCCTGCCCAAGAACCTGTCCAAGATTCTGGGAACCAGCTGAGCCCAGCAATGAAGGCCAAACCTTGGTACTGTGGGAGTCAGTGACAGAATGTGCAGGGACTGGAACAGATTTGGAGTCTGAAGGTTTACACAAGGCTCATGGGCCTCAAGCAGACTTTTGTACCAGGCTGTATTTCATCCTTGGTGATTAAAGGCATACCACGTCCTGCCCACCACCAGGGGCATTCTGAGTCTGCTGGAAAATACAACTGAGCCCGGCTCCAGCCAGTCACATTTAGACACCCACTCCACTAATGCCAATTAGCCCCAAATGGCACCTGCCAGCCTCAGGCCTCCCTGCCTGATCTCCCGCAGCATCCAGGCACCACACGTCTCCTCGGAATCAGCTTTGCATTCATCTCACACACACACCTGAGCGCAAACCTCAGTCCCTGGGCAGCACATAGTAAAGCAAGCAGGGGCAGCGTGGTTTGGTGCAGCCATGCTGACTGAGGGCCATGTGCTGCAGAGTTGGGGGATTCCCTCCCCCCCGACTTTTACATTCGTTATTTGTAGTAGCACCTTTTACGTGATAGGCCTTTCCCAGCCGTCAGAGGACACTTTGGTTCTAGGAACAAATTGTTTATTGTAAAGCCCCTTGATAACCACGGTTTCAAGCAGCCATTAGCAACCCGTGATGGGGGAACCACGAAGGTTCAGTGCTTGCGGTTTGGTTTGGAGAAGCACAAAAGACTGCAGTGCTGATTGCTCCACTGAGCTATGATAGCTCTGTGTGTGTGTGTGTCTGACACACACACACACACAACCTTGGGCAAATCACTTAATCTAGCTGTGCCTCAGCTCCCCACTTATAAAATAGGGGTGATAATCCTTCAATTCTCCCAGTCTTGTCTATTTAGATCGTGAGCCATTTGGGGGCAGGGACTGTCTCTCACTAAGTGTATACACCGCAAGCAAGCACAACGGGGTCTGAGCTCACCTAGGACAGCTGAGTGCTACCGGCATTACAAATTCCAGTCATATCTAATGAGAACAGACCTCACTAACGACAGCTGTCCTGCCACACAGAGCATAAAGACTGGGTAAAGACCAGGACAGCAGGGGCATAGAGTTCAGGGAGGGAATAGGGAAGGAATAAAGATGACGTGTGGTTATACAGAAGGCTAGTGTATTCTGCCTTGCAGGAAGAGGGCCCTTGGGCAAGAAGCAGTTAAAGCGACTGATTCTAGCAATCCACAGGCATTAGGCTGAGAGTAACTGCTGCCAGAGTCCGAGCATCTGGCTGGCCTCAGACCAGCTGTGTCGATTTGCTCTGTGACTTGGTAGCCCATCCCTGGCATACAGATCTCAGCTGAACTTTAATTATGAACCTGACAAATGGACGGTGTTGCCAATGGTCTAAGCGAAAAATCCCAGGATGCCAGGGTGATTTGCATTTGCAATGCAGTATGCAGATGAGCTCTTTCATTATTTTGGGCTTCCTTTGGTTTCTGGATCCTTTAGCACAAGCTCTTCCTGCTTTGAAAAATGGCAGTTATGCACTTACTTTATAAAAGCATTGGTCACTAGCTACCCATGGCTCAGACCCCAGACTAGACATGGTGAGGGGTGTGTGTGTGTTCAACAGTATTTCATATGGAGTGGGGGGCATGTGTAAAGGGGGCAGAATCCAGCCTACCTGCATGTGTGTATTCTATGTGTGAATGGCAGCTAAGTGCTCCACTCACAGGACTAGGCTGTAGGAACTCCTGAGTTCTAATCCTGATTCTGAATGATGCTTTGTGACTCTGGGCAACCCACTTAACCATTTATTGCCTCAGTTTCCCCATCTGTAAAATGCCCAGTTTACAAGGGCATAGGAAGGTTACTAGGTTAGTTCAGGTTTGTGGCATGTATTATCATGATGGGGAATTATACATATGGCAAGATTTTAAAAAATGCTGAGCAGCCAGCAGCTCCCATTGTTCCCAGTAGGGCAGGGGGGCGTATCTGTCAGGGGAGCTCTCTATTGTTCTCAGGGGGGGCTGCTGGATGCTGAGCAATTTTGAAAGTCAGGACCATTATTTTTACCATGTTGATGGTCAGTATATTTTCAGAATGAAGTATACCAGAGTCAGCACTGAGAGGGTTATGGATTAATATTACTAAGACAACTGGTTTGGCAAGATTCAAGAAAGGTGT
The DNA here is from genome assembly GCF_965140235.1 of Caretta caretta. Lineage (NCBI taxonomy): Eukaryota > Metazoa > Chordata > Testudines > Cheloniidae > Caretta > Caretta caretta. The sequence goes on from NC_134231.1 coordinate 2,303,779, forward strand.
GGAAACAGATAAATAAGAATAGCACAGAATCATGGAACTGTAGGGCTGAAAGGGACCTCGAGAAATTATCAAGTCCACCCCCCCGTGTTGAGGCAGGACCAAGTAAACCCAGACCATCCCTGACAGCTGTTTTTCCAACCTGTTCTTAAACATCACCAATGACAAAAATTCCACAACCTCCCTTGGAAGCCTGTTCCAGAGATTAACTGGAGTTAGAAAGTTTAGAAAGTCTAACAAAGAGTTAGAAAGATTTTCCTAATATCAAACTTCAATCTCCCTTGCTGAAGATTAAGCCCATTACTTCTTGTTCTACCTTCAGTGGACATGAGAACAATTGATCATCGTCCTCTGTATAACAACAACCATTAACATATTTGAAGACTTATCAGGTCCCCTCTGTTTTCTTTTCTCAAGACTAAACATGCCCAGTTTTCTAAATCTTATATCATAGATCAGGTTTTCTAAATCGTATATCATTGTTGTTACTCTTCTTTGGGCTCTCTCCAATTTATCCACATCTTTCCTAAAGTGTGGTGCCCAGACCTGGACACAGTACTCCAGCGGAGGCCTCACCAGCACCAATTACCTCTTGTGTCTTATATATGAGACTCCTGGTAATAAACCCTAGAATAGCAACCTTTTTCGCAATTGCATCACATTATTGACTTATCTTCCATTTGTCACCCACTGTAATCCTCAAATCCTTTTCAGCAGTACTACCGCATAGCCAGTTATCTCCCACTTTGCAGTTTTGCATTTGATTTTCCCTTCCTTCCCTCCTTCACACTGCATTCAGACCAATTCTCTAATTTGCCAACGTCATTTTGAATTCTAATCCTGTCCTCCAAAGTGCTTGCAGCCCCTCTCATTTTGGTGTCATCTGCAAAGTTTATAAGCCTACTCTCCCCTCCATTAGCCAAGTAATTTAATCTAGACCACTTTTCCCTAGTTTGCTTATGAGAATATCACGTGGCACTGTGTCAAAAGCTTTACTAAAATCAAGGTCTCTCATATCTACGGCTTCCCCCCATCCACTAGGCCAATAACCCTGTCAAAGAAGGAAATAAGGTTGGTTTGACATGATTTGCTCTTGACAAACCCATGCTGGCTATTCCTTATAACCCTATTTTCCACTAGGTGCTTATAAATTGATTGTTTAATAATTTGTTTCAGTATCTTTCCTGGTACTGAAATTAGGCTGACTGGTCTACAATTCCCCAGGTCCTCTTTGTTCCCCTTTTTAAAGAGATGTACTGTGTTTTCCCTTCCCACAGTCCCCTGGGACCTCAGCTGTCCTCCAGCAGTTCTCAAAGATTCTAAAGGTTCTGAGCCCATAAGTACCTCAGCTGACTTTCATCAGGCCCTGCCAACTTGAATACATCTAAATATTCTTGAACCTGTTCTTTCCCCTAATTTGGCTCGAGTTCCTTCCCCCTTGTTTTGAATATTAATTGTGTTGAGTATCTGATCACCATTAACCTTTTTAGTGAAGACTGAAGCAAAATAGGCACTGACCATCTCAGCCTTCTTCATATCATCAGTCATTAGCTCTCCTTCCCAGCTAAGTAGAGGACTTCTTGTCATGTTCTCAGTTCGTATAAAGAGCCTCTTCTTCCTGCCTTTTATGTCCCTTCCTATGCATGACTCATTTTCTGCCTTAGAGGTTGGTTGTGTCCATACAAGCTTGTGCTCTTTTTTTTGTGCTCCTCCTTAGCAATTCATGCATATTTATACTTTTGGTAGGATTCGTTTTTGATTTTCAGGTCATTAAAAAGCTTCGGATGGAGCCATATTGGCCTGTGACTTTCTTCCTGTCTTTCCTTTGCATTGGGATGGTTTGCAGTTGTGCCTTTAATATTGTCTCCTTGAGAAACTGCCGGTTCTCCTGAACTCCTTATGCCTTAGAGTTTCTTCCCATTGGATCTTGCATGCCAGTAGTCTGTTAAAGTCAGAGTCTATTGTCCTTATTCCGCTGCTCTCACTCCGTCCTTTCCTTGGAAACATGAAATCTCTCATTTCACAGTCACTTTCAGCCAAACTGCCTTCCATTTTCAGATTCGCTACCAATTCCTCCCTTTTGGTCAGAACCAGGTCTAAAAGGGCTGCCCCCTGCTTATTTCCTTCACTTTCTGATATAAGAAGTTGTCCCCAGTAAATGCCAAGAATTTATGGGTCAGCTCCCAGACTACTGCACTGGGCAGCACAGCATGGGGAGGAGGTGACCAGCCCTCTGTGGAGAAAGAAGTGGTTCGGGACTATTTAGAAAAGCTGGATGAGCACAAGTCCATGGGGCTGGATGCGCTGCATCCGAGAGTGCTAAAGGAATTGGCAGATGTGATTGCAGAGCCATTGGCCATTATCTTTGAAAACTCATGGCGATCGGGGGAAGTCCCGGACGACTGGAAAAAGGCTAATGTAGTGCCCATCTTTAAAAAAGGGAAGAAGGAGGATCCTGGGAACTACAGGCCAGTCAGCCTCACCTCAGTCCCTAGAAAAATCATGGAGCAGGTCCTCAAGGAATCAATTCTGAAGCACTTAGAGGAGAGGAAAGTGATCAGGAACAGTCAGCATGGATTCACCAAGGGCAAGTCATGCCTGACTAATCTAATTGCCTTCTATGATGAGATAACTGGCTCTGTGGATGAAGGGAAAGTGGTGGACGTGTTGTTCCTTGACTTTAGCAAAGCTTTTGACACAGTCTCCCACAGTATTCTTGCCAGCAAGTTAAAGAAGTATGGGCTGGATGAATGGACTATAAGGTGGATAGAAAGTTGGCCTAATTGTCGGGCTCAACGGGTAGTGATCAATGGCTCCATGTCTAGTTGGCAGCCGGTATCAAGTGGAGTGCCCCAAGGGTCGGTCCTGGGGCCGGTTTTGTTCAATATCTTCATAAATGATCTGGAGGATGGTGTGGATTGCACCCTCAGCAAGTTTGCAAACGACACTAAACTGGGAGGAGAGGTAGATACGCTGGAGGGTAGGGATAGGATACAGAGGGACCTAGACAAATTAGGGGATTGGGCCAAAAGAAATCTGATGAGGTTCAACAAGGACAAGTGCAGAGTCCTGCACTTAGGACAGAAGAATCCCATGCACCGCTACAGACTAGGGACCGAATGGCTCGGCAGCAGTTCTGCAGAAAAGGACCGAGGGGTTACAGTGGACGAAAAGCTGGATGTGAGTCAACAGTGTGCCCTTGTTGCCAAGAAGGCCAATGGCATTTTGGGATGTATAAGTAGGGGCATTGCCAGCAGATCGAGGGATGTGATTTGACATTGGTGAGGCCTCATCTGGAGTACTGTGTCCAGTTTTGGGCCCCGCACTACAAGAAGGATGTGGAAAAACTGGAAAGAGTCCAGTGGAGGGCAACAAAAATGATTAGGGGTCTGGAACACATAACTTATGAGGAGAGGCTGAGGGAACTGGGATTGTTTAGTCTGCGGAAGAGAAGAATGAGGGGGGATTTGATAGCTGCTTTCAACTACCTGAAAGGGGGTTCCAAAGAGGATGGCTCTAGACTGTTCTCAGTGGTAGTTGATGACAGAACAAGGAGTAATGGTCTCAAGTTGCAGTGGGGGAGGTTTAGGTTGGATATTAGGAAAAACTTTTTCACTGGGAGGGTGGTGAAACACTGGAATGCGTTACCTAGGGAGGTGGTGGAATCTCCTTCCTTAGAAGTTTTTAAGGTCAGGCTTGACAAAGCCCTGGCTGGGATGATTTAGTTGGGGATTGGTCGTGCTTTGAGCAGGGGTTGGACTAGATGACCTCCTGAGGTCCCTTCCAACCCTGATATTCTATGATTCTATGATTTTGTATTGTGCTATATAACTACCCAGACATCTGTTGGAAAAGACCCCCATTGTGACCAGGTCTTGCGTTTTGTTTATTTCTACTATTTGTTTTACAAATGCCTCATCTACCTCCTCTTCTTGATTTGGTGGCCTATAGTAGACCCCTACCAGGATGTCACCCTTGCATTTCCCCATTTTAGCTTTGCCCAGAGACTTTCAACTGGTCTGCCTCTCACCCCCTTCTGGACCTCAGAACAAGTGTATATATTCTTGACATGTAATGCAATACCACCTCTCTCTTTTCTCTGCCTGTCCTTCCTGAATAAGCCATAGCCCTCTATATCTATATTATAGTCATGAGATTTATCCCACCAAGCCTCTGGGATGCCAGTTAAGTCATATATCAGAGGGGTAGCTGTGTTAGTCTGGATCTGTAAAAGCGGCAAAGAGTCCTGTGGCACGTTATAGACTAACAGACGTATTGGAGCATAAGGTGTCGTGGGTGACTACCCATTTCGTCGGATGCATGTAGTGGAAATTTCCAGAGGCAGGTATAAATATACAAGCAAGAATCAGGCTAGGGATAACGAGGTTAGTTCAATCAGAGAGGATGAGGCCCTCTTCGAGCAGTTGAGGTGTGAACCAGATTAGCCACACCATCACCGGTTCATTTACCTGCACATCCAGCTATGTAATCTACGCCATCATGTGCCAGCAATGCCCCTCTGCTATGTACATCGGCCAAACTGGACAGTCCCTACGTAAAAGGATAAATGGACACACATCAGATATTAGGAATGGCAATATACAAAACCTGCAGAAGAACACTTCAACCGCCCTGGACACACAATAGCAGATTTCAAGGTAGCCATCCTGCAGCAAATAAACGTCAGGACCAGACTTCAAAGAGAAACTGCTGAGCTTCAGTTCATTTGCCAATTCGACACCATCAGCTCAGGATTAAACAAGGACTATGACTGGCTCGCCAACGACAAAAGCCGTGTCTTCTCCCTTGGGGTTCACACTCAACTGCTAGAAGAGGGCCTCATCCTCCCTGATTGAACTAACCTCGTTATCCCGAGCCTGATTCTTGCTTGCATATTTATACCTGATATTGTGCAGAGCTGCCCTAGGGAGAAGTGGTGCTATTCTCCTGGCAGCTGAAATGGATGCAAAATCTGTCTCCCCCCCCCCCCAATATCAAGAATGATGAAGAAATAGATATTGTAGGTTTTTTATGTTTCCCAGTAAGTGGTGGGTCATTGATCAACAAAGCAGAAAGAGACTCAGGGAAAGAATTTGCACTAATAACTTCTCAAACCCAGAACAGACCCCTCCCTGGATCAGACAAAAACATGCCCTAAATGTTGCAGGGAACTTTGGAAGCTCTATCAGATGAACATTTCCACTACATGCATCCGCCGAAGGGGTATTCACCTATGAAAGCTTATGCTCCAATATGTCTGTTAGTCTATAAGGTGCCACAGGACTCTTTGCTGCTTTTACAGTTAAGTAATAATTTATCTTATTGTACTAATACTTCCAGTTCTTCCTGTTTATTCATCATACTTCTTGCATTTGTTTAGAGACAAATAGCATCTCTCTCGCCTAGATATTTCACTTCACTACACAGGCTTCTGTTGTTAAAACAGCCAGGAGAGAAATTAGTTTTGTGCCTAACCTGCCTCAGATTTATCTGCTAAATTTCATCCCAGTATATACTCAGGTTAAGAGGACAGGTCTGGCTGTAACTTCCCCTGGGAAATGCCCATATGACCAGCCAAAGCATTAGCATGCCTTGCCCAGGCTAGCAGAACCTAATTAAATAACACCCATTGGTACGATTGTCCTAAGTGCTTCCCTTCCACCTAAGTCCATAAATGACTCCACTGCAAGGGACAGAAGGCTGAGCGCAAAACTATGCAGAGACTCAGAGGAAACCTTTAAGTGTGTTTGTTTTCTCGGTACATATTCTAGAGGGCTTGGAATGTGTACATTTTAAATGTGCCTTTTCCCCATCCCAGCAGCCTCTACTGAGCCTGCATTCCTCTTCAGCATGTTCCTGGTGGAAGGAACTTTCCGAGCTGCATGTCCCAATTTGTGACTGATACGGTTGCATCTTCCCAGGCTCAATTAGCATCGGAAATCACAGTGAACAATGTGCTGTGACTCTGTGTGCTAGACAAGCTCAAGGATGCTGTGAAGCTATGCAACATTTAAACAAACAACATTTAACGTACAGCAGATTTCAATCAAAAGCTAATGCTGTTGAAACACTCCTGGGTGAGGCTGTGGGGGAGGAAGAAACAGGGGCGCTTGCATTTATCAGGGGGTGAAAATACTGGACTTGCACCTTGCACAGGCTGTATGGAGCTGTTTGGCCCATCATCAATCATAAGCTTGATGAGCTCATTCATTCAGCGCAAGGGGCTGGGAGGGAAGGGTTTTGCTTTCTACTGGGCAAGGCACTGTTCTGTGCCCCAGTTCCCCCTCTGTACATTAGGGGATAACACTTACCTCCCCGAGGGGCTGCAGAGCTCGATGAGTGTTTGTAAAGTGCTTTGAGAGGCTGGGACGAAGAGGCAGGCAAGGGGTTGTACATCCCCACGCTTTCCATGCATGCCAAAATAAACGTATCAGCATGATCGAGTCAGGATTGGGCTTTCTAACCCACTGTGATTCAATGCTTCGATTTAAACCATCTTGCCTCTCTAAGAGGGATGTTTAAAAAAAATGTTATTTGACCAAACGATCTGAACAACTGCAGAGTGAGAAGGAATGGGGTCTTTAAGGAGGAGGAGGGAGGAGCGAGAGAGTGACAGAGAGACTCACACCAAGAGGTTCTTCCAACTGGTCTCTTTGCATTTTGAAGCCTTTTCAGTGACATCACTGTTCTTGTCTTTATAATAGAGGGGACCTAGGAGTCTGCATTCAGTCTGAGCTCAGGCAGATAAGCATATTAGAAACAACAGCACCTCCCATCTATCACCACAGAACAGGCTGGCATTTTATTTCCACCATGGATTGAGGGGTTAAGCTTAGATAATTTAGAGATCAGACCTACCTTTCTTTTTCTTTTTTTACTGGCCATTCTTCTTGTGCTGGAAATATAAGATTTTAAATGGGAAGTTGATAGCTTCTTCTGCCAGCCTGAAAGGAAGATTCCCTCAACTCCTAGAGGACGCAGGTAAGAAACTAAATAATTCCTGATATTGTGCAGAGCTGCCCTAGAGAGAAGTGGTGCTATTCTCCTGGCAGCTGAAATGGATGCAAAATCTGTGTCCCCCGCCAATATCAAGAATGATGAAGAAATAGATATTGTAGGTATTTTATGTTTCCCAGTAAGTGATGGGTCATTGATCAACAAAGCAGAAAGAGACTCAAGGAAAGAATTTGCACTAATAACTTCTCAAACCCAGAACAAACCCCTCCCTGGATCAGACAAAAACATGCCCTAAATGTTGCAGGGAACTTTGGAAGCTCTATTAGATTAACATGATCTATTTCTGCTTCCTTAATGGTCAAAATCAATTCACTGGAGCAACCAGTTAACGGCAGGGCTCTGGATCATTCAGCCCGTGCATAGAATTGAAGCATGAGTGTTGGTGCTTGCTGTGGGAGCATAGCGATAGCCTTAGACGTGGAAGGAGTGTGACGGGAACTGCTCGTATTCTTGTGCAGCTGAACGGGGCCCTGAAGGATGTGACAATGACCGCTCTGTGTTTATCGATTAGGCTTACGTCAGCAGAACATTTTCCCTCCAGGTGGCTGAGCAGGAACAGAAAACTGTCTGCATGTCTTGATCTCCGGGCCACCTGTAACCTTGTTCTTTGGTGCCGCGATTCTGTTCCCAATGGGAGGGATATGTGTGCATGCGGGAGATACTTCAACAAGGGGTGTAGCTTGGACAGCCTAGATGAACTCCTGAGTGCCCTGGAACAAGGTATGAGGAGGAGCCAGTCACATGAAGGGGAAGAGGCTCCTGCCTGGTTGGCTTTGCCCTGCAGAGTGGGGTGTGGGGTGTTTCCCGGAGTAAAGCACTGTCGCTCCAGAGAGTGGGGGAGAATTACACACTGCCAGACAGTAGGGGGTCAGCCTGGGATGGTCCGCACCAGGAATTCAGCCATCTGGATGAGGTGCTGAGTAGACAATTCTTAGCACGTGGGCAGTGCCAGGATGGCCAGGAAAGTTAAAGATCAGTGGCTTGATCATGCCAGGGCCTTCTGCACAAGGGTGTGCGTGTGTGGGGGATGGGGGTAAGGACTATCACACCCCCTGTGCCTGGCCTGCAATAGGGTCACATGGATTGGGGCCCTGGCATGCAGGGATGCTTCCCTGGGAGTAACTGGATAGAGAGTGGGCAAGGGGGCAAAGCCCTGGTTCCCCGTGGAACCCATGGGAGCTGGCTGGCTGCACGTGGAGTACGCTTCACCCTGGAAAGGGCTGTCGCTGACAGAGCCCCAGCGGGGAATGATGAGAGTCTGTGCCATGGAGGAACCTCTCTGAGGACCAGGCTCCTTGTGCTTCCCCACTGATTGTTCCTCAGGGCTGTGCCTGAAAGTGTGACCCAGCCCTCAGCTTTTAGGAATGGCTGGGGGAGGGAGTTTGGACAGGGCTTAGAGTAAGTGTCTGGAAATCCCCCTGGACTGAGCCTGACAGCTAAAAACTGACACTCAGACCTGACAGCGACAGCACCAGACAGCCCAGAACCTGCCCTTTGTCTGGCCAAAGCTTTCAGGGCGTTCACCCGGAGCTGCCCTCTAGTAGGATGTTCATAGCATTCCCACTGTAACACAGTGCTTTGCTCAGGGGCAACTCAGCTGGCGAATAAGAGACATTAGAGATTAAAAAGGCCTATTATGTCCCATGTAGACCAGCTCCTGTAAAGGGGGCAGGGGCAGGAGAGGATTGTTCATCCCCTCCAGTTTGTATTTTCGCTGGATGTAAATGCAGAAAATCTCATCCAAATGCATGCAGGCATCCATCCATCCCAGAGATACTGGGCTGGAAGAGACCTCGCGAGGTCATCGAGTCCAGCCCCCTGTCCTTGGCAGGACCAGGTGAACCGAGCCCATCCCTGACAGGTGTTTGTCCAGGCTGTTCTTAAAAATCTCCAGTGATGGGGATTCCACAACCTCCCTTGGAAGGAAGCCTGTTCCAGAGCTTAACTCCCCTGAGAGTTAGAAAGCTTTTCCTAATATCTAACTCAGTCTCCCTAGCTGCAGATTAAGCCCATCATGTCTTGTCCTACCTTCAGTGGACATGAGAACAATTGATCTCTGTCCTCTTTATAACAACCTCATATATTTGGAGACTTATCAGCCCCATCGCCCCCCCCCCCCTTCTCTTCTCTAAACTCAACATTCCCAATTCTTTCAACCTTCCCTCATCGATCAGGTTTTCTAAACCTTTTATCATTTGTGTTACTATCCTCTGGAATCTGTCCAATTTGTTCACATCTTTCCTAAAATGTGGTACCCAGAACTGGACAGAGTCCTCCAGCGTGGGCCTCACCAGTGCCAAGTACACTGGGATAATTACCTCCCGTGTCTTACAGACAGGAACAATGGGACATCACTCTTGTTAATACAGCCCCAAATTGACTCCTTCTACATGAGAGTCACTCTAACTCCCAAAATGTTTTCTGCAGTACTGCTGCCTAGCTTGTTATTCCTCTTCGTGTAGCTGTGCATTTGATTTTTCCTTCCTAAGTGCAGTACTTTGCACTTGTCGTTATTGAATTTCATCTTACTGATTTTAGACCCATTCTTCAATTTATCAAAATCTTTTTGAATTTTAATCCTGTCCTCCAATGTGCTTACAATCCTTCCCATCTTGGAGTCATCTGCAAATTTTATAAGCCTACTCTCTACTGCGTCATCTAAGTCATTAATTAAAATACTGAATAGCACTGGACCCCAGACAGACCCCTGTGGGACATCACTTGAGAAGTCCTCCCACCTAGGGACAGACAAGCATCGATATCTACTCCTGAGTAGGGTTTTTCAACCAGGTGTGCACCCACCTTATAGACACTAAATCTAGACCATATTTCCCTGATTTGCTTATGAGAATGTCATGTGGGACTGGGTCAAAATCAAGATAAACACAGCTACTCCTTCCCCTACCCACTAGGCTGGCTACCCTGTGAAAGAGGGAAATTAGGTTGGTTTGACATGATTTACTCTTGACAAATCCCTATTGACTATTCCTTATAACCCTGTTATCCTCTATATTTGAACAAACAGATTAATAATTTGTTCCAGTATCTATCTAGCCTCCCTCCCTCACCATACAGATTTATCTATCTAGATTGCAAGCTCTTTGGGTCAGGGGCTGTCAGTACCTAGCGCATTGGAGCCCTGATTACTGTTTGAGGCTGATATGTGCAATACAAAAAATATCTACCTAGCTACTTACCTCTTCAGTAAATCATCTCTCACTGTAGTAGTGAGGCACTCTCTCTTTTGATGAAGGACTAGAGCAGGATGCTTGCATTCCTTTCTTCACTACAGGCCTATTATTAAAAGTCCTTTGCTCTTTAACATGCAGTGGCAATAAAAGTGGGACAAGCCCTGGAGAAAGGATGAGCCATGCCATACCCGCAGCCTGAACCTGAACGTCCACACGGCAATTTTATAGCTCTGCAGCCCGAGTCCAAGTCAGCTGCCCCGGGCCAGCCTCAGCTCTGCTGCCTGTCTTTTATTGCAGTGGAGACATGCCCTTATTAGCAACCCCAAAGCCAGCTTTGCTCCTTCAGAGCTCAACGGCCCCTGCTGCTCCATCCCCTCATGAGGTCAGACAACACTGATGGGTGCCTCATTGCTGGTTGCTGTGCAGAAGATAATTGTGCTGTTGTGAGAGTCTGACTCTCTTTCTTGTTGAGCAAGGACATCAGCAGAAAACTCAGGCACTGACAGCCAATTTGCATGCAAATCTCCTTTAGGGAAGAGAAACACTCAAAGCGCAAGGGATGGAATTAGTCTGAAAACAGAAGGGCAGATCCTGAGCTGGTGTAGACGGCCTGAGCTGTATTGCCTTCAGTGGAGCTCTGGCAATTCACACCAGCTGGGGATCTGCCTTGTTGTGGTACCTGCCCATTAAAAGGCATGATAATTACACAGCAGACTGCACCGCCTGCTCCCATGGTGTCCTTGTGATCACCCTCATTATGTTCCTACACTGATTACACAAATGCAATAATGGAATGCCAATTACGCAGATGACTTTTCTGCTGGGTGGATTTTCCCCCCTTCAACCTTGCCTCTCCCATTAATGTGCTGCCTATGAGTTAATAAGTTGTTTAGTTCATTTGACACATTCCAAGCTAGTTTGTACATATCTAGGGAAATAGTCTTGTACAGAGAACAGGAGGACTTGTGGCACCTTAGAGACTAACCCATTTATTGGAGCATGAGCTTTCGTGAGATACAGCTCACTTCATCTGATGCATTAGCATCCGATGAAGTGAGCTGTAGCTCACGAAAGCTCATGCTCAAATAAATGGATTAGTCTCTAAGGTGCCACAAGTCCTCCTGTTCTTTTTGCGAATACAGACTAACACGGCTGTTACTCTGAAACCAGTCTTGTACAAATATTCCTTCTCTCATTTCTCTATCTTTCCTGCTCTCATTTCTCTATCTTTCACTGATCCACCTATACCCGTTTCTGCATCAATCCCCAGGCACCTCTATCTATCTATGCACATGCCTATCTCAGTTTCTATATCTGCACCACACTGATACCCATTGTTTCTGAGTGTCTTGTCACAAACCTTCTTCCAACTTGAAACTTCTCTGTTGTCAAAACACTGAAATTTCCATAATTCTCCTATTGTCTTTCACAGCTGAGCAAAATTCGTGCCAGGCCATGGATGACCCCAGGATGGAGTCAGAAGGCAGAATCAACAAGACGATCTCTTCTTTAACGAGCCATAAAAGGAACTTGACATATTCGCCCTACTACCAGCACTCCCTGCCTGTTGCCGCTATCTATATAATCTCCTACTTGTTTATCTTTGCCTTGTGCATGGTTGGGAACAGTCTTGTTTGCTTCATTGTGCTGAAGAACAGCCGGATGAGAACAGTGACCAACCTCTTTATCCTCAACCTAGCCATCAGCGACCTGCTGGTTGGGATTTTTTGTGTGCCCACCACACTCGTGGACAATTTAATCACAGGTAAGGAGAGAGGGTGACACTGAGTGCTCTCTGTGCTGGCCAGACCCCCAGCAGTGTCCCACCTACAAGATTCAGAGTAACAGCCGTGTTAGTCTGTATTCGCAAAAAGAAAAGGAGTACTTGTAGCACCTTAGAGACTAACCAATTTATTTGAGCATGAGCTTTCGTGAGCTACAGCTCACTTCATCAGATGTATACCGTGGAAACTGCAGCAGACTTTATATACACACAGAGATCATGAAACAATACCTCCTCCCACCCCACTGTCCTGCTGGTAATAGCTTATCTAAAGTGATCATCAGGTGGGCCATTTCCAGCACAAATCTAGGTTTTCTCACCCTCCACCCCCCCACACAAATTCACTCTCCTGCTGGTGCTAGCCCATCCAAAGTGACAACTCTTTACATAATCAAGTCGGGCTATTTCCTGCATAAATCCAGGTTTTCTCACATCCCCCCCACCCCCATACACACACAAACTCGCTCTCCTGCTGGTAACAGCTCATCTAAACTGACCACTCTCCAAGTTTAAATCCAAGTTAAACCAGAACATCTGGGGGGGGGGGGTAGGAAAAAACAAGAGAAAACAGGCTACCTTGCATAATGACTTAGCCACTCCCAGTCTCTATTTAAGCCTAAATTAATAGTATCCAATTTGAGTTAATGAGAGTTAATGAGAAGAGAGTTAATGAGTTAATAAGTTAATAAAGAGTTAATGAGAAGAGAGACACTGCTGAGTGCTCTGAGCACAGGACTGACCCAATCCCAGTTTCCTCTGGGTTGTCAGGCACATAACTTCACTGCTCTGGGCCATTTACATACACACCTGCCTCAGAGGGGAGGTGTCAGCTAATACTTATTCATTCCTTTGAAGAAGGAAATTGCCTTATAAATGCTAAGTGTAAGGAAACCACTAAGAGGTAAAGCAGCCTTAGGAACACAGGCAATGCAGCTCCATGGGGAGCATCCAAAGGTGTGAACACCTGAGAGAGACAGGGATCATTTAGGGTTGTGCGAGTGGTGCAAAACTAGCCAACATTTGCAAACCTGGGTGCCTCGTGGCAGACTCCTAAATAAATGCTGCCTCGTTTGCAAAGGAGGCTGAGTCTCTGTAGTTCCCAGTGGCTTCCATAGGATCAGCAGCTGCTCAGCACCTTTGAAAAATGAGCCCCCTGTTGGGATCAGGCCCTTGGTCCCTACGGAAAGGTGTGGGGCTGCTGCTGGAAGTGCCTCTCATATGGTAGAACAGGTCAGGAGAGTCTCTTCTTCCAGTCCCGAGCTGGCCCAGTGATGGCTGGGCCTGTCCCCAGGCCAGGACTCTCCACAGGGATCAATGCTGTTCCCACAGGCTTCACTACGTGTCTGCTGAGCCCAGCAGCTCCCTCCCCTCTCGACTAGAGCACCCAGGGGTTGTTCTGCTGTGCTGCCTAGGCCTGGCTAGGGGTGAATAGCTCAGCACTTCCTGCTCTGGCCCAGGAGCACCTTGGAATAATGCCCTAGCCAGAGGGCTCAGGCAGGAGGCAGCTGGCATCTGTGTGGTCTCAGGCTTGGAGCCTGGAAAAAACAAGGACTGTCTAACACATTGAAGCTTTTATGGTTGCTGGCACCCAAAGCCCTTGGCTTGTTAAGGACACTGGGTTGCTCTGAGACACGCTCGCTAAATTCGCCACAGAAATGTCTCTCATTTTCTCTAACTGCTAAATGAATTCTTGGCTCGCTGGAGTGAGGGGCTGACAGTGCCGCCCAGGTGCAGGGAGAGGAGATGCTGTATAAACTTCCCACACACATCTCTGCCAAGCGACACCAGTCCAGACCTGCTGTGACCCCTCCCAACCCAGGGACCCTGGCAGCTCTGCCAGTGAACAATCTCTGCTACTGCAAGTCCAGAGCTCCCACACAGCCCTGCTAAGGCACATCAATCCTGACCCACAGGCAATGTTCCCTCTAATTTTTGACAGGCTGTGTGTGCAAAAAATTTCTTCTGTGCAAATTTTTGTGTGCACAGTGTTTTGCCATGTGCGCGGGGTTTAGGATCTGTGTGTGCGCATACACGCGCACAGCTTAGGGGAAACAGTGCCCACAGGGCTTGCTGCTCCAAGTCTGGTCTTCCACACTGCTCTTTAATATCTGTCCTGCAGCCCCCCTCACATGGCTCTGCCAGTCCCCTTCGATCCTGACCTGCAGCACCCCATGATTGCCCAGGCCCACACCCCATCACTCCCCAGATCTGCCAATTGTTCTCAGGTGGACATTTCATATACAAGTATAAGATGCTAACTTGTCTGAGTTTCTGGAGTGAGATGACTGCTGCTTTGGTAGAGAAGAGCCGCTAACGATGAAATCACCCCCAACAGCTTCTCTGACGGGTAGGGGCTTAATGTGCAAGCTGCAGGGATGCTTTTCAGCTGCAGCCTGCAATTAGTGCTGTATTCGGCCACAGCATCCTCTCCCAATCTCTCTATCATGTGATCTCCCCTGGGGAAAGCAAACTGCATTGGCATTTCATGCTGCAGCAACTGAGTTGAAACTAGAACAGGAAGACTTGTGGCACCTTAGAGACTAACCAATTTATTTGAGCATGAGCTTTCGTGAGCTACAGCTCACTTCATCGGATGCATTCAGTTTTTCCATGGTATGCATCCGATGAAGTGACCTGTAGCTCACGAAAGCTTATGCTCAAATAAATTGGTTAGTCTCTAAGGTGCCACAAGTCCTCCTGTTCTTTTTGCGAATACAGACTAACACGGCTGCTACGCTGAAACCTGAGTTGAAACTGCACCTCTTGGGTTTGTTGAGCTTCTGCTTCCCCCAGACTCACACTGACCCGTGTCTGATTGTTTTCTTCTAGGTTGGCCCTTCAGCAATGGAATCTGCAAGATGAGTGGGCTGGTTCAGGGTATGTCTGTGTCCGCGTCTGTTTTCACGCTGGTGGCGATTGCGGTGGACAGGTGAGAAGGGGCTGCACAAGGGACAGTGCAGCTGCAGCAGCATAAACGGAAGCTCCCCCACCCCCTGACTTTAAATAAAGCAAATCCGGTGCCAACTGCCAGGTTCAAAGCACAGGGCTCGGAAACCCCTTCTGACTCTCATTAAGATCAATGGGGAAAGATTCCCATAGATTTACACCGGGACTGGAGCAGGCTCTTTATCCACAGCCCTGGCAGTACCTGGTGCAGCAGCAGCTTCCCCACACTGCCCTGCCAAGGTGTGGAGGGGGAACCTTGCTCGGTGCACGAATGTGACTCAGGCCTCAAGGCCCATTTGGCCCTTAGGCCAGGTCGACACCGCAGAACTTCGGCTTGCATAGCTCTGTTGGTCAGGGGTGAGATTTGTGGCCAACAGAGGTGTGCTGGCAAAAGGGGGAGGCAGGCATGAGCTAGACAGTAGCATCTAAAGTGCAGCGTTGGTGTAAGCGGTGTCCACACTGGGAGTGCTTGGCTGCTCTAGTACACCAGCAGAGCGGTACTGGCCAAGCCTTCCAAGGGCAGGCCTGGCCGTAGCTGCTATGTTGCCAGTCCAGGACAGTTCTGCTGGTGACTTTTGCCTAGCAGATGCCTGCCCACATGCAAGCCCCAAGCGCCTTCCACACAAGGGCCCTGAGCAGCCATCAGCTAGGACCCGCTAGCACAAGGGGCAGGACAGAGCTGTGTGCTGCTGGGGGTGCCTCTTCTTCCCTTGATCAATCCCTGAGCTATCCAGTCCCAATGCCAGGGTTTTCACGTCTGAAATTTGTGACGCTATGCTGAGCGTGAACGGCTTCAAAGGCTGATATTTTTGCAAGACAACTATGTTCAATTAAAAACTCAATTACTTGGAGAACAGTTATGGGACAGCTGAATTAATAACTCCAAAATGGTTTCAAATAAGAAACAGCCAGAATCAAAAGGTTATTTCCACTCCCGTACGTTTTAATCATTAAGAGCCATGTGCCTCCTCGCAGCCATTCACATCAGCACAATGTGGCAAAGGCAGATAATTATCTCAATCAAATGTAGGTTTCCTTGGCTTGCAGTCTTGTGCTGCAGGATAATTGGGGGAGTTTGACTTTATGAGTGAACCTGCAAACTCCAGATAAGACTGGAATGGAAGGGTAGGCCACTGGTTCTACCTTCCTGCTTCCGGGCACATGCCAGCTTCTTACTGATCAGAGTTAGGAAGAAAATTTTCCTCTGTGCAGGTGATTCTGTAAATGCCTGTTGCAGGTTTTTTTGAACCTTCCTCTGAGTGCAGCTGGTACTGGCCCCTGTCAGAGGTGAGATACTGGGCAAGAGGGACTCCTGGTCTGAGCTAATCTGGCAACCCCTCTGTCCTAAGAAAAATGTTATTTTTAGAGCTGGTTGAAAGTTTTTCTCTGAAAGAGGGGTAGTGCTGGAAGGTGGCAGGGTGGTGGGTTTTGTTTTGTTTTGTTTTTAAATGGTGGAAAATGGATTTTTTGATCAAACAGAAACTCATGAAAAATTTCCATTTTTGTCAAACGGGTTGGGCTTTCATTTAAAAGCTCTCTCCCCTTCTGCCTCTCACGCTTGGAACAAGCATCCCCTCCACAGCCACAAACCTTACTCATCCTCCTCCTTAAACCTCCTTTGCCGTGAAGCCTACATAAACCTGACAACAGTCATGTTGCTGGTGTCCTGAGACCACGGCCTATCATCCTGACCAGCACTGTCTCAGTGTTTCCTTGTGCTCCCCCGTCTGCCTGTCCCCACCTGCTGTGCTTGTCTTATACTTATATCATCAGCTCCTCGGAGCAGAAACCATCCCTTTGTTCTGTGTTTGTACTGCGCCTAGCAGAGCAGGGGCCTAGTCCATAGAATCATAGAATATCAGGGTTGGAAGGGACCTCAGGAGGTCATCTAGTCCAACCCCCTGCTCAAAGCAGGACCAATCCCCAATTAAATCATCCCAGCCAGGGCTTTGTCAAGCCTGACCTTAAAAACTTCTAAGGAAGGAGATTCCACCACCTCCCTAGGTAACGCATTCCAGTGTTTCACCACCCTCTTAGTGAAAAAGATTTTCCTAATATCCAACCTAAACCTCCCCCACTGCAACTTGAGACCATTACTCCTTGTCCTGTCCTCTTCTACCACGGAGAATAGTCTAGAACCATCCTCTCTGGAACCACCTCTTAGGTAGTTGAAAGCAGAAAGCAGGACTGGGGCTCCTTGGTGCTACGGTAATACAAGGAATCAACAACCAGTACCTCCACTACAGAATGGGGGTACAGTGTAAAGACGCAAGCAGTGAAATTCTGGCTCTGTTGAAGTCAATCCTGGCATTTTAGCAATGATCTAGGATTTCACCCCTTCTCTCTTTCAATGGAAGTTTTACCATGACTTCAATGGAAGCTGAATTAGGCCAATACTAAGAGCTTTTGAAAAACCCAGCAAGTGTTTGGATTAGATAGTAGGGACCCCTGCCCCTTTCCACCTCTGTGGGTGGGCCCAAAAAGACATGATCTGGGAGTTACCTACCAGTATCCTTGGCCCAAGGTAATCATGCACCATGTCCCAGGAGAACCCCGTACTGCTTTGTGCTTAGACTCCATTTGAGTCTTGCTCTGTGGAAGTTTCTCTCAGTAGAACTCACCTACCTGTGTGTTGGTTTTGCACCAGGTTCCGATGCATCATTTACCCCTTTAAATCCAAGCTCAGCCTGCTCAAGGCCCTGAACACCATTGCGGTCATCTGGGTCCTGGCCATCACCATCATGTGCCCTTCTGCTGTCATGCTCACAGTGGTGGAGATTGAGGATCACTACATGGTGTACAATGACAACCAGAGCCTGGCTTACCCCTTGTATTCCTGCTACGAGGCCTGGCCCAACAGCGAGATGCGCAAGGTCTACACCACTGTCCTTTTTGCCCACATCTACGTGGCCCCATTGGCCCTCATCATGGTCATGTACAGTAGGATCGGCATCAAACTCTACAGGTCATCGGGCCCGGTGAGCAAGCACAGGGTGGAGAACCAGGAGTGCTGCAGTGCTGCTGTCTCCAGGCGGAAGGTCAAGGTAATCAAGATGCTCATTCTGGTGGCCCTGCTCTTCATGCTTTCCTGGCTGCCCCTGTGGACCCTGATGCTGTTCACAGACTATACCAAGCTGGATGACAACCAGATCAACCTGCTGACAGGCTACATCTTCCCCTTTGCACACTGGCTCGCCTTCTCCAACAGCAGCGTCAATCCCATCATCTATGGCTACTTCAATGAGAACTTCAAGCGGGGCTTCCAGACAGCCTTCAAGTTCCAGATTTGCTCGGAGGACATAGGGCACCACAAGGCCTATTTGGAGAAGGTGACGGGCAGCACCAGTGGCTTCAGCACTCGCAACAAGATCTTCACAGACAGGGAATCTTCCGACTCCATCTGCCTCAAGAACCTGCATGCCAAATCCCCCTGCCTCATGCAGAATGGACAGGCCCAGAAACAGGGACTTCACTTGCAGGATATTGATAAAATCACCCCTCTGAACAAAGTCTGCAAAGCATGGGATGATTGAAATGACTGGCGAGATCGGAATGCGGTCTCTTTCCATTTGCAAATGTCACTTTTATTTGTCACGGTGATGCGTGTGCAGTGATGAGTATTTTCCCCTCAGGCCTGGGTACCTAGCTATTCATATTCTGTTTTGTAAATGCACAAGGAATCACATGGGGCTGCTGTTCAATATTCCTACTGATGCACAGATATCTGTCAATCGCTTTCAGTGTCTAGTTGAGGCTAGCTGTCATATAAAATGTCCATGTATTAAAACTACAACTGCATGCAGAGTTTCCTTGGCTTGCAATCAGCATGTGGTGTTTTGGGGGTGGAAAAATGTATTTCACAGGGTCAGGATTCAGTTTTGCATTTGAAAAAAAAAAAATCTGTGAGGATTTGTCTTCTTGTTTTAGCAGAGTGCTGTCTGTCAAGCTCTTCCTGCGGTGGAGCCGCCCCATCTGTTATATGTGCAGAAGAGAATCCCAAAGCTGATGGGGCAGCCAGAGTCTCTCTCTGGATGCTCTTCCAACCTTCCAAGGGCCGTACTTCAGTACACAAGCTGAACCATTCCAGGAGCTCCGCAGTGTTACACAAGAAATTGCAGCTGTATCCAGGGAGAGTGCCACAATAAACACGCCACCCTTTTGGTGCTAAGATCACTTTAAAACTGAACGGATTTAAAATAAATAAATAAATAAAAAAATCTAGGCCCCAGTCCATCAGAGCACGTAAGCAGATGCTTATCTTCAAGCATGGGAGCAGGCAGGTTCCTGATGCTTTTCACCATTCCTACTCTTTGACCCTGACTAGACTAGAAATATGAGCCGGTTTAACTAAATAGATTAAAAAAAAAAAATCTAATTCAACAAGTGCAAACCCTTAACAGATACACGTCAGATGGTTTAACCTTTATTTAAACAGGTTCAGCTGAGTCAGTAAGTTCCAGTGAAATAGGCAAGGGTTAGACTGGTTTAGTGCACCTGGATTAGGGGTTTTCCCCAGTATAATGGATCAATTTTCTGATTGATTTATTTCAGCCAGTGCACTCGTCTAGTACGGACTAGGACTTTGTTACCGCTTGGCACTTTGCTCAGCAAAAATTCCCCCGTGGACACAATGAACTACTGAAACAATGGAATAACAGACATCACCAAAGACCATGAGCCAAATTCTGTTCATTTACACTTGTGTCTCTAGAGTAATAGCAGTTGCAGTTACTCCAGATTCACATTGCTGTGTCAGAGGGGAGAACTCACCTCACCATCTCCCCAGCTGCCAGGGGTTGCTTGGGGACAATGCAGAACTGTATGTCTCCCATGGGCATTGCCATTTCAGAGCCCCTCAGCAGAGCTTGTGATGTGGAATACACAGTGTGCCTGTTCCAGTGGTTGGCCCTTGGAGATTTCACTGGCAACACAGCCTGAGCAGGTGTCAGCCACACAGGTCTGCTAGAACATGAGTCTGTTGTGCTCTTTGATCCATCTGTACCCATTCTCTGAATGTAGATTAGCTCATGCAAATTGTACAAACAATAGCCTAACTATTTCCTGTTAGTTACAACGCCCATGCTAAATCAGCTCATGTCTATTCATAATCACACTGTGAATCAGTTATTTTTCCTCACGCCTGTGTCTTGCTCCTGCGATACAGAGGGAAATTCATTCCAGTGTTTTAATGGGTTCTGTGTCATTTCTCTGGATTTCTGGGATTTGTGGCAACGAGAAATGGAGGAAGAACTCCAAAGAACAAAGGGGATTGGAAGCAGAAAGAACTGAATATAAAGAGAACAGTCTAAAATGAGCTTCCAAACTAGTGCTGTAACCTTCCTAATTAATCTAGCAGGGAATCTCAATATTTAAATGCAGAAAACTAGATCCTGGATGCCAACAGAAATTCCTGCCCATATGCGTTAAAGACCAAAAGGGACCATTGCATTTTGCCCCAACCTGAGTTCCAGGAGAAAATGAATCCTACACCAAAGAGCGGCCTTGAAACCAATGTGTCCTGAACCACATGATCACACCATAAAACATCAGGTTGGATTAGTTTTCCCCACTCAAGCCAGAGGCATCAGGGAAAGGGAGCCCAGGAAAACCGTCTCCACGACCGCTGCTAATGAAATTGCACAGAATAGAATCATAGAATCATAGAATCATAGAATATAAGGGTGGGAAGGGACCCCAGAAGGTCATCTAGTCCAACCCCCTGCTCAAAGCAGGACCAATTCCCAGTTAAATCATCCCAGCCAGGGCTTTGTCAAGCCTGACCTTAAAAACCTCTAAGGAAGGAGATTCTACCACCTCCCTAGGTAACGCATTCCAGTGTTTCACCACCCTCATAGTGAAAAAGTTTTTCCTAATATCCAATCTAAACCTCCCCCACTGTAACTTGAGACCATTACTCCTCGTTCTGTCATCTGCTACCATTGAGAACAGTCTAGAGCCATCCTCTTTGGAACCCCCTTTCAGGTAGTTGAAAACAGCTATCAAATCCTCCCTCATTCTTCTCTTCCGCAGGCTAAACAATCCCAGCTCCCTCAGCCTCTCCTCATAACTCATATGTTCCAGACCCCTAATCATTTTTGTTGCCCTTCGCTGGACTCTCTCCAATTTATCCACATCCTTCTTGAAGTGTGGGGCCCAAAACTGGACACAGTACTCCAGATGAGGCCTCACCAATGTCGAATAGAGGGGAACGATCACGTCCCTCGATCTGCTCGCTATGCCCCTACTTATACATCCCAAAATGCCATTGGCCTTCTTGGCAACAAGGGCACACTGCTGACTCATATCCAGCTTCTCGTCCACTGTCACCCCTAGGTCCTTTTCCGCAGAACTGCTGCCTAGCCATTCGGTCCCTAGTCTGTAGCTGTGCATTGGGTTCTTCCGTCCTAAGTGCAGGACCCTGCACTTATCCTTATTGAACCTCATCAGATTTCTTTTGGCCCAATCCTCCAATTTGTCTAGGTCCTTCTGTATCCTATCCCTCCCCTCCAGCGTATCTACCACTCCTCCCAGTTTAGTATCATCCGCAAATTTGCTGAGAGTGCAATCCACACCATCCTCCAGATCATTTATGAAGATATTGAACAAAACCGGCCCCAGGACTGACCCTTGGGGCACTCCACTTGATACCGGCTGCCAACTAGACATGGAGCCATTGATCACTACCCGTTGAGCCCGACAATCTAGCCAGCTTTCTACCCACCTTGTAGTGCATTCATCCAGCCCATACTTCCTTAACTTGCTGACAAGAATACTGTGGGAGACCGTGTCAAAAGCTTTGCTAAAGTCAAGAAACAATACATCCATTGCTTTCCCTTCATCCACAGAACCAGTAATCTCATCATAGAAGGCGATTAGATTAGTCAGGCATGACCTTCCCTTGGTGAATCCATGTATCAAGAATACACTTGATTCTGTCCAAACCTTGAGGCCATCTGTTTCTGTTACAGGGCCTCCCCTGGCTGCTCCATCATACCAAACATGGCTGGCAGGTTACTGATTCAGGGAGGATGTTGTGAATTTGTTTTTCATCTGCAGTCCAGTAAATTAAACTTGAAGCTTAATCCTCATTTGTCCAGTCTCCTGGAAGAAAAGCCAAAGGCCCTGTTCTCAATTGAATCCATCACCTGCACGTATAACTAGCTCTTTTGGCAGACAGAAGAAGGAACAAAACACTCAATTGTGCAGAGAGGGTGGTTCCTACTTAAATCAGAAATCAATCCAGTATGAAGGCTTCCACACTCAGGCAATTAGTGCTGGATATATTGCTTGCTTTATTGACTCATGTCAAGGTTCCTCCCCCACTCTGAACTCTAGGGTACAGATGTGGGGACCTGCATGAAAAACCTCCTAAGCTTATCTTTACCAGCTTAGGTCAAAACTTCCCCAAGGTACAAAATATTCCACCCGTTGTCCTTCGACTGGCCGCTACCACCACCAAACTAATACTGGTTACTGGGGAAGAGCTGTTTGGACGCGTCTTTCCCCCCAAAATACTTCCCAAAACCTTGCACCCCACTTCCTGGACAAGGTTTGGTAAAAAGCCTCACCAATTTGCCTAGGTGACTACAGATCCAGACCCTTGGATCTTAAGAACAATGAACAATCCTCCCAACACTTGCACCCCCCCTTTCCTGGGAAATATTGGATAAAAAGCCTCACCAATTTGCATAGGTGACCACAGACCCAAACCCTTGGATCTGAGAACAATGAAAAAGCATTCAGTTTTCTTACAAGAAGACTTTTAATAAAAATAGAAGTAAATAGAAATAAAGAAATCCCCCCTGTAAAATCAGGATGGTAGATATCTTGCAGGGTAATTAGATTCAAAAACATAGAGAACCCCTCTAGGCAAAACCTTAAGTTACAAAAAAGATACACAGACAGAAATAGTTATTCTATTCAGCACAATTCTTTTCTCAGCCATTTAAAGAAATCATAATCTAACACATACCTAGCTAGATTACTTACTAAAAGTTCTAAGACTCCATTCCTGGTCTATCCCCGGTAAAGACCAGCATATAGACAGACACACAGACCCTTTGTTTCTCTCCCTCCTCCCAGCTTTTGAAAGTATCTTGTCTCCTCATTGGTCATTTTGGTCAGGTGCCAGCGAGGTTACCTTTAGCTTCTTAACCCTTTACAGGTGAGAGGAGCTTTCCCCTGGCCAGGAAGGATTTCAAAGGGTGTCATAAATATAAAGGGAAGGGTAAACCCCTTTGAAATCCCTCCTGGCCAGGGGAAAGCTCCTCTCACCTGTAAAGGGTTAAGAAGCTAAAGGTAACCTCGCTGGCACCTGACCAAAATGACCAATGAGGAGACAAGATACTTTCAAAAGCTGGGAGGAGGGAGAGGAACAAAGGGTTTGGGTCTCTCTGTATGCTGCTCTTGCCAGGGACAGAACAGGAATGGAGTCTTAGAACTTTTAGTAAGTAATCTAGCTAGGTATGTGTTAGATTATGATTTCTTTAAATGGCTGAGAAAAGAATTGTGCTGAATAGAATAACTATTTCTGTCTGTGTATCTTTTTTGTAACTTAAGGTTTTGTCTAGAGGGGTTCTCTATGTTTTTGAATCTAATTACCCTGCAAGATATCTACATCCTGATTTTACAGGGGGGATTTCTTTATTTCTATTTACTTCTATTTTTTATTAAAAGTCTTCTTGTAAAAACTGAATGCTTTTTCATTGTTCTCAGATCCAAGGGTTTGGGTCTGTGGTCACCTATGCAAATTGGTGAGGCTTTTTATCCAACATTTCCCAGGAAAGGGGGGGTGCAAGTGTTGGGAGGATTGTTCATTGTTCTTAAGATCCAAGGGTCTGGGTCTGTAGTCACCTAGGCAAATTGGTGAGGCTTTTTACTAAACCTTCAAAACACCCTCCGAACCTCTTTAGCCCTTGCTAGAGAAAACTTACAGGATGCTCAAAAAGAGCAAAAAGCCTGGTATGATAAGCATGCCAGAGAGCGTTCCTTCAAAGTAGGAGACCAGGTCATGGTCTTAAAGGCGCTCCAGGCCCATAAAATGGAAGCATCGTGGGAAGGGCCATTCATGGTCCAGGAGCGCCTGGGAGCTGTTAATTATCTCATAGCATTCCCCACCTCCAACCGAAAGCCTAAGGTGTACCATATTAATTCTCTAAAGCCCTTTTATTCCAGAGAATTAAAGGTTTGTCAGTTTACAGCCCAGGGAGGAGACGACGCTGAGTGGCCTGAAGGTGTTTACTACGAAGGGAAATGTGCTGGTGGTGTGGAAGAGGTGAACCTCTCCATGACCCTTGGGCGTATGCAGCGACAGCAGATCCAGGAGCTGTGCACTAGCTACACGCCAACGTTCTCAGCCACCCCAGGACTGACTGAACGGGCATACCACTCCATTGACACAGGTAATGCTCACCCAATTAGGGTCCAACCTTACCGGGTGTCTCCTCAAGCTAAAACTGCTATAGAACGGGAGATCCAGGATATGTTACAGATGGGGGTAATCCGCCCCTCTGAAAGTGCATGGGCATCTCCAGTGGTTCTAGTTCCCAAACCAGATGGGGAAATACGTTTTTGCGTGGACTACCGTAAGCTAAATGCTGTAACTCGCCCAGACAACTATCCAATGCCACGCACAGATGAACTATTAGAGAAACTGGGACGGGCCCAGTTCATCTCTACCTTGGACTTAACCAAGGGGTACTGGCAGGTACCGCTAGATGAATCTGCCAAGGAAAGGTCAGCCTTCATCACACATCTCGGGCTGTATGAATTTAATGTACTCCCTTTCGGGCTGCGAAATGCACCCGCCACTTTCCAAAGACTTGTAGATGGTCTCCTAGCGGGATTAGGAGAATATGCAGTCGCCTACCTTGACGATGTGGCCATATTTTCGGATTCCTGGGCAGACCACCTGGAACATCTACAAAAAGTCCTTGAGTGCATAAGGGAGGCAGGACTAACTGTTAAGGCTAAGAAGTGTCAAATAGGCCTAAACAGAGTGACTTACCTTGGACACCAGGTGGGTCAAGGAACTATCAGCCCCCTACAGGCCAAAGTGGATGCTATCCAAAAGTGGCCTGTCCCAAAGTCAAAGAAACAGGTTCAATCCTTCTTAGGTTTGGCTGGTTATTACAGACGCTTTGTACCGCACTACAGCCAAATCGCTGCCCCACTGACAGACCTAACCAAAAAGAAACAGCCAAATGCTGTTCAGTGGACCGGAAAGTGTCAGAAGGCCTTTAACAAGCTTAAAGCGACACTCATGTCTGACCCTGTACTAAGGGCCCCAGACTTTGACAAACCGTTCCTTGTAACCACAGATGCGTCCGAGCGTGGTGTGGGAGCAGTTTTAATGCAGAAAGGACCTGATCAAGAATTCCACCCTGTAGTGTTTCTCAGCAAAAAACTGTCTGAGAGGGAAAGCAACTGGTCAGTCACTGAAAAAGAATGTTACGCCATTGTCTACGCTCTGGAAAAGCTACGCCCATATGTTTGGGGACGGCGTTTCCACCTGCAAACCGACCATGTTGCACTGAAGTGGCTTCACACCGTCAAAGAAACTAACAAAAAACTTCTTCGGTGGAGTTTAGCTCTCCAAGATTTTGATTTCGACATCCAACACATCTCAGGAGCTTCTAACAAAGTGGCTGATGCACTCTCCCGTGAAAGTTTCCCAGAATCAACTGGTTAAAATCATCCTTGAGATGTGGAAAATATTGTTAGTCTTTATGTACTTGGTAGTATATTTAGAGATGCATGTGTCTTATTAACTCTGTTTTTCCTAGAGCTCCAGGAAGAAATCCCAGCCAGTGTTTCACCCTAGCTGAGATTTGGGGGGCGTGTCATAAATATAAAGGGAAGGGTAAACCCCTTTGAAATCCCTCCTGGCCAGGGGAAAGCTCCTCTCACCTGTAAAGGGTTAAGAAGCTAAAGGTAACCTCGCTGGCACCTGACCAAAATGACCAATGAGGAGACAAGATACTTTCAAAAGCTGGGAGGAGGGAGAGGAACAAAGGGTTTGGGTCTCTCTGTATGCTGCTCTTGCCAGGGACAGAACAGGAATGGAGTCTTAGAACTTTTAGTAAGTAATCTAGCTAGGTATGTGTTAGATTATGATTTCTTTAAATGGCTGAGAAAAGAATTGTGCTGAATAGAATAACTATTTCTGTCTGTGTATCTTTTTTGTAACTTAAGGTTTTGCCTAGAGGGGTTCTCTATGTTTTTGAATCTAATTACCCTGTAAGATATCTACATCCTGATTTTACAGGGGGGATTTCTTTATTTCTATTTACTTCTATTTTTTATTAAAAGTCTTCTTGTAAAAACTGAATGCTTTTTCATTGTTCTCAGATCCAAGGGTTTGGGTCTGTGGTCACCTATGCAAATTGGTGAGGCTTTTTATCCAACATTTCCCAGGAAAGGGGGGGTGCGAGTGTTGGGAGGATTGTTCATTGTTCTTAAGATCCAAGGGTCTGGGTCTGTAGTCACCTAGGCAAATTGGTGAGGCTTTTTACTAAACCTTGTCCAGGAAGTGGGGTGCAAGGTTTTGGGAAGTATTTTGGGGGGAAAGACGCGTCCAAACAGCTCTTCCCCAGTAACCAGTATTAGTTTGGTAGTGGTAGCGGCCATTCCAAGGATAACGGGTGTAATATTTTGTACCTTGGGGAAGTTTTGACCTAAGCTGGTAAAGATAAGCTTAGGAGGTTTTTCATGCAGGTCCCCACATCTGTACCCTAGAGTTCAGAGTGGGGGAGGAACCTTGACAAAGGGGTTTACCCTTCCCTTTATATTTATGACAACTCATCTGCAGGGGGCTTTTAGAAACTCATTAATTAACACCTCTGAAATCACTTTGTCTACAGTGGCAAAAACTGTTGTTTTTCTGCGTTGTTGCCAGCACATTGCATTATACAGTTATTCAATTAATATGACAACACACACACACCCAGTGCTCTCATATGCCAAGAAGGGTTTGTTCCCTGGGAGGTTTCCTTCCACCTTCTTCCCAGTGAATGGAAATGCTGCCCTTTGTCAGCGGGATTTGGAGAACAACCCTATGGGTGATCCAAACCCAACTCCTCATTCCCAGAGACTGCCCAATTACTGCTGGTGCTTTATGTGTTTGGAGACAGATTGGGGCTGATTCTCATTCACACAAGGGCCCCTTCCCAGTGCTCTGGCAGGGGAAAGGGGCCTTAGAGTGAGTGTAACTACGTTTATTAGTATAACTCAGAATCAGCTGGCTGGAGTGTCTGTTGATCCAGTGTGAGTTCAAGGGGCAATAATATTATATTAGCATGTGGGAGTCCCAGCTGAGATTGGGGGGCCTCTCTGTGCTGGGGCCTGTACAAATGCATAGTGAGAGACCGTCTCTGCCCCCAAGAGCTCATGGGTCTGAATGAGCAAGACAGAGGAGGGTGGGTGAAGAGATATATCCTGCCCATTTTACAGAGGGAGAACTGAATCACAGAGAGGCTAAGTGACTTGCCTGAGGTCACACAGCAAGTCAGTGACAGAGCAGGGAATTTAACCCAGATCTCCTAAATTCTGTTCTATACATAAGCCACAGGACCATCCTTCCTCCGTTAAGTACTACGTGCTGAGTTCTCCTCCCTCAGAGCTCACCTGACATAGCAGAACAATGAAGACCAATAACACTGAACATGTTTACAGAAATTTCCATTTTCAAAGCACTACACATAGACATTAACTCAGTAATCTGCACAATGCCCTAGGGAGGTTCTGGGGAAACTTGAAGCACAGAGTGGCCAAGTAACATACTGAATGGCACAGAGAGGCAGGATTAGAACTCATGACCAGACTACGCAAGGAAGAGTTACCATTAAAACAACTTCAGGAAAAGAATTAATTGAACATCTCGTTTATAACTGAGTATCATAGAAATTTGAGATGGGAAGTCCACTCAGCCTCCTTCCTAGTCAATGCAGGGCTCCCCTTATGGACTGTGCAGTATTGGAACAGTATTGGAACAGCCGCTGGCCCTGTGGCGTGTTGAGGTCCACACAGAGTTACCCACCCCACCCCAGCTCCGTCTCAAATCAGAGCAGCAGGGAATGAGAACATGACTGTTTACTGGACTGGCTGATTCAGAGGACTCTCTGGAGACCGGTCCGGGTGCATCTACACTGCACCATAAACTGGGGTCTGTGGGACCCACAGCTGCAGACTTGGTCTTTCCAAGCCTGCACTCGTGCGTCCTCCCTGCGTTGTAAACCCAGGTTTACAATTGCTGGACTAGGCTGGAGTGACAATACTACACACAGACCCAACTCAAGTCGCCTACAAACCCAGGCCTGAGCTGCATCCACACTGCAAAGTGACAGGGCTTGGCCCTGAATCCCAGTGGGACTTGGGCTTGAACCCAACCCCTAAGACCTGAGGGCCAAGTCAGGAAGATTTGTTTGCCAGAAGATCTGGGAATGAGTGACAGCAGATGGATCACTTGATGATGACCTGCTCTGTTCATTCCCTCTGGGGCATCTGGCATTGGCCACTGTCAGAAGACAGGACACTGGGCTAGATGGATCTTTGGTCTGATCCCGTAGGGCCGTTCTTACGCATGTGGTAGTGGGGGGAGGGGTTGGACTCAAAGCTGAGCTTGAGCCCAAGTTTACAAGGCAGTGTAGACAGACCATGGGTTTCCAGCAGCACTTGATGGCTCTCACTTTCACTTTACGTGTTTGACAGCTATTTCCTTAATGGAATCTGCCATTCGAGCGTCACTCCGAAACCCATTGCCATGGTGCAAATAGCATCTGAAGGGATGTGATTCGCTGGGAAAGGCTCAGGGTCAGCAGCTATCAGGACTTTGAGGTAGGAAGCCAAGCATACTAATGAACCTCTGGCTGTTCAGGGCAGTGCAGAATTCTGCTGCCCTTGGGGGAAGGGGGCTTATCAGCGCGACCAATGCCAGGCAGAGAGGTGCGAGTGGAGGTAGTTTGAGAAGTTCCTTGTTTTGTCCCAGTCTCTCACTGAGTTCAGGGCGATGGATGGAGGGGAGATGGGGCAGAGGGACGCAGCGGGAGGGAAAGGGTCCCCTTTCAGCAGTGCCTTTGCTTCAGATTGACATTGCACAGAATGGGCCCCAGGCTGGTGCAGATCAGGAGTAACCCCACGGACGCCGATGGATTGACAGTGGTGTTCGAAGTTTTTGGTCATGTGAAAAAAAAATGTTGTCAACGTTTTTCTTCAAAAAATTTCAGGATTCATTGAAAACCCAACCCCTCTCCCCCTTAACTGAAACCAGTCCTGATCAGAACCGGGGAAATTCAGCTGGAAAGGGGCATTTCCTCTAGAAATTTACTTTTTGATAAAAAAAAGCCATTTTTCCTCCAAAACCTGTTCCAAATGAAAACTAGCAGCTGTAGGTGCAAGGGAGAGTACGAGCAGCCCTGTGTTCCTGACTCCACCATTCTAGGATTTTAGCACATACCATTTCCTGGTTAGTGACTGGCATTTTGCATACGCTCTGGCCAGACCCAGACTGAAACCTTGGCTGCACTTGGCTAGGAGTGGGGCCTGTCATTTTGAACTGGTTTGCTCACTGCTTGATGTCCCAGCACACCAGGCCTTGCAAATGAGAGCAGCCAGCAACTTAGAAATGTGACACCCCCGTCCTATTTGAAATGGCATAACGCAGCCCTACGTGTCTATTCCTGCTGCCTTGCCACAGAGTAGGATCTGGTATTCTAGCCCTCCCATGGATTTCACTGGAGTCCCATTGATTTGAGGGTCGGGGGCAGGCTGGCAGAGGAGGGTATCAGGGAACATAAGGGCAGCAGACTCACACCTTAACGCAGCTCCGGGTTGGAGAGTTCTCGTGGCATGTTTATACGACGCCAATCCAGCAAACCCGTCCCGAGCACCAGGGCATCTGCGGTAGCTGCCTCTTCATCCCACAAGGAATCAGACTTCTGCCTATTGGCAGTGTGCATCTGTCTGAACGTTCAAAGGCATAAATCACCATTGAATGACTTTGATCACCGCCATATCAAATGCAAGCAAACTGCATTTCCCCACTTCACATCCGATGGAGTGAGCTGTAGCTCACGAAAGCTCATGCTCAGATAAATGGGTTAGTCTCTAAGGTGCCACAAGTCCTCCTTTTCTTTTTGCGGATACAGACTAACGGGGCTGCTACTCTGAAACCTTTCCCCACTTAGAAGATGAAAGCAGGCGTACACATGTTGAGGGCCTGACAGAACAAGCAGAATGGGGAGTCGAGAAGCACGTAGCAGTGTGCATTGGGACAGCTGGGCTCCTTCAGCAAGGGGGGTGGCTGGGCTGTAGGGTTGTTCTCTGTACAGAGGGAGAGGAAGGAATAGCCAGCACATCTTGCCAGCTGTCACTGCACCACATGCCTTCCTCTGGGACAATCCATGAAGGACAGGAGGCATGTGACGTACCTATCATGATGCGGCTGGAGCGCTCGCTGGGTCTGGCTGAGCAGCAGTCACAATGGATCGTGATCTGTAGCTTGTCAAGGGAAATACAGAAACGATGGCGTTAGGACTGTTATTATGTGCATTTCAGCAGAGCTCAATACCTCACACAGGAGCCTTGGTACCGATGTTCCCTCTAATTTTTGACAGGCTGTATGTGCAAAAAATTTATTCTGTGCAAATTGTTGTGCGTGCGGTGTTTTGCCGTGTGTGCAGGGTTTAGGGTCTGTGTGCACACACACGCACACACCTTAGAGGAAACAGTGCTTGGTACCATGTTGGGTGACACAGATAATGAATTCTAATGACTCCCTTGGGCCTGATGAGTTCAAGGGAGGCACTGGACAAGTCTCTGCCCCTTTCTCTGTTTCCCTGTCTGAGAAATGGGTGCAATGATGCTTTTCCAGCTCCCTGGGGCACTGTGAGGTTTAATGAAGAACGAGCCGGGAGATTCCTGGGTGGGAGTCGCTTCAGAAGAGCAAGGCCTATAGCTACTCTGGAGAGCTTACAGCCGTACACCTGCACTGATGCAGCTGTGTGCTTTCGGTGTAACCATGCTTAGCCAACAGGAGGGAGCTCTCCGGGCAACTTGACTATCCCACCAAGGAGCAGTGGTAGCTATGGTGGTAGGAGATGCTCTTGTTCCAACATAGCGCTGTCCACACTGACGCTTAGGTCGGTGTAACTTATGTCTCTCACGGGGGTGGCTTATTCACACCCCTGAGCAACATAAGTGGTAGTGTAGACCTAGCCTAGGTATCACTACTGTTAGTGAAAAATCCTTGCTCGGAAACTCTTAGAGCCTGATATGCACAGGTGCTGAGCACCGGTAGCTTCTACTGGCTTCAATCATGTACCTGATGCACAGGGACAGGATCATGATCAACGGCTCAAAAACCAAGGGACGTGTAAAGGGAGGTTGAGAAATCTGCCAGCCCAAATGCCAAGGATTCAGGCCCAGCTCCTTCTACAAGGTACACCAGGCAGCGTGCCCGTGCACGCCATTGAGACCCCAGTCCGCATTCCCGGCTGCGGCAGGTTCTGAGGGTGGCTCTGGGGTGTGCGTGTGTGTCAATGAGCTACTGTACGCTAGCATCTAGAGGCCCCTGCCCCATGCTGCTAGTGCTGTACGCACACGTAGTAGGAGACAGCCCCTGACACGAAGCACTGACAACCTAAACAGCAAGGCAGGACAAAGGAAGGATCATCATCCCTACTTTGCAGAACTGAGGTGCAGAAACACAATGGACAACATTCTCCCGGTGCCTAGGTGACTTAGGAGGCCTTGCCATTCAGTTAGGCTCAGGCTCCAGGGGCCCAAGTCACTTATGAAAAGGGGACTCGGGCTTCAAAGTCGCTTAGAGGCTTTTGAAAATTGCACCCGAAGAGACTTTCCCACAGTCACACAGGAAGCCAGTGTCTGAGCCAGGAGCTGAAGCTAGATCACCTGAGTCCCAATCCAATGCTTTAATCACAAGGCCAGCCTTCCTTGGCAGGGTCCATCAGCTCCTACACACAGTCACAGTCCCACGTTCTCAATCCCACCTGTGTCAGAGAGCCTCATTGCAGGTCCACTCCAGATGTGCCTGGGGTTAGGAGCTGGTGTTTGTGCCAGGCTCACATGCATGCTGGACACGGACATGGCAGGAGGCTGCAAAGGATGCACCTGGAAATGGAGGGTGGAACTGCGCTGCCTGAATTCAGACGAGTTGGACATGTCACTTGCTGCCTGGCCTCCTGGGATTATTGCAATGACTCATTAATTCAGATTTCCCTCTGACAATGGGCTGCATTCCTGACACACGAAAGAATTGTTTTGTTGGTACGTTTCAATCAGGTAGTGCGGCCCATTCATTGGCATTCCAGTCATGCCAGCCTGTTTTCGAAACGCCAATTTATTTTATTTTAAGAACCACATCTCAGGAGCAGGGTAAACTCTCGTGTGTTTCTTGGGGCAGGGAAGGGGGAAAACCTCAGCTCTTGGAAATGAAACAAACAAGCCAAATGTTCTCCAGGCTGCGCTCAGTTGGGCAGATGGTTGCGACGCAAAGAAGCAAGCGGCCCGTATCATCTCAGCGTCCCTCACAGCCATATGATGAGCTACTACGGAGAGGGTGACGTGGGGCGATGGACAAGTTGGCTGGAGCCCTGTGGCCTTTATTGTCAAAAGGAAACGTTACTCCCTTGGAATAACCGGGGTCAGTGTGGACTGCAAACTCAGTGCTTCCCAGCGCTCCTGCTTCCGAGCCCAGACAGTCCCCCACTCCTGCCTGAGCTCAAGGTTCCCCCCCTTCCCTGGCTCCCACCACTTCTCCTGTTCAGTCCCCCTTCTTGACCCAATGTCAACCCACTGGCTCCTCTTCCCTTGCACTGTGTTGCCTGAGCAAAGACTTCAGTGGAACACAGGCCCTGCCAGACTGGATCGGGCCCCAGGTCCAGACGGTTCCAGACCCTGTCAGTGACAGCGGGCAGCTTCAGAGGAAGGTGGGAGAACTCTGCCACAGGCAGATGTGGTATAATCTGCCCCCATACAGGTCTCAACCTAATCCCTAATAGTTAGAGATTAGTGGAAGCCCTGAATTAGGAGCCTTTATAGCTCCTCCAAAAATTAACTAGGATAATTATAACATTAACTCTGGCGATTCTAGTTATACATATAAATATCCAGTCCCTCTTCAAGTTTTGCTAAATTCTTTTCCTCAGCTGCTTCCTGTGGTATTGAGTTCCACAGTCAAATTATGCATCGAGTAAAAAAAGCACTTCCTTTTGTCAG
This sequence comes from Caretta caretta, assembly GCF_965140235.1. Lineage (NCBI taxonomy): Eukaryota > Metazoa > Chordata > Testudines > Cheloniidae > Caretta > Caretta caretta. The sequence continues at coordinate 2,336,947 of NC_134231.1, forward strand.
TTTTGACTTTGCTGTGTTTTCCTGTCAGTGGATGCTCCCTTGTTCCTGTGTTACAAGGCACCCTCTGTGCCCAGAGAAACACATGTCCTGGAGAGAGGTCACTGGCAGATGTGACTGGAGCCACGGCATCAACAGCCCTTTCCATGACTGCCGTCGAGTCCAGGCCAGGAAGACACGGTGTGGTGACACTCGGTAGCACTAGGCTGTGTTGAACCAGGATCTGTGCCCAGCAGACTACATAAAGAACCCCCTTTATATCCATCACAGCTAAGCCCTATTTCTTCTCTAAGACAGGCAGCCGCTAGCAGTCCTTTCTGGAGTCTAAGTCCCCTGGAGCAAGGAGAGTTGGACAGCTTACTTCCTCTCTTGGGCACTTTGGGTACCTTTATATGCCAAGCCAAAACCTGCTGCAGCAAGTCACAGAGCCCAGGTCTACAAACTCGGGCTAACAGGGCTAGCTCTGTGGTGCTAAAAGCAGCCCCACTCTGTAAGCGTCAGACCCCCAAGCTTCAGCCTGAAAATCTACACACACTATTTTTAGTGCCATTGCGTGAGCCCGAGTCTGTGGACCCCAATCTTTGGGATTCGCTGCCACAGGTTTCTGCTTGCTGTGCAGACACACCGTTGGAGAACTATGGATGAAAAGCACTAAATATGAAGTAGGTATTATCGTCATTGTTATCTCTGGTATGTGGCCATAGCCCATGGGTGCTGGTTGAAAGGAAGAGACTAGAGATATTTGGTTGCTTCAGATAATGGACAATAATTTCCCTGCCCATTAGTGGACAGCTCACAAATACAAACACATGCAGAAGCACTCATCTCATTAAAGAGACTGCAGCTACTCATGCCTGTGAGCTTCTGCAAGGCTCCTACCTTCCCTTCAGTCGGGTGATGGAAAAAAACAACCCATGGCACTTAAAAAATGCATGAAAGATTAAAAAGAACAGGAGGACTTGTGGCACCTTAGAGACTAACCAATTTATTTGAGCATAAGCTTTCGTGAGCTACAGCTCAAGATTAAGAGGTCAGAAACAGCAACATAACCACATCTATAGTGCTCTGCATTTTCAAAGAACTGTGTAAACACAGACAAATCAAATCCCTCAGCAACCGCGGCACAGAAGGAAATTGCCCTTCTCCGAGTCACAAAACTCAGGAGTTCCTGGCTCTCAGAGCTGTGATCAGACCACTGTGCCATACACAGTAACAAAGGCAGGCCAACAGATCGTATATGAGTGTCTACATGGCAGATCGGCCATTCTAAGCTGGCTTGATTACCTAGTCCAGTGCATTTCTTCATCAAGCCCAGTTTATTTACTTATTTGGATTTAAACATAAAAATGTCCACACCAAAGGACATTGGTCTAAGGCCGTCTAACAATTAATAAAACTCAGAGTAACATCCTGATGACCACTCAGCAGCATTAGCCACTCACGCAGGGTAGCCTGTTAGCTCAGCCAGCCAGCAGTGTTAATAATGACATATGGGTCACTGATTAGCTCAGCCATGCAGTAAATCAAAGCAGCAGAAAAACACCTTTAACATGGAACATACTCGCAGCCTTCTCACAGTCCCTGTCAAGCAAACACCCAGGTAGCTGGATCAGACGCTAAACATATATTAGGCCTAATTTATAACCAGGGATGACTCTGGCCCATTCTATGCTTCTGAATGTTATTTCCTATGGCACAAATCTGAACTCCCCCTGCTGACCATCCTCTGCCATGGAGCTGTATCATGCCCTTCTTATCTTTGCTGAAGCCACCCTGAGTGAGGTAGTAACACAAGAAGTACAAGTACAAAGAGCAGCCGCTGCTCTGCAGCAAGGGGAGTCTCAGCTTCAGACCAGCTAAGCCACTTAGTAACTAAAAGACCCAATTAAGGTCATTTCCAAGCACAGAGTGGATAGTCTGGGTCTCAGATGGCAGTGGATAAATTCCCTGAAGACATAGGCTTGTTCAGCAATTTTAAAATTGATTTTCTAGCACTGACTTTAATGCCGTTACTGCTCAATTAATTAATTGCCATCCGTATCTGCTGAAAGACCGTAGATAACTAATAGTCCCTTCCAGCTCCACAGAAGTTAAGGCAAACGCCCACTGACTCTTGTAGGAATAGGCGCAGACCCTGAGCTCCTTGCATGGATGTTCTAATTTATTTGTTCTGCTTAGGCTCTTTGACTGTTTCCACCAGCACAACCCCCAGAGCTGTGCTCTTAGGGTGACCAGATGCCCCAATTTTATAGGTTTCAGAGGAACAGCCGTGTTAGTCTGTATTCGCAAAAAGAAAAGGAGTACTTGTGGCACCTTAGAGACTAACCAATTTATTTGAGCATGAGCTTTCGTGAGCCACAGCTCACTTCATCAGATGTGTACCGTGGAAACTGCAGCAGACTTTATATACACACAGAGAATATGAAACAATACCTCCTCCCACCCCACTGTCCTGCTGGTAATAGCTTATCTAAAGTGATCAGCAGGTGGGCCATTTCCAGCACAAATCCAGGTTTTCTCACCCTCCACCCCCCCACACAAATTCACTCTCCTGCTGGTGCTAGCCCATCCAAAGTGACAACTCTTTACATAATCAAGTCGGGCTATTTCCTGCATAGATCCAGGTTTTCTCACTTCCCCCCCACCCCCAAACACACACAAACTCACTCTCCTGCTGGTAATAGCTCATCTAAACTGACCACTCTCCAAGTTTAAATCCAAGTTAAACCAGAATATCTGGGGGGGGGGGGTAGGAAAAAACAAGAGGAAACAGGCTACCTTGCATAATGACTTAGCCACTCCCAGTCTCTATTTAAGCCTAAATTAATAGTATCCAATTTGCAAATGAATTCCAATTCAGCAGTTTCTCGCTGGAGTCTGGATTTGAAGTTTTTTTGTTTTAAGATAGCGACCTTCATGTCTGTGATTGCGTGACCAGAGAGATTGAAGTGTTCTCCGACTGGTTTATGAATGTTATAATTCTTGACATCTGATTTGTGTCCATTTATTCTTTTACGTAGAGACTGTCCAGTTTGACCAATGTACATGGCAGAGGGGCATTGCTGGCACATGATGGCATATATCACATTGGTGGATGTGATAAGATAACAAGATAACAAGAGGCTGCTAGGCAGCTCTCCAACACGAGTTTCTACAAGCCATTACCCTATGATCCCACTGAGAGCTACCAAAAGCAACTACAGCATTTGCTCAAGAAACTTCCTGAAAAAGCACAAGATCAAATCCGCACAGACACACCCCTGGAACCCCGACCTGGGATATTCTATCTACTACCCAAGATCCATAAACCTGGAAATCCTGGGCGCCCCATCATCTCAGGCATTGGCACCCTGACAGCAGGATTGTCTGGCTATGTAGACTCCCTCCTCAGGCCCTACGCTACCAGCACTCCCAGCTACCTTCGAGACACCACTGACTTCCTGAGGAAACTTCAATCCATCGGTGATCTTCCTGATAACACCATCCTGGCTACTATGGATGTAGAAGCCCTCTACACCAACATTCCACACAAAGATGGACTACAGGCCGTCAGGAACACTATCCCCGATAATGTCACGGCTAACCTGGTGGCTGAACTTTGTGACTTTGTCCTTACCCATAACTATTTCACATTTGGGGACAATGTATACCTTCAGATCAGCGGCACTGCTATGGGTACCCGCATGGCCCCACAGTATGCCAACATTTTTATGGCTGATTTAGAACAACGCTTCCTCAGCTCTCGTCCCCTAAAGCCCCTACTCTACTTGCGCTATATTGATGACATCTTCATCATCTGGACCCATGGAAAAGAAGCCCTTGAGGAATTCCACCATGATTTCAACAATTTCCATCCCACCACCAACCTCAGCCTGGTCCAGTCCACACAAGAGATCCACTTCCTGGACACTACAGTGCTAATAAACAATGGCCACATAAACACCACCCTATACCGGAAACCTACTGACCGCTATTCCTACCTGCATGCCTCCAGCTTTCACCCTGACCACACCACACGATCCATCGTCTACAGCCAAGCTCTGCGATACAACCGCATTTGCTCCAACCCCTCAGACAGAGACAAACACCTACAAGATCTCTGTCAAGCTTTCTTACAACTACAATACCCACCTGCAGAAGTAAAGAAACAGATTGATAGAGCCAGAAGAGTTCCCAGAAGTTACCTACTACAGGACAGGCCTAACAAAGAAAATAACAGAACGCCACTAGCGGTCACCTTCAGCCCCCAACTAAAACCCCTCCAACGCATTATTAAGGATCTACAACCTATCCTAAAGGATGACCCAACACTCTCACAAGTCTTGGGAGACAGGCCAGTCCTTGCCTACAGACAGCCCCGCAACCTGAAGCAAATACTCACCAACAACCACATACCACACAACAGAACCACTAACCCAGGAACTTATCCTTGCAACAAAGCCCGTTGCCAATTGTGCCCACATATCTATTCAGGGGACACCATCACAGGGCCTAATAACATCAGCCACACTATCAGAGGCTCGTTCACCTGCACATCCACCAATGTGATATATGCCATCATGTGCCAGCAATGCCCCTCTGCCATGTACATTGGTCAAACTGGACAGTCTCTACGTAAAAGAATAAATGGACACAAATCAGATGTCAAGAATTATAACATTCATAAACCAGTCGGAGAACACTTCAATCTCTCTGGTCACGCAATCACAGACATGAAGGTCGCTATCTTAAAACAAAAAAACTTCAAATCCAGACTCCAGCGAGAAACTGCTGAATTGGAATTCATTTGCAAATTGGATACTATTAATTTAGGCTTAAATAGAGACTGGGAGTGGCTAAGTCATTATGCAAGGTAGCCTGTTTCCTCTTGTTTTTTCCTACCTCCCCCCCCCAGATATTCTGGTTTAACTTGGATTTAAACTTGGAGAGTGGTCAGTTTAGATGAGCTATTACCAGCAGGAGAGTGAGTTTGTGTGTGTTTGGGGGTGGGGGGGAAGTGAGAAAACCTGGATCTATGCAGGAAATAGCCCGACTTGATTATGTAAAGAGTTGTCACTTTGGATGGGCTAGCACCAGCAGGAGAGTGAATTTGTGTGGGGGGGTGGAGGGTGAGAAAACCTGGATTTGTGCTGGAAATGGCCCACCTGCTGATCACTTTAGATAAGCTATTACCAGCAGGACAGTGGGGTGGGAGGAGGTATTGTTTCATATTCTCTGTGTGTATATAAAGTCTGCTGCAGTTTCCACGGTACACATCTGATGAAGTGAGCTGTGGCTCACGAAAGCTCATGCTCAAATAAATTGGTTAGTCTCTAAGGTGCCACAAGTACTCCTTTTCAATTTTATAGGGACAGTCCCGATATGTGGGGCTTTTCCTTATATAGGCTCCTATTACCCCCTGTCCCGATTTTTTACACTTGCTGTCTGGTCAACCTAGGTGCTCTATGCCTGAGAATCAGAGTGTAGGCAGGAGCATGAGAATGAAGCTTTGCAGCTACCAAAACCCAAATCAATCATTCACCAAGGGAAAAATTACGAAGTCCATTAAAGTGCCTGCATGTGCAAATTGGATATTTGCCTTGGGAGACTGCACATCTGGCCAGGCCCATGGCGAGATACTGCTCACACAGCTATTCTCTGTTTAAGCATTTGCTTATTTTCATTATCCTGTCCTCCCTCCTCCCCATCCACTTGTTTGTCCCATCTGCCTGGATTTTAATGGAGGAGCAGTGCAGGAGCCACCTTCACTGGACTATCGAGGAGGTTAAAATTCTGCACATGTACATCTTGGCAGGGTCAGAACCTTTGATTGTTAGCTTTTCGGGGCACGGAGTGACATTTCCTATGTTTGTACAGCACCTAGCACAATGGGGCCCCAACATGGTTGAGGCGACTACGTATTACCTATCTATAAATGATAACGAAGGACGCAGGTATGGAGCCATGCAAATTCCCGACCTGTGTAACTGCATGTATTTTGTGTGGGCGTCGGCAATGGTATGGCTAAAACTTTTGACAATTAGGCTCAGTCTTAAATACATACATTTTGACAACTAACAAGTGAGTTGTCCAGAGCCCAAGGGACTTGATTTTAATGAGCGATAGATGTTCTGACAAGTGAAATTGCACTTTGAACCCAAATCTTTGCTGAGAACAAAGGAAGATAGAGTGGTGATAATGACAATAGGCTCTTAAGACAATGAGTCATTAAAAGAGCAATCAGAGAGGGGGAGGGGACCCCAGGAGACGCTACTCTAAGGATAGAATCATAGACTTTAGACTTTAAGGTCGGAAGGTCCATTATGATCGTCTAGTCTGACCTCCCGATAGGATGGGATTGGATAGGATCTAATGAGAAGGGCAAAGCTGCTTCTGAAAGGAGAGCTGTGGGGGGATCTCCCAAGCCCATCCTGACAAGCATCAGGCAGAGAGATGTTTTTGTTGGCAGCGGGAAGTGAGACATTTGTGCCAATGTTAATATTTTAAACAGTCTATTCTCTGCCCTAAAAACTTAATGACTGGGATAGGGAGGGATGTCTGCGGAAGCCACAGTGTGGCAGTGGCCCCCCCCCACCATGGGCAGCCACTAGTGAGCCAGCGCCTTTGTGCCGAACCCATCCCCATCCTGCGGAGCCCTTTATTGGTGGTCTCGTATTTTTCATGCCCCAGTGCAGACCAGCCGTAAGGGTGCAGGTACATTGGTGGGGGTGAACTTGCAGTGGTGCTGAACCTGGGACTCCAGCTCTGCAATGGGTTTTTTAGCTACTGATGTAGCCAAACCAGTGCAAACTCCAGCCCCTGCGCCGAAGAATTTACAATCTCACGGGATTTTCAAAGAAACATAAAGGAGCCTAGCTCCTTTCAAAATCCCAGCCTAAATAGCCAAGGCAGAGAGGAAGCACTGTTCCACCTCCCCCCATGATAAAGATGGAGAACTGAGGCATAGAGACATGAAGCGAAGTGACTTGCCCAAGGTCAGACAGTTAGTCTGTGGCAGAGCCAGGTGGCTAACTGAGCGCCTTGCGAATCCCATCCGGTGTGTTAACACAGCATCCTTCCTCTCATGCTGTGCCTGCGGATTCCATTCCAGTGAAGACAGAATATTGTTGAAATGGGGGTTTCTTACCCATCATAGTGAAGCATGAATCCTCACTGAGTAACTGAAATGCAGGTATTGGGGGGGTGGGGCAGAAATCAGAAAATCAGCTGGAATTTCCATCTCCACACAGCTCAGGGACACCTGGCATCCCAGCACTGCCACCAGCTCCTGTAATTACGAACAGCCATTGAATTAGGGCAACAGATAATTGCAGAAAGCAAACAAAGGAAATCTTGGCAGCAGCAGGCTAGGCCTAGGAGGGGAATTGTGTGGCTGTGATCCACTTTGAATGGGGGTCTTTTTTCGAAGGCTGAGCCGAACACACGCCACAGCTGAACGTGCCCCTGACAAAGAGCAGAAGCGCCTCACTGCTCAGTCCTGCAGGGGTAAAACGCAGGCAGAGGACATCACACTTGCTACAAACCTGGGGTCACTGGGGTGGGGCGGGGGGGAAGCAGCGAAGAGTTTTCACTGCAAGGCAGATGCAGAATGCACAGTGAATCAATGCAAGCATAAAGCTGGGAACGTGTCGGACGTGTCAACGTGGGCGCGCTAGGACCCGTATCCTGACCACACCCTGTTTTGCGTCTCATTCACAAGTCAGTGACTAACTAGTGAAGTTGGTGAATGAGATATTAAATACTTGGGGCCGGATTCTGATCTTGCACCGGGCCAGCTCCTTCGATTTCAGTGGAGTTACTCCTCATTCACCTTGGTGTGCGAGAGCGGAGAACCAGACCTGGTTGCTCTGGCCAACAAAAGACATATGAGCCAGATTTTCCACTGTTTCGCCTCCTCTTGTAGCCCTTTGCCCTCGTGCGAAGCAAGTGTGCAGTGGGTGTGAAGTGCTGCCCTTCTGACCTGGCAGTGCTTTGCCCCCTCTCTGCAATCAGGATGCATCTGTGCAAATAGCTGCACAAATTGTGCATTTCCCGTGGACCTTGCTGTGGAAACGTGCCAGGAACAGTTGTGCTGGGTGCAGTTAATCACACCCAATTATTCCATTTTATGATGGATTAAAGAAGTTCCTAGCTGGCACGTGGATAATCAAGCCCCCAAGGGGTATGTTTACCTCCAGCCAGCTGACTGACTGACGTTTCACTCGAGACAGTTAGCAGCATGCTTGTAAAGGCTAGTGTGGACAGAGCCCATTGCCCAGATGTTTGTGGCTTCTCCTAGGGAAAGGTTTGGAGAAAATGGAGGTAAAACTCTAGTGCAGCCAAGCCACAAACGTTAAATCCACAGTTCTAGGAGCTAATTGCGGGGACAGTCAGGGCTGCTTGACAAGCTGCTCCAGCAGGGAATATGGCTCTGCCAGCACCGTCAGCCAGCACTCTCCTGTCCCCCAGCTCAAGCACCAAGTGCTTAAGAAATTCATTTGGTAGCAAACACGTTGGATGAGCGAACGCAGAGACTCCAGGTGGCTTGGCAAAATAGCACTGAAAGCTCCCCTAGGGTTTCCAGCACGTGGGATGCACCCGCTTCTCCACGGATTGATCGGTCCTGCCATTTGTTCCAGACAAAGCAAGCAGCTTTGCTGCCAGCACTCTGCCCATGCGCCCTGCAGTGCAAATGTACCAGCAACAGCTGTGTTGTGTGCAGTTAGCCATGCCCGATTACTCCATTTCATAGCTGGCATGTCCCGCGCTAGCAAATATTTATGCAGGTGAGAAGCCCTCCCTGTGGCTACGGAGCCTACTCCCCTGAGATTTGAGCCCTCGCAGTCTCCTCAGCATCATGCTGCTCAAGCTTCCTGCCAGAGCTTTTTCTGTTTTTTTCAAGAGCAAAACACTACAAGCCAGATCCTGCAGGATCTCCTGCCTTGTATGGAGGGGGAATTTTCCTTTGAAAAATGGGGTGCCAGAGGCCTTGGGGAAGATCATGCTAGCAAAAGCAATGTGAGCAGGGCTTAACTGTAATGGAGGGAAGCAAGAGTAAAGCCCAGAGCAAACGTATGCAAGAGGAAGTCAAGGAGAAAGAGCGAGAATGACGTGAAAGGCCCTTGCGCCGATTTGGGAGTTATTTAGGTAACCAAGAGGGCGTTCCCTGAATCCTTTCCTATGTATTTATTACCCTCCAGTTGTACATCATTTGTGCAAACAGAGCAGCAGGCAGTCTGGTAGATGAGCGAGCCCGTGAAAACGAGCTCCTTGAGAGAGAACACGGTTACAGGCTTGTCATCCGTGGGTAAATCTGCTGCAATTCTAATAACTCCTCGAGGCAATGTCCTTGCTCTAGGCCTGCTCCTCTCTGCCCAGCATGGCTTGGTGTGCTGTGCTCATTGCAGTGCTGAATATGTATCACGCAGCAGTCATTTCTGACCAGCCCCCGGGCTTTTGTTCAAGATGGTAAACTCATGGATGCGAGGGAATGAGAATGCTGTGTCCTCCATTGGCAGCTACTGTCTGCGAGAGCAGCAAGGCACTTCTCATTGGTGTTGTGGAATTTACTCGCTGGCCTCCATGCTGCAAAGCTCTCTCCATGGTCCCAGCCCATTAGTATCTCAACTTAATGGGGTCCCCCTGGGAGTGCATAGGCAGAGCTGCTGCCCTGGGAGGCTTCTACATCTCCTACGGCCTGGGAAGGCCTGGCTCTCGTCTGGCTCTGAGCGGGCTGGCACAGTAGGGTGGGGCCTTGGGTGAAGATGTGGGGTTCCTGCACAGGGCATGGTGAGAAGCAATAGGTGCCTCTCAGCACTGGAGCTCTGAGCCTGCCCCCAGACTTGTGAAAATATTCTGTCCATAAACCTCACAGCACAGTGGCAAATCCTCGGCCTTTATGTGGGATTAGCAACTCTCCCAAGTGCACGCTGAGTTCTACCCCATTTCCCAGGGATGACTTTAGCTTGGCCCTCTTGTACCCCAGTCAAAACACTCTTCACAGCAACCCTACAATAATGCATCACCCACCCTGCAGCAACCACCAGCCCCCTGGCAGCCCTGCATCGACAGAGGAAAACATGGGTAAGAAAAACAGGCAGGTTTCAGGCTTCCAAAATGAACCATAAACAATAGGTTCATAGATTCCAAGGCCAGAAGGGACTAGTGTGATCATGACCTCTGGCATAACCCCGGCATTGAACTTCCCCAAAATAATTCCTAGAGCAGATCTTTTAGACAAACATCCAGTGGAATGGCCTTGGAAACTGTGATGTATTCTTTGGCAGCCTCCATCACACTGCTAACTCAGACAGAGGAAGCTGCTGTCAGGGGATATAGCTAGTGTGGAATATATATGGCAAAGCTCAATTCACCACTGGTATAAGAGGACTTGATTCTATTTACATCAGTGATTGGAACTGCTTACACCACAGCAGAATTTGTCCAATAAGATCTAAAGAACAAGCCTACATTCATACAGCGTGGTCTGAATGAGCCATGCCCAATTAAATTAACTCATTTAAAGGCCTCCGGGGGGAATAAGCATTTGTGCATTATTCAAGCATATCCACTTTGGACTAATAAATTTACAGATCCAGTAGGAGTATGTCTCCCTAGAGTGCTGCATCCTGCATGCCTCCCAAGCAGGGCCCTATTTGTAATAACGTGGGCTTCTTCTGATCACTCTCTTCAGCTCCTGAGAGCAGTTTCCTTGGGTAGCCAGGCAAGGCCCATTCCCCTGGAAGCAGTGATATGCCACTAGTGGTCAGGCTGTGTCTGCATGTCTTAAACAAAATTCCAAAATAATCAACCCTTTGAATGCAGGAATTTCCCTGGCAGCCACTAAATTAATGGTCAAGAGGGCACGTGCCTGGGTCCATGACTTCCAGAGCACAGTGAAGCTCTGGTCCCTGGTAAAGAGTTCAATGGCAGGGCGCTGAGCATCTGTGCAGCCTGCCCCTTCCACTGAAATGCAGTCACTGCCAAAGGGAGCCTCACTTCTGCATATGAGAGGTGTGGCAACAGCCTGGAATCCTTTCGCACTCGCAGTTTTCCTCTTCATGCTTTCCAGTGACTCGCTCCAAGAAGGGGCTTTCAGTGAAGAGCCTTGGTAATTAGATGTGTCACAGAACAGATTAGGCTGCATGGCTATGGCATACTGCCTCTTCCTCCCTTCCGATGCTGCTGTTCTCAGTTCACTGTAGAGAACAACTGGTACTGTGGCTTTGAAGAGGGAGCTGTCCAATATGACTGACATAGGGTTTGCAGCCAGTTTAAGGCCCTTTTACACTACCCCAGTGTAACAGAGAATCACCCTAAACAGTTTACTACTTTTGTCATTACTTGGCCAGAGAGGAGGCTGTGGGAGACATGAAACCTGTGTTTCCTACTGTGATTTAAAATAATTCCCAGCAGTGCCAACTGGGGACGGGGGGGGGGGGGGGGGGGGGAGGGTGGGACTCCAGAGCTTAGATACCACAGTGATAGGAGCTGTAGAAATACTTAGATGGAGAGATGAGAAAGAGCAAAAGACTACAATATGATTGGCCAGGTGCTCTAAGAGAGAACGAGGGGGATCTAGGTGGAAGCGCCTCACTGCTCAGTCCTCAGGGGTAAAGTGGAGGCAGAGGACATCATACTTGCTAGAAACCTGGGGTCACGGAGGGAGGGGGGAAGCAGGGAAGAGTTTTCACTGCAAGGCAGATGCAGAATGCACAGTGTATCAATGCAAGCAGAAAGCTGGGAACGTGTCAGATGTGTCAAAGTGGGCGCGCCAGGGCCCACAAATAGGGCAAGGGACAGATAGGCAGCGGAGCAAGGTTTCATTCTTAGCTGCCAAGGACACTCAGGAAAATTAATGTAAATTAACTTTTAAAAGCAGATTATTTAAACCTCATTTCCACCTCTTAAGCCTGTGTGGACCCTCTTATTCAGAATTAAAGTCACCTTAATTCAAAGTGAATTAAACTGAACCAAATTAAGGCCACTTTAATTCTGAACAAAGAATATCCACACAGGGGTTTAACACGGTTTAACACAGTTTAACTAATCCACTGTTGGTTAATTCAGATTAATTTTTCCAACTGTAGCAACATCTTTAGCCTCTCTGTGCCTGACTATCCCTCTGGAAATGGGGACAACAAAAAGGGGACATCGGTGTAGTGTCTTCATGGAGATCTAGGGCTGAGAACAGGACAGTGGCAGTCATGTGTGTTAGCATCCGTGGCATCAAACTCCAGTTCAGACTCAGCCCCCAGCAGCTCCCATTGTGACACCTATAGCCCAATGCCGTGAGCTAGATTGAAAGTCTAGTCCTCAACTGAAGGGACAGATGTTTGTACAGCTCCTACACCAAGGGGCCCTTATCCTTGAGCGGGGCCTTTGGGCCCTCATGGAGCACACATCACGTTGTTAACACTGCAGGACATCTGGAGCGTTCATCATGACAGCATGACCCACGCTGACCCACCTCAAACCCACCCTTCCAAGAAGCATCCCTGCAGCAAGGAGGTGCTGATGGGGAGAACACCCCATGAAAGCACTGGTGGGTTAGATAGTCAGGGCGTTGTTGGCAGACACTTAACCACGAACTTGCCGTGGCCAGGGAGAAGAATAGTTTTACCTACCCATCTCTACCAATAGCAGCTTGGTCCCAGCTGATTGAACATGCTCAAGTCTCTCCTAGTGCAGCACTCCAGGTTTCCAAGGATAAAGCATTGCTGGATCACTTGTCTTCTCTGCACTTGTGGGTTTGTTTTGTTTTAGAGAGACACAGGACAGAAAACTTGCATTGAAACTGGGTCCGTGCCTGTATAATCTGGAAATGTGTCAAGAATGCAGGCAGTTACAAATTTATTCTCTGCTTCTGTAATGACAGCCACCTGAGGTTAGACAGTATGTTCAGGCTATCTTTGTGGAGCTGAGAAACAACATACATTTCTGACCCTGGCAGGTCACACGGGGAACACTATGAGCTAGGCCAAAACAGTCATCAGCATGCAGGAAAACAGCTAGAAAGATAGCACCTGCTATCATACCAGAGGGGCAAGGACCTGGTAAATGAGATTGTCACCTTAGAGCAATGGAGAACACGCACAAACAATAGCTTCTACCTCCCAGTAACTGTGTGTCGGAATGAGTTTGTCATGTAACACTGAACAAGTCCAGTTAATCAGTTGGAGCAAAAAAACAGCTCTGAGAGGATCTCTCCTTCAGCTTCATCCTAAACATTGTTCCTCATACTTACTTGTTCCACTGCATTCCCACCCACCCAGGTAAATACAGAGCAAATTCCAGTCAAGCAATAAACTCTAAATAAGCTCCTAGGCTCACTTTCAGAAAGATGCGTAACTCACTTTGGCATTTTAGAAAATTTTACCCCAAATGTGTGGGCAGATGACATTAAAATCTGGGTCATGTCAGATGGTTTGAGAGAAAGGCCTGGGACACCATATAGAAAAGTAGGACTGCCCTGGTGAAACTGAGATTTGGTCACTATGGAATGGAAAAGGTATTTGGGCACCTAAAGATGCAGACAGGAGCTTTTGAAATCGCATTAGGAACCTAAGCGGGTCAGGTACCTAACACCCCTTCCCCTACTGCATTTCTAGTGCCTAAATACCTTTGAAAATCTAGCCCTTTAGCCAAATCATATTAGAATAGTGGCACAGAACCAATATCACAGATCTCAAACAGGGTTATAGCATGGTTCTCACACATACTTATGACAAACTTCTATCTACACAAGCAAGGAAAGAACACACCGCAGCATGGTCTGGACCCAGCCATGGGTAAAGAGAACTGTATTACTGTGCCTCCCTATATCTGCGTGTTGACTCCTCTTCCCCATCCAAACATGGAGGGTCCCCAATAGCACTCCCTCTTCTGGGGCTTGTAAAGGCCTCTCCACAAAGTCCAAGGTCCACTCCTGGAAAAGGGGCAGAAAGAGACCTATTCTCCCTATCTCCCACTGAGCATTGCTCTTAAACAGGTTTTGTCTACACAGGGATCATAAGCACTTTGGGGCCTTCCATTTGCCCTGTACAGCACCTTGCACACTTTAGGCATTGGGCAGATAATTTGCACGTGAATGTTGTGTGAGCATGTGCTCCAAAGCATTTGCAAGCATCCAGACTTGCTATATGGGAAAAAACACAAAACCAGGCCCAGGAAGTCTATATTGCCCTAGCTAGAGTTGTCACACTTTGGGAAGGTCAGTGAGTGTCATTCCTTCACCCGAGACCAAGGGGGAATGTTTCTAGATAGATTGCCTTTATCCTTTTGGAAGTCCGAGAGCGGTGCATAAAAATGTCCAAGTACTCAAAGCGTGCCTCCCTCTGGAATTGCATAATTGTCCCTTAAGAGCCAAGCCAGCCTGCTATGGCCTGATTAGTATTTAAATTGTCCCTGGAGGAAAAAGTGGCCAGAAACACTATTACTTTGAGGGGAGCATTTCAGCCTCCAGTGCTCCGAACACTGATGCAATTGCAATTTTATGCAAATGCTTTATTAAGAGGCATTTGCAGCCCTTCTGCATTTTGCTAGGAAGGGAACACTGCCTACAGACACTAGTGCAATGGGAAAGAGCATAGCCTCAGAAACAGCTATCAAGCATCGTTGCATATCCCCTCATTGGAACACTTGAAGAGCACAGAATACTTGAGCATAGAGAGCTCCTCCTTGGAGGTATTCTTCAAGTTGCTGCCCAGGAACTGAGCTTGAGCTTGGAGGAAGATGCTTCTGTGGCAAGCAGCTGCCATTTGAAAGGTGGCAGCAAGTCAGTCACGCACTTGATGAGCTGGCCGCCTTTGTCCTGAGTACAGGGACAGATTTTTTTAAATAAAATCATCATGTAAAAAACTTATAGATCAGCTCAAGTGGAAAAATTCAGCCGCCCCAAAGCCCCGGGCTGCTCAGAGTGAGTAGCTGAGTGTGAGCCTGCCTCCAGCGGATATGATCAATTGGCTCACGAAGCATATTAGACCATGGGTCAGATTCCCAGCTGGTGTAAAATGGAGTCAAACAGTGTCAACATCAATGGAGTGACTTAAACCAGCTGGGGATGCAGCCTATGGCATCTTATTTTTTGCCTTTGGGTTTGAAATAAAATGTAGTAGTCTTCCAACATGGTAAGGGCTCTTATAAGAGGATGGAGATCAATTCTCCATGTCCACTGAAGGTAGGACCGGCACCAATGGGCTTCATCTGTAGCAAGGGAGATTGAGGTTAGCCATTAGGTAAAACCTTTCTAACTAGAAGGATAGTTAAGTACTAGAACTGGTTACCTAGGGAGGTTGTAGAATCCCCATTGTCACAGCTCAGAGCAATCGCACCCATATTCCCCCTCTGTGGTCCACCAAGGGCACCTACTCTCAGGCTTGGTCTCCTCAACCATCACCTCAATTGGGCAGATGTGCATCTCTCCCCTGGCTGGGGTTTTCCATGGCTGGACAGTTTCCTGCCTATATTGTGAATTCCGCAGTGAGCCAGACTGTTTAAGGAGGCTTGCTTTGCTGTTTTCCCTCAAAAGCGATAAACAGCCTAATGGCCTACAGTGAAGTCATCACGCAACTCTTTCTAAGCAAGCACATTTATTCTTCATGTTTTCTCTGTAATGCTTTACCTTAAAACGATAAGAGCCGACATGCATACATCTTACCAGGAGGTCACCCAACCTCCAGCAAGGGTCTGGCAAGTCAACAGTCCTTCAAACCCCACAACAGGGTGCTTCTGTGGTTACAAGTTCATAACAGCTTTTGCTGAAAACAAGCCCCCCTCCCATGAATAGGTCAAGTCCCTCCATCCTTTCCCAGGAAGGATTGGGGCCTCCCTTGGACAGAATGCCCTATCCATTTGGTGGATCAGAAAGCAGGTCCTGAGTCAGTTCTAACTCAGACTATTTACTGAAAGTCCTTTCTTGGTCTGTTGGTCTCTAGAGAATCCAGTTTCAAGCAGCATATGCGAGCCTCTTCAGGTGGCAGTACCCCCCTGGAGGGGTTACAACCCAAGTCAATTTGCCCAATCACCCCCTATGGTTTAGTCCCTGGAGGGCTGTAGTCCCCCTTCCCTATGGAATTACATACGATCCCTGGTCAAGAGTGAGACATACACTTATTAACTTAAAGTTTGCCCAGGATATTGCAGGAAGTTACCATATCTGTCATACCCATCACTGGAGGTTTTCAAGATCTGGTTAGACAAGCATCGGTCAGGGATGGGCTAGGTATACTTAATCCTGGATCAGTACAGGGGAACGGGCTAGAAGACCTCGAGGTCACTTCCAGCCCTACATGTCTATAATTCTAGGTTTTACACTCTGGCCCCTAGGTGAGGAATAGTAAGGGAACTTGTTATTTACCAATCCTCAGCAGCTAACACAAATCCTGTCCCCCTCCCTGCTAGTCAGACAGATAGGGCATCACAGACAGTAAAGTCAATGACAGTGGAAGATGCCTGTAGTCACTGGGGATTTAGCTATATGTGTGTTCAGCAATGCTTGCAGCCCGTGGACAAATCACCAGACAAACAGATCCAATTAGGCAGCCGTACCTAGGCTTAAACAACAAGCTAAGGGGGAGTGAAGAGTCACTCAGGATTGGAATTCTGTTTCTTTGGTCTCTTGGGCTTCATTCAACCCTCATGTTTAAATGAGGAGCTGGTAATTATGCCATGGAGGATCTTTAACACAGCAGGGCTTGAGGGAGGGCACTGGAGTGATACAAGAAGAGAAATTCAGTGAGCCTGGAAAGGCAAGAAATGTGTCTCTCTCGCACAAAGAAAATTAATTTGTCACCTGCCTCTTCTAAACCTGACCCTCCCACCCACTCCTAATTATGTGTGCCCCATGCCCCTGCAATCTGACATCTGAGAGCTAACGTACACTCCAGCTCCAGATTTATGAATCATCTCAGAAGTGGGACTCGGATTAAGGGAGTTTCACAGTTCGCTGAGGTTCTAACATGCCGGGGTATCATATCGCTTTTGGTACCTCTCGGCGCTCAACACGAGCTGCTGACAATCACACAAGGGGATGGAGCCATTGCCTCATTCTGAGAGACGTTCTGGAGGTCTGCTCAGCATTGTACAAACTGGAGAGGAAAACACACTCTGCTCCCAGGAGTTACTAGTCTGGAACAGACGACGTGCATTTCAAGTGTTTTCAAGTGTCAGACTAGACACCCTGTCACTGTGGTGCAGCATTCAGATCCCCCTCCAGCTCCAACACCCACCCTTAGAGCTAGTCAGCCCTCCCCACTCATTGCTAAGTGACTGGAGGAAGAAGCTTTGCAACAGGCCTGGATGACTTCTGAGTCAAGCGATTTTGGACCAAAGGGAGCAGTGAATCCCAAACCCATGTTGTGCCCCCACCAACGGGCAGCAGCTCCCGTTGATACGACTAAGACTCCAGCTTGAGTGACTCTGCTCATCTCAGCCTGGTGCCACCGATTCACTTTCGCAAAGCAATAGGAGTGTTTTTTAAACAAAGCCCCAGCTCAGCAGCAGAATCCAAGCAGGCAAACATCCACAACGATGTTTATATTCGAAGACAAAAATATCTGACAGGCACAGCATTCAGCTGTCAGTAGGAGAGATTGCAGAACCTTCCTCTTCAAAAACCCTCTTCCGCCAGTACAAGAGAGATGTTTCAACACTGACCCCTACCTATCCAAACAGGACCCCTTAGGAGTTAAAAACCCCATTAAAAAAAAAAAACAAGCAGTGAGCCAAAGAGGGAAAAAAGGGAAATACCTCTAGAGGTTTTACCTTAGGAGGGAGATGAGACCGAGAGTTCCACTAAGGAGCTGGTTATTGCTATTGATGTACAGAAGGTGCTTAGTTATTACAGCAATGGGAGGAAAAAACCCTTCAACAGATAGGCAGGGTTTGAAATACGACCGCATGAGTTTCCCACCCCAGCTCGGAATGCAGAGTGCTTTTACTTTTGAGATTGCAGTCCAGGATTGCTCAGCTTGCTGCCCCATCTGAGAGCAGTCAGATGTGAGCAATGTTGCTTTACCACTTAGTTCGCCCAGCCTGTTGACTAGTGGGATTTAACATTGCCAGACCCTTCAGAAAATGTGAATTCTGTTCTAGGGACTTTAAATGAGCTTAAGAGTGTGTCTGGACCTTTGGCAGCATGGGGAATCCTTTGAAGGCTAAGCAGATGCAGAGAAGATGAGGCTGCAAAGAAACAGAAACAGGATATAGATTAGGATTTGTTCAGCAGGAAAAAGCCCTGCAGAGGCCCCAGAGCTGCAGAGGGAGGTGAACACCACAATGTGCTATGTGTGGGATTTTCAGAGCTGCATAGAGGATATGGATGCCCAGGCCAAGATTTCTGAAAATAGGCTCTCAAGGGCATATTTCAGCACCAGAATAAAAGCAGTCTGATTTTCACATGCAGTGAGAACTCAGCAGTGAACCCACTGAAGTCTGGAATTTGTGGGTCTCAGCACTTTGGAAGTGAGGCTTCTTATTTAGAGGGTGGCATTTCCAGAAGGAAATAATAGGACTCGAATGCCAAAATCCCTTGATTTTCAAGGACTTGGAGGCACATCATTCCCTCAAACTTTTGGAAGTCCCATCCCAAGTGTCTATGTCCTGAGGAGCTTATGTTCAGGCAGCCAGGTTTGGGAATTTTGGTCTCTTATTGGTGACACTTTACATTAACGTTACTTTGTTAAATAGATAGAAAGGGGTCTAATTTCATAAGCATGTCACAGGTGAGTCATGTGTTGATTGTTATAAGCAATATAATTCGTCTGTTGGACCCAAATGAATGGAATAACCATTTATTAACACACCTAGCAACCACATCATCCTTCAACTCTTACCAATGGATCCTTAATAGAAGAACCACCTTTTTATTTATTAACAGGCCTCCCAAGATGGTCCCTAGCATTGATTAGAATTCACAGAAGACCCTGGCAGATCTTGGCTGTGCCTTAATGCCAACAAGCAGATTGTGTGTTTTATAATGAGGTTTCAGGCATGTCCTTTGAAGACTTTCCAAATCCCACTTCTGCTCTGTGCACTGCTACAAAGCAGAGTCTCTCTCTTACAAGGACACCTGTATCAAGGTTCCTCACCCTGGAATGCTGGCTCATTAACATTTCCATCTGTTTGATTGTGCTTCTCAGGGACAAAACCCTCACCTCCCTCCTTTTCTGCCACATCAAAACCTGTAAATTGCACAGTATAAAGTGTTGCTGTTTACAAAGAATTTTCAAAAACATCTTACTGCTTATAAATATAAAAAGCCAACCACACACACATCTCCTGTCTTCTCAACCGAGCATGGATACCAGGCCTAGAGAGTGGCTCTTTGTAGAAGTGTAGACGTTAGGGAGGATTTTTCAAAGCATGGATTCTGTGTGTTGGGTATGCAGATCACTTGTGCATGACCTTTCCCACCTCCTTTCACTTGGGCATGCAAACAAGATCTTGTGGGAGGAAAAGGTTACGTTCCTGTATATAGAAAAGGAGTACTTGTGGCACCTTAGAGACTAACCAATTTATTTGAGCATAAGCTTTCGTGGGTAAAACCCCCACTTCTTCAGATGCATGGAGTGAAAATTACAGATGCAGACAAATATACTGACACTTGGAGAAGGGGGGGGGTGGAGGGTGAGAAAACCTGGATTTGTGCTGGAAATGGCCCACCTGTTGATCACTTTAGATAAGCTATTACCAGCAGGACAGTGGGGTGGGAGGAGATATTGTTTCATATTCTCTGTGTGTATATAAAGTCTGCTGCAGTTTCCACGGTATACATCTGATGAAGTGAGCTGTAGCTCACGAAAGCTCATGCTCAAATAAATTGGTTAGTCTCTAAGGTGCCACAAGTACTCCTTTTCTTTTTGGAGAAGGGAGTTACCTCACAAGTGGAGATGCAAACCTTAGGGCACAAAAATGATGTGTGCAAGTGATTGCATGCAGAAAGAGGAGACTGGCTGAGAAACACCTAAGGCTGAACTTTCAAAGGTAAGAGGCCGGCAGTTCTAACAAATCCAATTTATTTCCGCTTTGCTTGCTGCAGGCAGTTTGAGACCTTGGTCTGTTTATTATGTGTATTGCTTGCAGCCCTAATCATCAACAGCCCATTGTGCTAGGCATCGTACCCATATAACAAAGATAGTCATCCATAAAATGCTTACAGTCTAGCTGAAAAATCTCTGCAAGCGTGACAAGTTCCAAAACCTGTGCTAAAGCATTTGAAGTTCTGGCCCTGCCATGAACAAACTCAGTTCTGCTGACGGCCATTTACTATGATTAACATTCTAGAGTTAGATAGCCCATTGCATTAGTAACTTACAACACAAACACACAACGCACCCGTAACCAGCCAGCAGGGAAAAATAAATGATTTGCTGGAAGAAACAAGCAAATATTGTCATGCACAACTGGAAAGGAAGAGAAAACTTGATCTGATATTTCAAGAGATGGCACAAGAAGCTCTCAATCTGCGAAGGAAAACATAAGCATGTTAGGGATGAGAGGAGACAAAACCACCACGTTGGTACTGAAGACAGACTGACAAGCACAATAGCTGTAGAAAATCAGTGGGACAGGGAGCTTGAAGTGGGCAATGCAAACGAGGCCCAGAAAGTAAAGAGGTGAACATTAAAGGAAAGCAATACGATTGTGATCCCAGTACTGCACATGCTGCCTTAGTGAACCCACCCAGAATGGCTCATGTACAGGGGGGAAAGGAGGACTTGTGGCAGCTCAGAGACTAACAAATGTATTTGAGCATAAGCTTTCGTGAGCTACAGTTCACTTCATCGGATGCATGCAGTAGAAAATACAGTGGGGATTTTATACACAGAGAACATGAAACAATGGGTGTTACCATGCACACTATAATGAGAGTGATTAGATAAGGTGAGCTATTACGAGGAGACGACAAAAAACCTTTTGTAGTGATAACGTGGGAGATTACGCTGCACCAACATGAGCCTAGTGGAAGATCACAATCAGGCTCTGTTGCTTTGTAAGTGACCCGTGAAGCACAAAGCATGACTAGGATTTCTGAAGGGGCTAGGTCCCTCTTGTTCCAGCGCTCAGGTTCTGAGCATTCACATCTCCCAGTTATTTCAGCAGGAGTTCTGGGTGCTTGTGCCTCTGAAGTCAGGCTGGTGGAGCAGGTAACAGGTAAGGAAGGGGGAACTCATTTGTCATCCAAAAATGGATTCTAGATAAAGAAAATTTGAAACTTTGGAAGTATAAGTTCTGCTTGGCTTGGACACATGTAAATTTGGGGCTGCGGTAGGTCTGAGTTTACTCCTAGAAGCAGAGCAAGTAGTCGCATTCATCTCTGGGCTAGGATGCTTCTGGATGCATGCTCCTGACAGCCAAAATAAATAAGATGTGCTCTTGTAGCAGAAGGCTGAGATGGACCCTCTTTTGACTTGCAATTAGAAACCTTTTAGATTTATTTCAGAGGAACAGCCGTGTTAGTCTGTATTCGCAAAAAGAAAAGGAGTACTTGTGGCACCTTAGAGACTAACCAATTTATTTGAGCATGAGCTTTCGTGAGCCACAGCTCACTTCATGAAGTGATGAAGTGAGCTGTGGCTCACGAAAGCTCATGCTCAAATAAATTGGTTAGTCTCTAAGGTGCCACAAGTACTCCTTTTCTTTTAGATTTAGTTTTCCCTTGAAAAAAAGATCAGGGGTTCTAATGAGGGAGAGACAAAGGCCTGGAAAATATTTCACCAAACTCAGCATTAAAAAGTTTGTGACACCCCAAAGCTTCCCCAGAGTCTCCCACCCTTCATGTCTCCCATGTGATTCACCTTTTAAGGAGTCCCTTACAGTTAGGGATGGACCTGAAGCAAACCCCTGGGTCTGAACTTTTCCAAGCTATGGAGTGTTGGAAATCCAGATCCAGGTTTTGTGCCCAGGCCCCTCTGTCATGAGAGAGCTCCTGACCATAGAATCATAGAATATCAGGGTTGGAAGGGACCCCTGAAGGTCATCTAGTCCAACCCCCTGCTCGAAGCAGGACCAATTCCCAGTTAAATCATCCCAGCCAGGGCTTTGTCAAGCCTGACCTTAAAAACCTCTAAGGAAGGAGATTCTACCACCTCCCTAGGTAACGCATTCCAGTGTTTCACCACCCTCTTAGTGAAAAAGTTTTTCCTAATATCCAATCTAAACCTCCCCCACTGCAACTTGAGACCATTACTCCTCGTTCTGTCATCTGCTACCATTGAGAACAGTCTAGAGCCATCCTCTTTGGAACCCCCTTTCAGGTAGTTAAAAGCAGCTATCAAATCCCCCCTCATTCTTCTCTTCTGCAGGCTAAACAATCCCAGCTCCCTCAGCCTCTCCTCATAAGTCATGTGTTCCAGACCCCTAATCATTTTTGTTGCCCTTCGCTGGACTCTCTCCAATTTATCCACATCCTTCTTGTAGTGTGGGGCCCAAAACTGGACACAGTACTCCAGATGAGGCCTCACCAATGTCGAATAGAGGGGAACGATCACGTCCCTCGATCTGCTCGCTATGCCCCTACTTATACATCCCAAAATGCCATTGGCCTTCTTGGCAACAAGGGCACACTGCTGACTCATATCCAGCTTCTCGTCCACTGTCACCCCTAGGTCCTTTTCCGCAGAACTGCTGCCTAGCCATTCGGTCCCTAGTCTGTAGCGGTGCATTGGGTTCTTCCGTCTTCTGTCCTAACAAAGGCAGAGTTTATTGCAAAGTTAGTATTTTGTATCTGACATAACTTATGCTGTTCTTATCCTGGAATTAACAAAACCTACCATCGTGTGCACTGAGAGAGCCATGTTTATTTACCACGTCTGGCACCTGCAAGAGAAGGTGTGATTAGAGCCTTGTGATTTGCTAATGCACAGCCGTGGAGCTAGCAGGTGCTGAGCAGTAAATGCAAACTGCCACTTAACTGCTTTCTCCAGAAGTCCTCCCCTTCCTTCGGATGGCAACGCTCACAGGAACACAGCAAAGTTCAAATGCCTGTTATTGTAACTTTCAAAACGTTATAGTTTGCCTAATTAACCATTTGGAACTGGATCCCAGACAACTAGCAGCAACATGCTCTGTAATTAATATTCTCTTCGCAGCAGTCAAAGCAGGCGTCTCTCCCTGGAGAATGGATGTGTGTGCAGAGGATGACACATGCACATGGGGAGTTGGCTTGGTACTCAGCTCAGTAACGCAAAGAGCCGTGAACAGCCAGACAGAAAAAAAGGTCTTAAGGCTCAAAATTGCACCTCAAGATTTTACAGCAAGGAATGCTGAAAGTTCAGAAGGGCTGTGCCAGGGAACAGCAGGCTCTCTGATCAGTGACATGACATGGCTCATCACTGAAGAGGAAGGAGTCAACTTCTTCAAAACCTTGGGATTTCCTTGAAAGTAGCCCAGGAAAGAATAGCAGTAAAAAAAGCCTGGTGCATCCTCTTCTCATTTAGCTGTGTAAGCTATGTCCTGAGAAGCCTGCCCCAGAGGATTCTCAAGATGTACCTTCTTTTCCACATGACGCTTGAGCCTCTCCTCCAGTCCTCGAAGGCTCTCTGGAGAGAGTCCCTCAAACCCAGTGCTGCACATGTTAACACCTATGGCGGTGGGGATTTCAGAAGTGCCTGAGCATGCCCATTTGGGAATCTGCTCCTAAATCTTAGCGTTTCAGAAGCACCCATGTTGTAAGGGGAGTGGGGAAAACCTGCTTGAAAATTAAGCATATAAATGCTTCTTGTACTGCATCCTGAAATTTGCTAATCTGGGGCTCTGGTGATCCTCCAGGGGCAGGGAGTTCTGGGAGCTCTATAAATACACCTTCCAGCTAGAGACCTCAGTTCAGTCCCAGGACCTGACAGCAAGAACCTTCCAGCAGATCTGAAATGCCGTGAAAACAGAAGGGGAGAGGGAGCAGTATCTACCAGGTGACAGAGTCCCAGGTCATTCAACATTTTCAGTATTGTCATCAACAATTCCAGCTGCCTCCAGATGTGAGCAGGCAGCTGATGCAGAGCCCCAGCCCGGCATGGTGTGCTAAGAGTGAAGTCACCTGCCGCACCGGAGATGCAGAATGATGCTCACAGCTGGGGTGAAGCAGCAAGTTAAAACTTCAGGAGAAGCAAGTTAACAACAAGAAAAGGAGTACTTGTGGCACCTTAGAGACTAACCAATTTATTTGAGCATGAGCTTTCGCGAGCTACAGCTCACTTCATCGGGTGCATACGAAAGCTTATGCTCAAATAAATTGGTTAGTCTCTAAGGTGCCACAAGTACTCCTTTTCTTTTTGCGAATACAGACTAACACGGCTGTTACTCTGAAAGTTAACAACAGTGGATATAGCAACCGATCAGTCCATCTGAATGAGGATAACTCTAGTCTCAAACAGTTCAGTCCACACAGACAGCTGCATTTCACAAGCTTCCTTGTTCTCATGGTTTCAATGAAAGACAAACGCTTCCATCCACAAAAGCAAAAAAGTCTTCCTCACATGCTGTTTCTCATTCCATGCAGGAAAGACCATGCAGCACAATCGGTGCTGACACCTACTGATCGGAGAGAAGAGAGACCTGGACACATTTAGTTCTACCAACCTCTCAGCTCCAAATTTGCAGGGAGATGGAAGGGTATTCATTAAAGTCACCTCCTGGAAAAGTCTTCTCATGGCCCCTCTGCCTAGGTAATAATCAGAGTAAAGTACTTAGCTAAAGTAGAGTTTAACTGGGTTTTATACGGACTGTGCTTGGCAGTCAGAATCAGTGTAATGGCCTGGAGAGTACAGTACAAAACTGGGGAGGGGGCGCATGGGAAGAGGACTGCTGAGGTAGGGAATCTGTGTGCACGCACACACACACACACGCCCCTTTTTCAAGTCTGAAACAATAAGCTTGATTTAAAAGGAAAATCTGCATTTCTTAGCTCTTCTTGGTTTCAGTCAAGGGAGGTGGAGGAAGGACATGATATCCCACAGCAGGCTTGGTCAGTATTCTTATACAGCTCCACCTCTGCCTACACACCAGCCAGTCCTCTCCTCCTTTAGTGTCCTGAGGACATGTCCCCTCTGAATTCCCAGCCAGAGCTGAAACAACCCAAAAAGACTCTACAGACTCCACTCCAAGTTTTGCCCAGAGCATAATAGCTCCAATTTTGCCTCCTACATCCATGCACAGAGGGCAATGACCGACCTCCTGTGTGGATTACCCAGTCCTGTATGGGACAGGGCTGCTCTGCTCCACTGTCCCCCCACTGCAGGTGTCGCTGCATGAACTGGTCATCTGCACTGGGGGAGGACTGCAGACTGAGCAGGCTTGGGCACAGAAGTACTGACTTGCCCACAGAACATCCACAACCAATAAAAGGCACAATCATACTCCTTGCTATGGACTGTCAGAAGGTCCCAGTTCAGGGACATGGAGTCCCACCTCCTATTTTTGACTTCATACCTTCTATGATGTTGTCCTATGTGCCTGGAATAACCTCCCTCTTCCCAGGTGCCATGGGGTCATCTACGCATTCAAACCTCCTTGGTCATGAAACTCAGCTCTCCTATAGAGCTTTCCTCCCATACGTCTCCCCTATCGCCGATAGGCATAGTTATTTGCTAGGCCAGGTATAGGTATCAGTTAAAGCAGTAACACAAAAAGCCTACAGTCCCCATAGCCTGTAAGACAATAGCTTAGCCAAACTAATTGAGACCTAAGCCTAAAGGAGCAGCCCTCGCTCCTAAGGTGTCTCCAGACAGAATATTGTCACAAACGAGTGTAGCCAAAGTGCTGACAGGGAGCTACAAAATCCTACTTGATGCTAGATTTGGATATTTTAAGATAGGAACATCTGCTGATGTTCTGCCATAAGAGTGCCATGGTAACCAAAGGAGTTACATGCTAATGAGCTTGAGGTAAACGGCATAGCAAATAATGGGAGAAGAGCACCCCAATGTGATTAGGCTGTGGAAGTTTAGATATGGATAGAGAGGACTGAACATGAATATTCAAGGTGGCCACATAACCCTATACAAGGATTAACCATGGCTTAAACTGTTAGGCTCTTTCTGACATGGATCGTTTGTCTTCCCGGTGTTTGGTCCCCACAAAGGATGATGTGAATACGCACACAGTGCTGGTCATTTTGTGTTCAGTCTAGTTGGTTGGGTGGGTGTGTTTGTGACTTCGCTCACTGTGGTAGTACAACTATTACAAATTCACAAGGTCTCCCCTCATGGAGAGGGTCTCTCCTTGCACACTGGGGTCCTCGTCCTAGAGATAACTAATAATTCAGGGTCTGATCTAGATGCAGTTGGACCCTGCCAAACCACGGAATGTTAAACAGAGAATGCCTGATCTGGGGTTGGGTATTCTAGGCAACACCAAGCCCTTTGCTAAGACTGGGAAGCAGCAGCTCGAACCCCATTTTACAGATTGGGAAATGGAGGCACATGACCTGCCCAACCACAACTGTCTGCTCTCACCCTTGTAGAATTGGTGCCGCCCCCAGCCAAGTTAAACCGCTATTGCTTCATGGTAGGGACCACAGAATCTCTCAGGTCTCTCACACCCACACTTTATGGCTTAGTGGGAACCCTCAGCCTATGAACAGTAACAACCCTGTCATGGCTGGGCAGAAACCTCCTAAGAAATCTCTTCCCATAAGAGTTCCAGACCAAAGAACCTGGCTGCAGTAGAGTGTTTGGATGCTTTCCTGGACCTTGGACACCCGTGTACCAGCAGCCACCAAACAAAGCTAGCCTGCCCTCCCTGGTCTTTGCAGGACAGCTACGCACACAGATGTTGATGCTACCACTGAAAAATTAAGATTTTGACTCATTGCGTCAAACACACAAGAGCTGGAGTGAACAAGCTTTCTCCCCCCATTATCGCATAGCTGGCAAAGCTCCTGAACACCTCCCCCACCCCAGCTACAAAAGCTGCCATCCTTGAAGTATGGGATCCAGTCTGTTCGCGTGAGGCCAGGCAGAGAGAAAACAGAACAGAACACAACTGAAGGGCTTAATTCCCCCTTTCCTTGGGGACTTTTCCAAGGACTTGAGTGTGTACTTGTGCAGTGGCCAAGTGTGCTGTCTGGAATGCACACAGCCACAGAGAGCAGCCACACCACAGCAGGCATGGTGGGAGAGGCATTAGACATATTTGGGGGGTTTAAAATTCTTTAGTTCCTGGAATTTAACTGCATTTTATTTTTAGCAAATATCCTTAAATAGGTCTGTGTACTACACTCTGTGCAAAGACATGGGGTTAAGTGATGGAGTTGGCTGTGATGATTATAATGGTCCCTTAAACGCTAACACTTGATCTTTATTTATACCAAGGCCCCTTGCCACCACTCTGGTAGTGTAAGAGGGACCTATAGGAGAATGCATTCAGCATAGGTGTACTGTCTCGTGGCTGGGTGTGGCACACCAGGCTCTTCTCCTTTAGTGCACCCTGGGACCAGCGGCTCTGGCCTCGCAGTGGTCTGTCTACCTAATTCCAACCAGGTCACTCAGTGTCACCCCTTTTGGGGTAACCAGAAGTCTAAAAAGTGATGGTCCCAATTGTTAACATCTGGGGGGTCTGCCCTCAGTCTGGGCCCATGGTCCTTAGACCTTCTTGTCCCAGGGCTTTCAAATTTCCTTATACATCAGGGACATCACACCACCTTCTTCAGCAGCTGATAAGGGAACCCAAGTCACTCCGTTCCCAGTCCAACCAGCAGCCAAGCTCTGCTCCATCCGACTCGCAGCTGCTGCCTCTGTGGACTCCTTCCTAGTGTAGCTTTTCTTCCAGGCTTGCTCCGCAGCCCCTGTGGGCTCTTGTAATGAGCAAGACCTCAGTGCTTCTCCTTGAAGGTCCAGTTCCTGCCTCTGGCTGCATTCCCAATCCACCACCCTCCGTTCCACTCTGCAGGCCCCTCTGCCTGTGTATCCTACCCCGGCCGAGCGCCTCCAGAATCACCTTCCTACAGCTCACAAAAGCTTATGCTCAAATAAATTTGTTAGTCTCTAAGGTGCCACAAGTCCTCCTTTTCTTTTTGTGGATACAGACTAACACGGCTGCTACTCTGAAACCTGAAAACAGAGGCATCCAAGAGCCATTATTTTGGATGGCTGGACTACAAGTTTGCACTGCGACATGGAGAAGTTAAAGAAACTGAACCACTTACTCAAATGCAGGGTGGGAGGAGGGGATGCACTCTAGTGAGGCACTGTTCATTAACGGCTTTAAGAGTCTTCATTGAAAGGTGTGAAAACAAAATTTCCTATTCATAGACACATTCAGAAGAGCAGGCATTTGGGCATGGTACATTCTCCTACTTCTGAGCCTTTATACAGACACCTGCATGTACACAGCACTTGAAACAGGTTTCCCAGATCTTAGAGAACAAATCAACAGAACATGAGCAATTCTGTTCCCAGAGAAAAACCCAACCACTTATTTTAGGGCATGATTTGGCCATGCCCATACAGCATTTGGCCTTGCTCAGACAGCATCCACAAGCACTCATTTAAGCCAATAGATGGCGCTTGTTTACTATGTGATGGGCCTTTCTTGGGGCCGTTTGGCTTGGAGTACTCAGCTAGGTGAACTTTAAAGTTTGCCATCTACAATTAGCGTCTTTCTCCTTCTGTGCCACTCTCTAACCCTCCCTCATGCCTCCCCTGCCTATTCCCTTTCTCTGGTCATGCCCTGAGCTGACTTTGCTTAGTGACTTGTAGTCCAGTCAGAGACCATAAACCATTGCACCAATCCTTTGCACACCTTTCAAATGGTGCAAGAAACAGCCTAAAGGACTCCCGGGAGCACCAGCACCTGTGAGCAGCAGCTGCAAGCATCTGTTGAGGTGGTTGCAGCATGACAAGACTCAAACATCTTGCTCTTATCTCCTAATGATTAGTTTGCTGCAGAGCGATTGTGTCTCTGTGGCAGGTTCCACTCGCCACCACAGCACCCCCTTCCCCCTTCAATGGTCTATCTCTGGCTATGTCTCCCATAGCCTTGCCCTCCAGCCGGGTCACTTTTCCAGCTCAGCTTCCCTTCAGAAGTAACAAGAGATCAACTGAAGACCCAAATACAAACTCAAACCAGTAACTCTTCTGCCTGCCTGGGCCCCACTGAAGTGCTTTGCCCTCGTCCCTGGCCCTGTAGAGTCCCTCTATGCTACTGCCTCTTAGCCTCCCCTCACCAGGGATCCCAGCAACTTCTCTCAGGGATCTTCTTGCTCTTCTTCCCATGCCTGATCTCAGGGAGTCCCTGTTTTCACCAGGCCCTTCCTGGGGCAGGGACAGGGGGAGAATGAACAGACTCCCCTTGCTAGGTAATCCTCCCTCACCCTGTCACAGCTGTGCTCACTAGTGGTAATTAAGCCACCAAATCAGGCTCAGCTGGGGGATAACAGCTACGTCACAGGCCAGGCTGAGCCTAATTTTGCTTACAGGGCCAGTCAGCCAGTGACAGTTTCCAGCAGGGAATGGGACATCAAACTGTTGCAGGTGTAAAGTAAGGTGTGCCAACTATATCTGAGGAGCAAATGAGGAAAGGCGGTCAGAGCTCATTAGCAAAGCCAGCCCTATCAGAGAGACCCATGGATGTTCAGTATTGCTCCAACTAGCCAAACCTATTCAAGTTATTTACCCACCATAGGCTCCCAACCATGCCCTGCTCTTGCCACAAGGCCATAGCAGACTATTAGCAGTGACTCCCCTTACCGTAGCTCAGTTTGCAGTGGGAACAAGGGGTCTTCTGGCTTCTAGCTCAAACCAGTTGGCAGAATCACCTCTGGAAAAGGAGAAGAGCTGCTCTAGGCAGGCAAGGGAGCTGCTATACTTCAGCATCTCTAACCATTCCCTAGATTCATGGCTGTCTTTAATGCTTCATCTGCCATCTGAGATAAGCTAGACCATGAAATGCCCCAGTCACTGTACACCAAACCCTCTTATCTTCCTCCTCATACCTTCTCAAGGGGTTTACTTTAACCCTCTGATAAGACTGTACCAGCCTACCACCCCCAGAAGAAGAAAGGGAAAACTTATCCTACCAGCTGGTATAGAGCAGGCTGCTACAAACAGAAACCAGTTACAAACTCCCCATACCTGAACCACAGTGCCTATGTTGCCAAATTTAAAGGGCCAGCCTCAACAAGGCATGCTGGGAAAAAGTTCCTATAAAAGGGCAGCCTTGGGCTGGGGAATGTGAGTAGGGGTTGTCTAGGAGAATGCCCTGAAAGGGAGTAGTGCTGGCTGTCTTTTTTAATGAGCTATTTATATAGGCACTACAGACTGTTGAGAAGATTACGGATGGTCAGGCATGCTTAGATAAGCGACCCGAGGAGCTTTGATGTTGCCGTTTCATATGCATTCTTTTCAGAGTTATAAATGTTCCCTAAGTCCCTCTCAGGCCAGATGTCACAGATTCACAGGCTGGGACCAAACTTCAGGCAAGATGGAGAATAAGAGAAAAGGGAACTAAAGAGTAAAAATGATGCTGATAAATCAGTACTTAACAGCTAATTGAAACACTTTTCTATGGGCTCTTCATGCAGAGGATGAGATTCCTGGCCATAACATGTGCTAGCCATGGCACACCTTTATCTTCGGGGTTCTCAGGTGTTTGGGCATGACTTACAGCCCCATTCCAGCTGTAGGCTGGTGCTGATTCTTTTGATGGCCATGGTGGGTCAGACCAATCGCCCATCTAATCTGATATCCTGTCTCCAGTGTGGCCAATTCTGGATACTTCAGAGGAAGGCATTAGCCCAGCTATCATGTACTTAATTGTGCGTGGCTATACCGTAGGGGGACAGCTCTTCCGGGCCCCAGCTGGTGAGCCGATTACTGGGAGCTGGTGCAGGAAAAGCAGACATCCTGCTGAGCCGAATGACATCAGCAGTGACCCCCCCCAAGCCAAGCAAACCATTGATATTATTGAACAACAAGGGCCGGTGGCATTTCCTCCTCCTCCCCTTGAATGGACCATTAAGCGGGTCAAGGAGCCAGTGTGAGGTCAGACTCTAAAGACATGCCAGGGAGGAGCAGGGAGCCCTCAGAGGGGCCCTGTGTCCACTGAGCTCCAGCTTAGTGAGCCCATCACCCAACAAGGAGGGAGAACCTCAAGATGCTTGACACTCACCCAGAGGACTGACATATTATGGGCTTGGCTGAGAGGTGGATTGGGCTAGTGGGCAGGGCACTGCATGGGGGCTCAGGAGAGTTGGGTTCTGTCCCCTGCTCAGCCTCTGGCCTGCTGTGTGCCCATGGGCAAGGCTCTTCCCCCTCTGGCTTGTCTATTTAGATTGCAAGCTCTTCAGGGCAGGGATTGTCTCTTACTGGGTACATGTCCACCACCTGTACATAGAGACAGACAAACTGACGGATAGAATAGCTTAGGCAGAATGTTTATAGCTCTGGCAAACTTTTCAGAGCCTTTGAACGGTGTGGGCTGGCACAAAGCATTGACTCTGTGCTGTCAGTTATACCATTTTTACAACAGTGTAACTCCATTGACTTTGGGGGAGATACTCCTGATTTACACCTACGTGAGTGGATAGAGCTAGGGCCCCTTTCTCTGGTCCTATTGGACAAACCAACCCACTGTCCTGTATAAAGAGGGAGATTCAAAGAAACAGGTTGCAGAGAGGTGCCTAATTCCCACTCAAAGGCAGGGAGTTGGGTGCTTAACTACTACTTAATATTTGTGTCTTGAAAATCTCCCACACCAAGGCAGAGAGCATGATGGGATCTCAGGCTGGTTGTACTTTCCTCTGTCCCCTGCGGACACACACTCTATCTCTGGCCGTTTTTGTGCATCAGACCGCCAAAGAAATGACTTGGCTCCGAGCAAAGCCGAGCTGGTCCTGGAATGGTACACCCAGCACTCCTAACAATAGCTCTTCCTTTTGGTTCAGTTCTGTGCCTTATTTCCCACACATGGGAAAAAGACCCCACCCACATGGTTGGTGGCATGCAATGATCAGTGGCTGGCAATAAATCAGCCATGTTTCTACTGGTAACAGAAGGCATTGTGTAATGTAGCAACGGAAAAGTATTGCATATCTGTGCTGCTCTGTATATATAATGCAGGGCAGGGCAGGGCAGGCATGGCCAGGCAAAGACAACCTACAAAAAGGCTGCTGGGAGAGAGAGTTCAGGGAAAAGGCTGACCTTCAGGGACCAAAGGATTTGCATGGATCCCCAGACAGATCATCCCCATTGAGGCCCCAGATCTGACTCTTCCCATACACATTCCATGAATCACCCACAGTAGGGCTGTAAGAAGGCTTTAAGAATAGAAGCTGAATCCTACCTGCTAGGTAATTTGGATGCTGGGCTCCTTTAAAGGCTACAGGAAACATTTGGTTTCGCAGGTTTGTTTTCAAAACTCTAACTCGGCGGGAGCAATTCAGAACTGGTTGGTTATTTTCTATGCCCAGGTAGGGTGGGTGATGTGGCCAAGGAAAGAGTGCTAGCTGACTTGGCCGAGAACATGCAGGAGTGGTAGAGCTTATCCCAGCCGGCTGCTGTAGCACATAGCTCTAAGACAGCTCCCCTAAAACAATTTCTATACCTGTGGACGGAGATTTGCTGATGCTGTCCCCAGATGCATCAGGGATAGTACCTTCCACTCAGCACACTCCACAACTAGAATGACACTGAAAGCTGGAGGGAGTTCAGAGAAGAACAGCAAGAAAGGGAGTGACTCATGAGGGAGGAATAGAAGGAAGATGTTGATAGGTTGACAAGTGACAACTCGGGAGTGGAGGGGGGACACACTAGACTACATGTGTGTGAAGGGTTTAAGCATCAAGAAAGGCATTCTTTAGGGTGGGAAGAATTTTGCTGGAAAATTTAGGGTGAGCCTTAGGAAAGCCTCTCTGACAGATATCTGAGACGGTGGACAAGTGCTTCGGTCTTCCATCATGTTCAACAGGAAACGCCCGCCATTAAAACACTAATGCAAGTTCTGCCGCCTCTGGGGATGAAATCCCGGATCTGTTGAGTCAGTAGCAAAACTTCCAGTGGCTTCAATGGGGCAGAGAGTTCATCCTAGAACTTCTGAGTGGAATTTTCAAAAGTGCTCGGCATTGATTTATCGCCTGTCTTGTTGAAATCAATGTGAGTTTTATCATAGGATGGGATTCACCTAAGTGATATAGGAGCCTAATTTCTGTTTAAGACCAATGGTATTTGTGCTCCTAAATTACTTAGATCCAAATTCACAAAGATATCTACATGATTAAAGATGCAGATAGGTACCTAGTCAGGCTTACAGAAGCACCTAAGTGAGTTAGGCACCCAAGTCCCATTGATTTCCAAAGGGTCTTAGGCTCCTTAGTCACGTAGGTGTTTTGAAAATTTTACTTCAAGTTACACTGCACCATCCTCCTTTTGCGCATGCATTGATGGCTGGCTCTGTCATAGGACAGACCAGATGGCCTAGGGCAGGGCAACATTAAAGGCAGCAAAATGTCCAGTGACAGCTTGGGCTGGTAGGGTTCACATCTGCCAACTCGTGTCGGGCAGCGGGACCCAGAAGCTAGCTCTGCAGGCTGGGAGTCAGCATGGGACTCGCAACTCCTTCTCACACCATTGGATTGGGGAAACATAACAGGAATGCAAGAAATGCATCATTAAAGTCAAGGGGTTCAGCCCTGAGAACACTGAGTATGTGCTGAGCACCTGTATCTCCAAGGGGAGTATATGGGCGTCGTGAGTGCTCATCAGCTCTCCGGATTTGGCCCTGTGTAAATGAATCAGCCCGTGTCCTCTATACCTTCCATGGAGGTGCCTCTGTTCTTTGCGGTGCCCTGGAGCGCATGCGCATTAGAAACACCTACAGTTGCCTCTGATGTTCACCACCCTGGTCACAGCCCTCCCATACATTCATCTCCTGTTTTCACAGCAAGGTGTTTATCTTTATCGTGGCTAAATACTGGGATTATAAGATGGGGTGAGGGGGCGAAGGTTTGGCTTTTATTTGTTGTACTCCTTGGGATGTAAACTCCTTTTTTGTTCCACTGTGAAGAACAATAGTCCATGCCACTACCCTGCAAAGCCCCGGCATCTTGTGAAACACATTGCAATCAGTGCAACTGAATTCAGTTCAGTCCACCCTGGATGAGAGGGAGACACAAATGAAGGGGCAACACGTTAGCGGCAGCTAACCCTTGTTAGGCTTTACAGGCCAGACACTCAGTGGCTGCAGATCAGGCTAGTTCTGCTAAACGGATGGCCATTTCATTTGCACTTGGAAAGGAAGGCTCCTTAGTAATGGTTGATCTGCTGATATCAGAGATGCAGAAAGCAGCCATAAACCACTCCCATGTCTCCAGCGGGGCTTAGCTCTTGTGTGCGAACTGTGCCTTCGTGTATCATATTGCAGCCCAGCAGCGAGACTGTTACAAACCCAGAGAAAAACAGGACCCATCACCCTTCCCCTCTAGGTTGAGCAGAGGGATGGCCAAAGTCCAGGTCACCCTCTGCTCTGACCCTGGGACTCCAGTGGCAGCAAGTCCCTGGATAAATCAACAGGAAGAGAGTTGGTTTGGATTCTTCTTTCCCTTTCCTTTTCCTAGAAGGCAGAGCTGCTAAACTGTGTATAGTAACAAGGCCGGGGGGGGGGGGGGGGGAAGCAGGGCATGAATCACTGGCACGACCACCCCAACGTTCAAGGGCACCGGCCTGCCCAGCTCTTCCTCTGCCTAGGCATAGCTCAGCTCATGTGCAGAAGAGAATTTGGAAGCTATCTCATTACTCTTTGCTATTGTCCATTGCTTTCCTGGTGATGGGTCTGGGACATTGTCTACCGCATGTGTAGATACTATCCATGTCTAATCCTTCTGTCTTCCTATCGTGCACCCAACAGGCTGGTCTCTGAGCACCTCCTGCAAAGGTGGACATATGCGGCTAACAGAAACGTATTGGGTTTTATTCTGTGCTGTGCTTCTTGGTGACATGATACAGAAGGCCAGAGGTGTGGAGTAGGGAAAGATTTTAGTCTAGGTCCAGGACAGTGCAACACCTGTGTAAATTAGAGCAGCCCAGGAGTTTGTCTAATTCACAGCGGCGACCAGGGGCAGTCTAAACTTGGTCAGCACCTGATCAGAATTCTCTAGGGCCCCCTTATATAGAACTCTGTAGATTTCATCCCTATTAAATTCCATAGGACATTCCATAAGGGATGGTTTAAGGTATCTCCTTCACCCACCCCTATTTTCTGTCAGGCTGTGAATCCCACATCCAGCTACTGTGGTGATGGACCCATGGGAAATAGACAGACTAGATAAATAGTTCTCTATGGGAGATAGGTAGATTAGATTAGAACTGTTTTTATAGAGGTATTTTGGTGTTTTTGCCTCTGTCCCTTGCTGAACCAGGAAGCGCTGAGGCGCAATGAAATAAAATATAATGGGGGGAAGGAGAAGATTTTTAGCCAAAGATGTTTGTATGGCCAGAAAGTTGGGTTTGAATGATAGGAAAAGGCCCAGGCCAGTTCTTTCTCTACCCAAACTGTTTTTTCTACCTCCACCCCACAGTCTGTGACATACTGTGTTATGTTTTTGGCATCTGAGAATGATATGTAACATTGCATAAGTGACACAGTGTTCACAGGGATGTAAAAACAGGGTTCATGGCCTTAAGCAAATGCTAGGATGAGCCCATGAGTGACATCCTGAGATAAAAGCTTGCATTGAGATAAAGACAGACAAGGCGGCGTGTTAGTAGAGATCCAGTTGACTTTGGCACATAGGTCTACGCTGCAGTTGACAAGGAAAGGTCAGACCAGGTCACTGGTCCTACCTAATCTGGTATCCAGCCTCCAGCAGAGGCTCTGGTACTTTAGGGGAGAGCGAATGGCTCTCACTGTTATGCATTTGGTCAATACCACTTGGACTCACTGGTGACGTGTTCACTTATTAGTACTATGGTAGCGACTAGGAGCCCCACTCATGGACCAGGCCCCCATTGTGCTAGATGCTGCACAAACAGAACAAAAAGATGGTCCCTGCCCCAAGGAGCTTACAATATAAGTCTGACAAGCGACAACAGCTGGATGCAGATAGATGAGGGAGTATAGTAAAACAGTTATTTTCCCTGGGGAACCCCCTTCTTCAAGCCCTGCTTTCCCATGGCTGGCTGCTAGCTCAGCTTTGCAGCTGGGTTGGACTGAGGTGCAAGGGAAACAGGGAATATGTATGCAGCCAGAGGTCCTTGTGGGTCCTCTTCCTCGCAGAAGCAGGTACCTTTTCCCAGGCAGTCAGGAGACATGAGCTGGCAGAGCAGTGGTGATTTGAACAAGGTCTTCCTGTTTCCCAGATCTTGCTTGAAGTACCAGATGACCTCAGGGTTCCTTACTGCCCTGCTTGCTGGGAGACTGGGGTGCTGTACCTGGCTCTGCAGAAGACTTTCTCTTTGACCTTGCCTAAGCCCCAGTTTCTTTATCTGTAAAAGGGGAGTAATTATGTTTACCTAGCTCATAGGGCTGTCCTCAGGCTAAATGAATTGGTGTTTGTGGAGCACGTTAAATTCGTTGAGTGGAAAGCACTAAAAAAGTGCAAGGGATTTTACTGGTGATGGTGATTATTGTTGCTACTATTGTTAATATAAACTACCACATCCTTTATTGTTTAATTCATATTCCCAAAGAGAAGAGCACCATTTCACCTGATAGTCTGTCATCTTTAATCATTATAGCTACATCGCTCGTTGCTTTTTAGATGATGGATTATTGCACAAGTGAGTGGTTTGAATTACTTCAAAAGCCATTTTTGTGAAAGCACTTCATTTCTATTTCTGTTCAGCAGGTCCATAATTGAGAGATTTTGGACTTCTGGCCTTTGTGAAACTTTTTCATGGTGCAAGAAACATTTCCCCCTAATTTAAACAATTTGACCAAGAGAAATTTAATTTAAAAATACAACCCACTGTTCGTAATAAATAGAGGCCTGTGCTCAGCAAATGATTATATAATTCTTGTTTGAAAATCATTCTTCTCCTAGCAAAACTTCACTGTTGTGAAGGCCAAGACTATAACAGGGTTAAAAAAAGAACTTGATAAATTCATGGAGGATAGGTTCATCAATCGCTATTAGCCAGGATGGGCAGGGATGGTGTCCCTAGCCTCTGTTTGCCAGAAGCTGGGAATGGGTGACAGGGGATAGATCACTTGATGATTCTCTGTTCTGTTCATTCCCTCTGGGGCACCTGGCACTGGCCACTGTCGGAAGACAGGATACTGGGCTAGGTGGACCTTTGTTCTGGCCCAGTATGGCTGTTCTTATGTTCTTAGCTTGGGGAACCAAACAGTCTTCCAGCAATTCTGAACTCACTGATCCTGAAACTCAACATTTCTGAGATCTGTTCTAGCTGTACAACTTATAATTTGTAAGTGGGATGTAAGTTCTACCTCCTGGAGCAGGCTATGAGTGGTCATTAAAGTTGGCTGAAAAAATAGAATATTTTTCATGCCAATTTTAATTTAAACAATTATTTTGTTTTTAATTAAAATAAAAATTAGAAATGTTTAGCCAGCTTTATCTATGACACTAAAGTTTTATGTATCGGGGGTAGCCATATTAGTCTGTATCCACAAAAACAACAAGGAGTCTCGTGGCACCTTAAAGACTAACAGATTTATTTGGGCATAAGCTTTTGTGGGTAAAAAACCACTTCTTCAGATGCTTAAACCTCTCCAGCACATCATCAACGATCTACAACCTATCCAGGAAAACGATCCCTCACTCTCCCAGACCTTGGGAGGCAGGCCAGTCCTCGCTTACAGACAGCCCCCCAACCTGAAGCAAATACTCACCAGCAACCACACACCACACCACAGAAACACTAACCCAGGAACCAATCCCTGTAGCAAACCTCGTTGCCTACTCTGTCCCCATATCTACTCTAGTGACACCATCAGAGGACCCAAACACGTCAGCTACACCATCAGAGGCTCATTCACCTGCATGTCTACTAATGTGATATATGTCATCATGTGCCAGCAATGCCCCTCTGCCATGTACATTGGCCAAATCAGACAGTCCCTACATAAAAGAATAAATGGACACAAACTGGACATCAGCAATGGTAACATACAAAAGCGAAGAGGAGAACACTTCAATCTTCCTGGACATTCTATAACAGATTTAAAAGTAGCTATACTTGAACGAAAAAACTTCAGAAACAGACTTCAAAGAGAAACTGCAGAACTGAAATTCATTTGCAAATTTAACACCATTAATTTGGGCCTGAATAGGGACTGGGAGTGGCTGGCTCATTACAAAAGCAGCTTTGCCTCTCCTGGAATTGACACCTCCTCATCTCTTATTGGGAGTGGACTACATCCACCCTGATCGAATTCACCCTGTCAGCACTGGTTCTCCACTTGAGGTAACTCCCTTCTCTCCATGTGTCAGTATATAATACCTGCATCTGTAATTTTCACTCCATGCATCTGCATATGCCCAAATAAATACAAAAGCCTGAATACAAAAGCTTATGCCCAAATAAATCTGTTAGTCTTTAAGGTGCCACCGGACTCCTTGTTGTTTTTACTAAAGTTTTATGCCAGTGATCTCGGCTACCAGGAATGACTGGAATTAATGCACATTATTAAAGTTAGAAGGTGCCATACACTTTCACTCTGCTTGGGCAAAACTCATTAAAACTTCACCAAGTCCTGTCCCAGCATGCACAGGGCTCAATGCAAAACCCAGAGTGATCCATTTGGGGTGGGGGGGTGTCTCTGCTTCTGTAGTTCCAAAGCCCTGGCCAAAAAGTGGCATCATCCCAGGACGTTATAATTTGTGCGTTTGGGATCACACAGCTGGGACTCAGTTCCTGGGAGCTGCTGCTCTGCCCCTGTCCCTGGTCTCTCCAGCATCCCCTGAGAGCAGGGCTGGGCCCCAGCTGCGGCACGCTCTTGCTCTCTCTAAGAACCAGCTCGGCTCTTGGCCCTTCTGATATGCCATGATCCAGTTCCTGGAAGTGCCATCTTCCCCTGGGGACCCAGCACATGTGAACTCCAGCTGCCTCAGAGCAACATGCCAGGACTTAGCTCCCATGAGCTCCCTCTCCCACCACGCAGCGAGCCAGGCCTGGGCTCCCACAGCCCCGCCTTGGTGCCAGCATCACTTCTGCCCCACTCTCACCCCTATTTCCTTACCCAGGCGCTTCCTGCCATTTTTTTGCCTCCCCCTTTATGGGTCCCCATGGTGCTTCGCATGACAAGCTGCCGTCCCCCTCAGGGGAGAGCGTTTCTGGTCCCTCACGTGAGAAGCGGACAGTGACTGACAGCAGGGAAAAGTTCCTGTTCGTTAACGTGTTTTTATCAGCAGCACTTCCACCAATACTAACCAGGCTCCTAATTAAAGGGGAGCTCGCCAGAGACAGGAAGAAAATATACCAAGGAGAGTATAAACTTCCCCTGGTTTGTAAACAGCAGGAGAGACGCTGACGGGGCTTGGGGAGCCCCAAAGAAGGGCTCATTCTTCTTCATTTCCTTTCAGTGACGCAGGAGGAGTGTTGGTCCCTCCATAGTTACCATCTCTTTGGGCACTGGACTCCCAGCTCTGACCCTCCAGCTCTGCTGTGCAGATACAGGCCTGGACCCAAGCCCCAGCCCTGAACACCAGCAAATGGAATCTGCGTCCTGCTGGCCCTTAGCTCTGCTCATTTGCTGATTGATTTTAGATCATTCCCTGAAGCCAGGATGGTGGGCTCAATCCTCTGTGCTGGCAGAGCTATACTTAGGCTGGGAGGGGATAAGCAAAGGTGCCTTTATGTTGCTTTTTGTGCTTCTCCTGTTTTCAAGCTGGCTAGGCCCAGCTCGGTGGTCCCTGGGATAAGTCAGAGCAGCCTTAGGGCTGGGGTAGATTAGCCTGGCATATGGCAAACTGTGCTTTTAGAGCAGCAGAGAATTGGGCCCTGCTCCAATGTCTGTCTGAAAAGGGCTGGGCACCCTGTGAGCAACACTGCAATTCAGATCATAAATAACTCTCCCTGCCTTCCCCTCAGAGGTGTCTGGAATCAGGATCCAAATGCTGTGGCTTGTCTTTATCTCTGCTCCCCGCTTGCTGGCGGAAGCACCAAAGGGTTGTCTGATTTAAGCTGCTACAACCCCCCCCCCCCCAGGGAATGCTAGCCACAGATACCCACGCCTCTTTTTATGCACAGACAAGGTGCAGCAAGTGTGCAAAGCTTTGCACACCTGGGAGATCACCTGTTGCTTAATCCTCAACAGCTCATTCACTCACCACTATCAGATTTGTACTTTGCTATGATGCAAGCATCTGTCTTCT
This sequence comes from Caretta caretta, assembly GCF_965140235.1. Classification (NCBI taxonomy): domain Eukaryota; kingdom Metazoa; phylum Chordata; order Testudines; family Cheloniidae; genus Caretta; species Caretta caretta. The sequence goes on from NC_134231.1 coordinate 2,377,190, forward strand.
ACCAGGTGAGCTGAGATATTCTATTCATTTCAAATTTGCCAGCAAATAACCCTTGTGATTTTTTGTTCCTACTGACCTGGGGCTAGATGCAAACCAATGACCTGGAGGCATGATGTGCTGTAGCCAGTTGCTAATCCCCTAAGCATCCCATCCATCCCTTTAGCAAATTATTGTCTGTTGGATGATAGAGATGAGCCCAATTTGTAGAGTTCAGGCCCTCCCTAAAGTTCAGTGGTGCTCAGTCTATTGCAGAAATGAGGCTTTGCTGTAGAATTTAGCTTTAGATCCCAAAACAAATTTTCCAAAGTTTAAAAGAGTTTGGATCCACAGATTTCTGTAGAGATGGTTGAACTATGGGGGGCGGGGGAATCATTAAAATGACATCACATTTCATTGGGTGACCTTTTTTCTCTTTTTTTCTCAATTGACAGTTGAAGGTTTTTTGAAGAAATTTCAAAAATTTCAACCAATTCTAGTTGGCAAAAAAAAAAGAGTTAAAAAATTGAATTTTGGAAAATTTGTCTTTATCTTCTCTATCTCCACCCCCAGTAAGACCCACTCAGACTCAACCAACACAGCCAGAGGGTTACTTATCCTTCAACACTAGAGATGAGCACTGGAACCAAATCCCTCATCCCAGCACACCCAGACTTTGGGAGAGAGAGATCTGATTCTGGATTCGAATTCTGCATCTCAGGCCCATCTTCATTCGAAACAAACACATCAGCTCTGATAGATGCTGCTTACAAGGCTGGTGCTTCCCCAGTGCAGGGATGACGGGTGCCAGGCCCTGGTTCCCGTAACCTCCTCTGGTCGCAGTAAGACCCCCAAAACACACTTTGTCGCCCTGATGAGGCACTTCCAATCCATGCCATGTTTACATTCCTCTCCAATCGCTGGCCAAGATAATGACAAGCTGACATCCAGTTTGCCTGCCAGTGAACTGTTCATACAGATAACACATGCCCCTGGTAAACAGCCCCATCCTGCTCTTGGGAAGCATACATCCACCCTGCCTCCCGCTGAGATGCCAAGGGGACGAGGCTGGAGGCAAACAAGTCCTCTTCTCTTTAGCCAACCCTGTCTCTGCCCAACCCATGGGCTGTGCCAGCCCAGCCCTGGCAGTAGAGCCTGCTTCTCGGATGCAAACCATGGAGCTCTGCAATGCAGTCCCTGGCCATCTGCACCTTCACTACGGGGGTTCGGGTCTCAGAGACTACAGATCCCTGTATGCAATGCTCTGTCTTGATAGGAGAGTCCTGGGCCACACCTTTCACATGGATGAGGAAGGCAGCTACATTTAATGACAGTCCACCAGGCGTGTCTTCCTGGGCATTGCTGCTGCATTCCTCCATTTGGTCACCCCCAAGTTAGCCCCATTCATGGGAGCTGGAGCTAGGTGGTGCCAGTAATTCAGGGTCCTTAGACTCAGTCGCATCCATTTACTCAGGAATAAGTGAGGGACAGATCTATATAAGGCGCATGCGAGGACTGTCGTGTTCAGGAATCTTCAGAGAATAGGAGCTTGAGAGAGGTCTGCTTTGTCCCGTGCCTCTGCATTACAAAACAGGAGCCGTGGCATGAGCCTCTCTATTGACAGAGCATGAGCCTCTCTGCATTACAGAACAAGAGCCTGAAAGGTGCAGATCCCCACAATGGCCCTGCCGGCGGGGTAAATTGCACCCACTTGGACAACCTCTGGACTTGGTTAGAGTCACCTCTGGATTTGGCCCCACATAGTTAAATATGGTTCTTGTGCTTGTAAAGGTAAGTAGATCCTGGAGTTCTGCTGCTTGGCATTCGCTACCAGCTTTAGGTCCAAACCACATCTTGTCCCAGACTGTCTTATCCAAGTCACATGCAGGGAACTGGAACAGAGCACGACGACACACACAGAGCTGATGCAGTGCCATTGTACGTGAAAATAGAGCTTTGCAGCACTGTGATGTTGTGTGTTCCAGTGTCTGGAGACACTCCTGCTGCAATAGTCTGTAAGGGGGTTTGAGTGAAAGGCGTTTCTGGTGGTCTCTCTCTGCAGCTGCCTGCAGTGGGGAAAGAACATCAGGGATCAGTGTCAGGGGCAGGAGGGGGTCCCATTTACAGAGAGAGGAGCCACAGCACAGCCCAGGGTACATAACACAGCCAGCTGAAAAAACCAAACAAGAGCTGCAGGGCTGATCCAAATTCCAGATCACACTTTTGGGAAAATACAGCGAGTTCAGATTCACAGAAGCATCTCTGGATCTGGAGGGAAACATTAGCTCGTCTAGCTGTAGCTTGTGGTAGCTCATTCAACATGGAGTCAATTCGCTGCTCCTTCCCAGGCAGATCTGATGATCTCCTTGCAGCTCCCACATGCAGTCGGGCAGGTGACTGGAGAAAACCCAATCTTTCGCTCCACTGCAATATGTCTTCCCCTTAGCTTGAAGCGCTGCTGATCCAAGCAGACTCTAACCCATCACAAATAATGGGGTTCAGCAGCTGGGACTGGAAGCCCATGTGAAGACAGACGGATATGAATTATTTTGCTCTGTACACTTTTAACATGCCCGTCACTATGACATCTGGGCTTTCTACGAGTGTAAAGATACATTCTCTTCTTTGTGTCAAATTCATCAAAGTGTTTTGGTTGAAGAATAAACCAACAAAAACATTCAGAAAAATTTGAAATGTTCCATTGCCACATTTTCGAAATGCAATGTTTCAATTTTTGTATTTGAAGGATCTTCTTGTTTTTAAATTTACTTCAGTTTTATTAAAAATGACAAAAATAAGGTTTAAAATCTCAAAAACAAAACATTTTGGCTCAAACAGAAATTTTAAAATTTATTTCTTGGTTCACCAACAAATTTTTAAAAAGCATTTTTGGGTCGACCCGAGCTATAATTTTCTCCCCGGTATTATTGGCAGGGTCAGCAAATTGAACCATCAGTTACCTGTACCGCCCTGGTGAAGCGGCTTCTGGGCCACAGGGTTGAATCTCTCCCTGAGTGTGTATTATCTCCCTGAGTGTGTATTATCTCTGCATTTCCAGGGTTGGTCCAGAGACACATTGTCTTGGCTGCTGTTTCTTTCTAGAATGTAAACACACTCCAGTAATTGAATCAGCTTCTAGAGTTGATCTTTTCCCATTTGTTACGCACAAAAAAAACATTTGTGAGAAATATTCAGGAGGGTAAAATCTCTGGGTTAAAAATAGCTGCAGTGACACAGGTGGCAGATTGTGCACTGTACAGGGAGTTCTGCGCATTAGCCCAAGGAGGAAGTGTCATCATGCATTTTTTTCATTTTCTAAACAATTCTCCGAGAAGGAAGAAAACAATCTGATCCTCTCTTCCTCACTTGGGGGCTCTAAAGCTACAGTGAAAAACGCGCTCAAAGAGCACCGCCTGGAAGCAATTACTATCGCTTTCCTGACGGCAGAACATCGTGTGACAATGAGGAATGTGCCAGCCGGAACAATGTCTCTGACCCACTTCTTCCTGGGGCTGATCGGAAGGGCCAGGCATTCTGTCCTTTAATGACTTAACCATTCGGGGCCCAACGCATTCCCGCTGGAATTGCATTAGGCCTGACTGTGACCAGTGCTACACCCGTGTTAACTCTCTTGCTGTCTGTGGAGTTACGCCTGATTTGCACAAGTGTGGGGAGTGGAGAATCAGGCCCATTGACCTGGCAGGAGTTACCCCAAGGATGAACATAAGCCTCTGAACTCAATCCAGACTTGGAAGAGCAGGGTATCCCATACTGCGACCAAGGCTGGGTAAAAAGAAAAGGAGTACTTGTGGCACCTTAGAGACTAACCAATTTATTTGAGCATGAGCTTTCGTGAGCTACAGCTCACTTCATCGGATGCAGGCTGGGTAGTTAAGCAAGGGGAAGGATTTGAGGCTGAAGTGGGGAATTAGGGGTGTAGCGGATGGTGGGTGGGGGAAAGCAAACTGCCTCCAACAGAAATGCTGTGATATGAGGGAGTGATTGGCCCTCAGGCTGGTGGAGGGGAAGCTGATGCAGTAGATAAAAGAACAGCTCCGTGCACTAGTTTCGTCTCGACACCTGAGTTCAAGGCCTGGCTGAGGACACAGATGCATAGATGAACATGGCAGTCTCAGCCTGCGCCCCATGGAGTGTCTGCTCACATCCACCTGGGGCTTCTCCTCCCACTCAGAGATTGTTCGCCTGTATGCATGTGGCCAGAGTAACAAAACCCCGCACCCTAATGACATGTGGCTATCCTGATTTTCATACCTCATCACAGGACACAGAGCATTGGCTTGAGTGTCAGCCTCCTACGTGAAAGCATTGTTACCACACTCTCTCACACCCGTGTATTCTGAGAGGATGCCTGGCCCTCTGGATGCCAGAGCTAAAAAGCTACTCCTTGCTCTCTCCAAAACCCAGGGCTTTTGGGGCATGAGGAAGGTGTGTGTGTGTGTGTGTGTGTGTTTTGGATGGATTATCCCCACTCAGGCCTGAGAAGACTGTTTGCCTCAGTCTGTCATCTCTCATGTGGTGGCTTGAAGGATGTGAATCGGTTGCTACATATCCATCTCCTCCACTCCCCAAATGAGTTTATCTCATAAAGGCAACAAATTATTATTTATTTATTATTATTATAGCCTCAGTCCCATCCATATGGGGTTGGCTTGTCGTGTCTTTGTTCTCCATTTCAATCCATGAAGCAGTTCCTTGGAAACTCCACAATTAATCAAATCCTTTTGTATAACATCCATTCATCTAGTTTTGGGTCTTCCAACCCTTCTCTTACTGTCCACTTCTAAGTTTAACACCCTGTTTCCTATATATTCTTTGGATCTTCTTTTCACAGGCCCAGACCATCTCAGCCTGGATTCCCTCAGCATTTCTATAACTGGTACCACCTTCACCTTTCCCTAATTGATTTGTCCCAAACATAGTCCATCCTTGTAACTCCAAACATCGGTCGTAACATTTTCATTTCCACTTCATTTGAGATCTACTCCTGTCTTTCTCGAAGCCATACACATTTATTGTCTGCATTGCAACTGTACCTACCAGCTCTAGTCCTGGAGTAAGTAACTTCTGTACCCGGAAAGATAATGGAGCAAATAATTAAGCAATCAATTTGCAAACACCTAGAAGATAATAAGGTGATAAATAACAGACAGCATGAACTTGTCAAGAACAAATCGTGTCAAACCAACCTGATAGCTTTCTTTGACAGGGTAACAAGGCTTGTGGATAGCAGGGAAGCGGTAGATGTGGTATATCTTGAATTTAGTAAGACTTTTGATACTGTCTCGCATGACCTTCTCATAAACAAACTAAGGAAATGCAACCTAGATGGAGCTACTATAAGGTGGGTGCATAACTGTTTGGAAAATCATTCCCAGAGAGTAATCATCAGTGGTTCACAGTCATGCTGGAAGGGGATAAAGAGTGGAGTCCCACAGGGATGGTTCTGGGTCTGGTTCTGTTCAATATCTTCATCAATTATTTAGATAATGGCGTAGAGAGTACACTTCTAAAGTTTGCGGATGATACCAAGCTGGGAGGGGTTGCACGTGCTTTGGAGGATAGGATTAAAATTGAAAATTATTTGGACAAACTGGAGAAATGATCTGAAGTAAATAGGATGAAATTCAATAAGAACAAATGCATAGTACTCCACTTAGGAAGGAACAATCAGTTGCACACATACAAAATGGGACATGACTGCCTAGGAAGGAGGACTGTGGAAAGGGATCTGGGGGTCATAGTGGAGCACAAGCTAAACATGAGTCAACAGTGTAACGCTGTTGCAAAAAAAGCAACCATCATTCTGGGATCAATCAATCATAGAATCATAGAATATCAGGGTTGGAAGGGACCTCAGGAGGTCATCTAGTCCAACCCCCTGCTCAAAAGCAGGACCCATCCCCAATTAAATCATGTATTAGCAGGAGTGTTGTAAGCAAGACATGAGAAGTAATTCTTCCGCTCTACTCCGCGCTGATTAGGCGTCAACTGGAGTATTGTGTCCAGTTCTGGGCCCCACATTTCAGGAAAGATGTGGACAAATTGGAGAAAGTCCAGAGAAGAGCAACAAAAATGATTTAAGGTCTAGAAAACATGACCTGTGAGGGAAGATTGAAAATATTGGGTTTGTTTAGTCTGGAGAAGAGAAGACTGAGAGGGACATAACAGTTTTCAAGTACATAAAAGATTGTTACAAGGAGGATGGAGGAAAATTGTTCTTCTTAACCTCTGAGGATAGGACAAGAAGCAACGGGCTTAAATTGCCACAAGGGTGGTTTAGGTTGGACATTAGGAAAAACTTCCTAACTGTTAGGGTGGTTAAGCACTGGAATAAATTGCCTAGGAAGGTTGTGGAATCTCCATCATTGGTTATTTTTAAGAGTAGATTGGTCAAACACCTGTCAGCGATGGTCTAGATAATACTTAGTCCTGTCTTGAGTACAGGGGACTGGACTAGATGACCTCTCGACATCCCTTCCAGTTCTATGATTCTAAGTTCCCACTGTGCAAGGTGCTGTACAAATAAGAACTCATAACTCCACAATGACAGACACAGATGCTGGTTAGAAGAGGCCAGGTGGCATTTTTAGGGGCCTATGGCTGGGTTGAGGCCCATTACCAGTGTTGGTGGCATTGTTAGTGGACCATCTGGGTGGATTCCCCTGGCACCCACACAAGTTCTGGGAGCGTTTCCACAAGGAGCTCTGTGCTTTACTAAGCCGTCAAGTTCCAGGGGTGTGGGAATCCTGGGTTCCTTTCTCTTCTCCATCATCACTTCCATTTTAGACTCCAGTTTATTTTTCTTGTTTCACATTCCCTTTCTTGGAGAGGGAGCAGCAGAGCCCACGCCCGCAAAGAGGAGAGAGAAGAAATGCATGAGCTGGCTTTCTCCAGGCCCCGTCTCCTGCATTCCTTCACCCTTCTGTCATTGGTGGGCAAGCCAGCAACATGGAGGGAAAGACAGGGAACAGCTTCCAGGCTCCAGAGGAAGAGGAGTCTCCTCAATATATATATTTAAAAGCACTATAAACACTAGCAGTCACCAGGGAAAAATGCCAAGTATCCAAACAAAACAGCTATTATTAAAGCACAATGGCAAAGCAACAAGGCATGAGACACTTCAGTTACTTCTTTCATCGCACAGACTTGCAGTTTGATAGCCACTTAAGTAAAGTTCCTTTAAATATGCAAATTCATGCTATTACTTGAGGAGCACAACATGCATTGGTGAGAAATCCCAGTGATTTCCCCACACACGGCAAGCAGGATCAGACACTTTTCACTGTATCATGAACTCACTGTGGCTATGGCTATCATGAACTCACTGTGGAGGGTGGAACAAGAAACAGAGATCTAGCCTTCAGGATATGGGCCCCAGGGTTGCAAAGCTCCTGAGCAACGCCAGGAGTGAAGCACATGTCTAAGGGGGCGCACGTGCTCAGGGGCAAGCAGGGCTATAGGCAGTGTGTTGGTCAATGCAAGGCTAACGTCAAGGGTGATATGGAAGCATTGGCCACAATGGGATCAGAAGCATGCTAGTTACAGCCATTTACTGCGAGCAGGGCTTTGACGTGGACCAGCGTGCACTGGGATTTTCCACCGAGAATAGCATTATATCTGTGTTAAAAATCACCTGCTGTGGAAGTTACTGAGGTGGTAGCGTGTCACCTAACATAACCAGGCAGGGCTTTTATTTTTTTAGTGGTAAGAGATCCTGCAGATCTCAGTGGTCTGGCAAGAAGCTTCACTCACGCACGTAGTGTGACTGATGCGTGTCGTACCCATCCAGGTGGGTTGGAATGGCCAGATTCTCCTTTGTTTGCAAATGGCTCTGCCAGCTTCCCAGCAGCAACATGGCTCCCGAAATGTTGACCTGGCATTTGCCAGGCTGTTTTCACGTGAGGAATGCCCTAGTCGGGAATAAGGCCTGGTAACTCCACGACACAAATCCTACCAGGGATGTTCGGGGGGGTGATTCTGCTCAGTTAATTAAAGCTATATTTGCACTGGCTTGGGGTTTTCTAAGCTCCTGACCACAAACCAGTGTGGGAACAACCTAATAAACTGAGAAGTTAGTGACCTTAGCCAGCATCAAGCCAGTACCCACAATGCAGTGCACATCTTTAGCAATTAAAGTGCTTCCCAGGGACTTCTTCTGGCACACAGGGAATGTATGTGAAATATGCAGGGAGATTGGGACCCTCCCTCACATTTATAAACACATAGGGACATTGCAAGTGCTGGCACCTCATTAACATTTGTCTATAGGGGATCTAGGAGCAGAGTGACCCAGCGGATAGCACAGCAGACTAGGAACTCAGGAGTGTTGGGTTCTATCCCCAGCTATGCCACTAACCTGCTGCATGCATTTAAGTAAGCATTGGGCCTCAGTTTCCCCATTTTACAAATGACACAGCATTCCATTCCACAATGACACTGACCTTCCTTTGTAAAGCGTTTAGAGTCCTATGCACAAAAGGAGCTATGTCAGAGCTAAGTAGCACCTTTACGCATAGGATGCTGCTCCCTTTCAATATAATGGGGCATACTGTGGCCTTCCTAACCATTTAGTCTAATAATAATAACGTGATTGAAGGCAGAAGATAAAGCTTTATTCTCTGTTTTGTCCTATCCTGGGCCATGTGTTGATGCTATTTCCTATCATGCAAACAGCTTCCCATTGACGCTAGCCCTATATCCTAATCTTGGCTCTGTTACCAACTTTCTGTGTGACCTTGGACAGTCACTTCCCCTCTCAATGCCTCAACTTTCCCCTCTGAGGATAATATTTTTGATCTACCTCACAGGTGAGCTGTGAGGTTTAATTAGTTACATTTCCTACAGTGCATTGAAAATACAAGCCCTGGTTCCACAATATACGTAGGCCCTGACTCAGGAAAACATCCCTATTTGGTAAAACACTTAAGCACAAAATGAGGTCCCATTGACGTCAAGACTCCGATTCAGCAAAGCACTTAACCATATGGTTAACTTTAAGCATGTGGTTAAATCCCATTGAAGTCAAGCACGTGCTTAAGTGCTTTGCTGAACAGGGAGGGTTGTTGAATCAGGGCCCAAATGCTTAAATCTAAGGCTGCTTGTAAATTTTCCATTTAAATGCATTTTCAATGGAAGATTGGGTTCTTGGTTAAGCACAGTTTTGGGGGAAAGTGTCTGCTTTTTGTGGGAATTTTTGACTTTCGCCCCCAAAAATCCGAAACACAAAATCAGAAAAGTTTTGGCTGAAAATTTTAAGTTTTTCAAAAACTCAAAATTTTCCATGGGGAAAACAGTACTATTTTTCAACCAGTTTTATTTAAATCATGGAATTTAGGAGTTTTGGTGAACTGGGGGACAAGATACTACATAAGACCTAAGTATTATTATTATTTCATTATTATATGTTCCTTTCCCCCCCTAAGGCACTGAAATATGAAAGCACAAGATAGTCTATTGGATTAAAAGTTAGGGTTCCTGATTTTTCTCCTAGTTACGTCAGAGTGAATCCAGAGCCAGGGGAGTTACACCGGTGGGGTAACTGATTTACGTGAGAGCCAGAGCAGGCTCAGAGTGTCTCCTTGTTATAAGAATTGAAAGGGAGTTTAATTTTTGAGTCTTGGCTGTTCAAAGGACCTACAGGGAGGAAAGTGCCCAACTTCCATTGAAATTCACTATTCCTAACCCTAGATTTAAGTCTAACACAAATCTGAATCCCAAAACTAGCCCCCTTTTAAAATTCCAGCCTACACTAATAGAAATTAAATGCATTATTTAAAAAGTATCTGGTTCAGCCCCTGAAAATTTCCCCCTTGCTCAGCTTTATGTCTGAGCAGCAGCCAACTCTGGGATGAGAAGAAGCCTGACATGCTGCTGGATAAGAAAGTTTACACAGAACTTCCTCCAGTCTTCCTGGGACATACAGTACCCAGTGGGTTAAAACTGCACTGCAATGTGTTTATGTGCTGATGGGGAAACATGATGACAGATAATCCCAAACAACTTCAAAGCGAGATTCGGGAGGCCGATATGGAAACTATTCCCAAAGCCTCGGTGCAAAAAAACCAGACTAATTACCACTGAAAACATTAAAGCAAGAGCTCTCCTGATTGCCAGAAGCCATGTATCTCTATCAAACCACATGGCTCTTCTGCTTTCTCACCCTCTCTGAAGCTTACACAGTGGCCAAGGGGACTTGGGGTGAATTTTTAAAACAGTGTTCTTTTAAAAGCTCCTACCTCTGCTGAGAAGTAGAACACCAGGTTCCAGCCTGGAGTGCATTTTGACAGCTGGAGTCTTATAGCTTCTGGAGGTTCATAGAATCATAGAATATCAGGGTTGGAAGGGACCTCAGGAGGTCATCTAGTCCAACCCCCTGCTCAAAGCACGACCAATCCCCAACTAAATCATCCCAGCCAGGGCTTTGTCAAGCCTGACCTTGAAAACCTCAAAGGAAGGAGATTCCACCACTTCCCTAGGTAACGCATTCCAGTGCTTCACCACCCTCCTAGTGAAAGTTTTTCCTAATATCCAACCTAAACCTCCCCCACTGCAACTTGAGACCATTACTCCTTGTTCTGTCATCAGCTACCACTGAGAACAGTCTAGATCCATCCTCTTTGGAACTCCCTTTCAGGTAGTTGAAAGCAATTATCAAATCCCCCCTCATTCTTCTCTTCCGCAGACTAAACAATCCCAGTTCCCTCAGCCTCTCCTCCTAAGTCATGTGTTCCAGTCCCCTAACCATTTTTGTTGCCCTCCGCTGGACGCTTTCCAATTTTTTCACATCCTTCTTGTAGTGTGGGGCCCAACGCTGGACACAGTACTCCAGATGAGGCCTCACCAATGTCGAATAGAGGGGAATGATCACGTCCCTCGATCTGCTGGCAATGCCCCTACTTATACATCCCAAAATGCCATTGGCCTTCTTGGCAACAAGGGCACACTGTTGACTCATAATGGTTTATAATGGCAAAGCAACAGTCCCTCTATTACTGAATTTATAATAGAGATGAGTTCCGCAGTTGGGATGCGATGAGATAAGAATTGCCCTGAACCTATGCCCCAAAGGGCCCAAACTCACACTTGTTGAATTTTTGTTTTAAATGTTGAGATGCTTTCTATCCTTGGCACCCCATGTGGTTTCCAGCCTCACTGAAACCAGGATGGACCAGAAATCTCACAAACATCTGTCCTTGCCACATGATTTTCAGCCTGAATTCTTTACCGGAGGAATTTATAGAGGAACTGATCTAGTTGGTGACCTGGACTGAACTGCCAAACCTAAGTGCTGATGTTCCCCAGTCACTGATCACTCATGTGCACAGGGGCCACCTTCTCCCACAGAAATGCTTTCCATTGTTTATTCTGGCTTGCAATCTGCTGTGGACAGATTCTGAGCAAAGCCTTTAAGAAAGCCTTTATTGATCTGGAGGATGGCGCGGATTGCACCCTCAGCAAGTTTGCAGATAACACTAAACTGGGAGGAGTGGTAGATATGCTGGAGGGTAGGGATAGGATACAGTGGGACCTAGACAAATTAGAGGATTGGGCCAAAAGAAATCTGATGAGGTTCAATAAGGATAAGTGCAGAGTCCTTCACTTAGGACGGAAGAATCCCATGCACCGCTACAGACTAGGGACTGAGTGGCTAGGCAGCAGTCCTGCAGAAAAGGACTTAGGGGTTACAGTGGAAATGAAGCTGGATATGAGTCAACAGTGTGTCCTTGTTGCCAAGAAGACTAACGGCATTTTAGGCTGTATAAGTAGGGGCATTGCCAGCAGATCGAGGGACGTGATCATTCCCCTCTATTCGGCATTGGTGAGGCCTCATCTGGAGTACTGTGTCCAGTTTTGGGCCCCACACCACAAGAAGGATGTGGAAAAATTGGAAAGATCCAGCGGAGGGCAACAAAAATGATTAGGGGGCTGGAGCACATGACTTATGAGGAGAGGCTGAGGGAACTGGGATTGTTTAGTCTGCAGAAGAGAAGAATGAGGTGGGATTTGATAGCAGCCTTCAATACCTGAAAGGGGGTTCCAAAGAGGATGGATCTAGACTGTTCTCAGTGGTATCTAGGGTGACCAGACAGCAAATGTGAAAAATTGGGATGGGGGTGGGGCGTAATAGGAGCCTATATAAGATAAAGACCCAAAAATCGGGACTGTCCCTATAAAATCGGGACATCTGGTCACCCTAGTGGTACCAGATGACAGAACAAGGAGTAATGGTCTTAAGTTGCAGTGGGGGAGGTCTAGTTTGGCTATTAGGAAAACCTTTTTCACTAGGAGGGTGGTGAAGCACTGGAATGTGTTACCTAGGGAAGTGGTAGAATCTCCTTCCTTAGAGGTTTTTAAAGTCAGGCTTGACAAAGCCCTGGCTGGGATGATTTAGTTGGGGATTGGTCGTGCTTTGAGCAGGGGGTTGGACTAGATGACCTCCTGAGGTCCCTTCCAACCCTGATATTCTATGATTCTAAAGCCCCTTCCAGAACTTATCATGCTGAATGCCAGTAAAACTTGCCCTAGTCTTTGTTTTTAATTCTGAGGTTTAAATAATCCCATGGAGTCCTCCCTCGGACATTTCTCCTGATGTCTCGTTGACCTGACTCTGTGACTGAGCTGATGGACAGAGAAAACATGAAGGCAAGATTCAGAGTAGCAGCCGTGTTAGTCTGTATTCGCAAAAAGAAAAGGAGTACTTGTGGCACCTTAGAGACTAACAAATTTATTTGAGCATAAGCTTTCATGAGCTACAGCCCACTTCATCAGACCATGAAAGCTTATGCTCAAATAAATTTGTTAGTCTCTAAGGTGCCACAAGTACTCCTTTTCTTTTTATGAAGGCAAGACTAGACTCTGCCCCTCGCTCTGTGTAAGGAGCGGTGTGTGTAATTGTGTTGCCCTAGAAGTGGACCTGGGAAAGACCTGGTGGCGCCAGGGGGCAAGTGATCTGTGACAGCCCTTTGCCAGATGCACACTACTGGTCAGTTGCCCTGTGGCAGCTGAGCAGTGCTGGCTGGCGCAGAGCCGAGGAGCTTGGGAGAGAAACAGCAGCCATGTGAAATCTGTGCACCCCATGCAGACAGCGAAGGTCTGAGTGTGCCAGGCAGGACTCAGGCACCTTATGCCCCCTTACTACCCTCCCAATAATGCCCTAGAGCTGTTCAGGTCACTCCATGTGAGCTGCCTGGCCTCTTTCATGCCCTCCTCGTCATACCCTGGGTGAAATTCCCCCTGTGCAAAGAGCCACCGCGAGGCTTAGGCACTGCTCAAAGCCTAAACAGAGGTCGGAATGGTACATGGGCCTGGCATTCTGCACAGGGGCTAATTTCACCCCCTGCCCCAGTGATTAGCACATGGGTTAGGACGATCTCACACATCGTTTGCATTGCGCTTAGTGACCCTAGGTTCTTATATGGCCCCCATCACAACAGCATCTGAGCAGCTCACAATCCTTGATGCACTTACCTTCTCAAGACCCCTGGGAAGCAGGGCAGTGCTATTATCCATTCTACAGATGGGAACTGAGGCACCAAGAGACCCGTCCAAGATCACACGGGAAGACTGCGGTGGAGCAGAACCTGAGTCTCTGGTCAGAGCCCTAACCACTGGACTCTTCTTCCTCTCTGACTAGTGTCTACACATTGTATAATTGTATATTAGTCCTTCTAGTCTGGTGTAAAGCCGAGTCACTGACCTGGTTTTCCTGGATTCTAGAAGGAATAGCTGTTCATGCGAATATATATTAACAAAAGATGCTGGATTGGCAGTCCCTCAGTGCTCTTTACTGACTCATGAAACAGGGCCAGCCGGGCTGGCAGCTGTACACGCCACCCCCTGCCGTCTTTCCATCCCGCCAGCGCACCTCAATCGGAAAAGAAAGCCTCCTAGCGGAGTCCACTCCGCCCTTGGCTTCTCTCCAGAGACACCCAGGTGGCGGTGGGAAGATGTCACAGGGCAGCTGTTCCCTTTAAGGGGAATCTTTAAGGGGAACAAGCCCATCTTGGCCCACCTGTAAGTAATTAGCTGCCTAGGCGGCTGGGGGGCAGCTAATTGGCTAATGAGCCCCTGATGAAAGGCTACCAGAGCTCGGGGGGGGGAAGAAAAGGGGGCTCCTCGGAGAGCCAATCCCAAGGGGAAGGGCTTTGGGAAGAACATTCTAGAGAGCTGCAGGAGGCCCAGCATTCGGGGAGCTGCCTGCGGCCAGGGGAAGGGAGGCCATGGCTCCAGGGAAGGAACCAAGGCCGGGTGAACCCTGCCCGGATGTGCGACTGACGGGCTCAGGTAGGACTGGGAAGCGCTGAAGGGCTGTTCAGGGAGAGAAATAGGGAGGTGCTGCCGCATCCGATTCAGACTGGAAAGGAGCCATAAACCATTAATGGCGGGGGGGGGGGGGAGGGGCGTAACTAATCCCTGAACAACTTCCCAAGGGCCGGGGGGGATTCTCTACCCCAGCTGAGATGGGACGTTTTTCTGAAAGATCTGCTCTTCTTCGAACAGGAATTGCTGGGCGGACGTTCTGCGGCCTATGCTGTGCCAGAGGTCAGACGAGACGATCACAATGGTCCCTTCTGGCTTGGGAATCTAAGACACACGCGGACGGACTCGGCCTGCCTGCTAAGGAGCTGGGTAAAGGGCTCTCTCGTGTTCCTGCTGAACGTCCTGTTAATAAGCCAGACTCCAGAAGGGGGGTGGCTGGGACGAAGGGGTTGTTTGATATGTAAACGCCATGGGGGGTTTATTGAGGACCCTGCTTGGGAAACTAAGGCCAGGTGTACCTGTGGGGCCCGTCAGGGGGTGCGTGGATGGCCTCTGCCTGAGATTTTCTAAAGTGCTCAGTAGCTCCCATGGTGACTCTTACCGCCAGACTTTTATCGGTGCCCAGTGCATACCTAACGTGCTGAGCTGTTTAGTAACGCTGTCCCTTGGGTGTTTTCCCAGGGGAACTGGACGGGTGCCATCCAACTCACTTTGCACTGGCCATCGAGATAAAAGATTTCAGGCATGACCAAACTAGGCTAAAGTGACTAAACAGTAAAAGGCTCTATAAATGTGCGGTTAACCGGCTGTTCCATCCAGTCCCCATTCTCTCCATGGACGGACAGTTATCAAACCCCTCCCAGATATCCCCAGGCACAGCTAGGGCTGGTAATAATTGAGACTGTTCGGTGAGACGCTGATGGCTATCTTTATTTCTGTCTCACGCTGGAAGGTAACAAGTGATGGCCTAACACCGTGATCACTGTCTCACAGAGAGCAGTGTTTCCCTGATGCCATGTGCAGGAGTGGGCAATGTCATTTTCCAGCTGAAAATCTTCACTGTTATATTTGAGCTTGGAACCTTGCAGGAGTGACTGGATCTTCAGTAATGACTCCAGGGGCCTTTGTCTAAGAGCATCATTCATTCACTTACCATTTGGGGGGTGGGGGCTCCAGGGGCTTACAGTCAATCTCACTTTGACTCTGTTAAACGCAAAGTAAATTAAAGCAAAAATCCCGCAACTAGGACTCAAACTTCCCTGCAGTGTTATCCCTCCTAGCTCTCTGGACACTGCTGCTGGGAGGAGACTGGCTCCTGGAGGCTGACGGCAAACGCATGCAAATACAAACGGTGAAATCAATGGGTTTCTCCATGCCCTGGAGGAGCCCAAAGGCTTGGCCCTGCTCCCCTTGCTGCAATCGGAGCCATCGCTGGTAGGGTCCCAGTGCTCAGCAGCCACTCTATCAATTTTCGGGCTGTTTACTTTATTCTTATGAAAACAATGATTGAGCTGCAGACTGCAAGGTGACATCAGTGGCAGAGTCACTCCAATCAGATAGGCACAAGGCAGGCTGTGCTTCTGGTACTAAAAATAGCCTCTGGCCAGGCCCCTGCTGGACTCCCAGCCTGCCCCAGCAGTGCAAGCCCTCCTTGCATGGGGCGCCCTGCGCTCTCCAGACGGATATTGGGAGTCTGAACCAATCTGCCGGCCTGGAATGTAAACACGGCTGGGCTCACGTCACTCCAGGAACACCGTCCTTCCAGGCCCTGGCAGCCCTTCTGGGATGCTGCAGCAAAGCCAACCTGCTGCTTTGAAATATCCCCCACTGGTGGGTCTCTATCCAGAGCTGGGTGGAAGGACTGGACTCGGATCGGAGTCCTAGGGCTGGGCCTGGGGATAATGTGCTGAGCTGAACTCATGCCCAGTGTCAATCCATTCACTTTCCCAGGCATCTCTTTGGCCCATTATCGTTTCTGCTCTGTCCCGCAGCCTGTGCAGGACTGTCCTCTACAGCATGCTCACATGTGCTTTGCTCCAGGCACAGTCTAGTTCCGAAATGACAGAAGCCAAAGGGCTCCACTTATTCCACAGTGTAACAGGTCTTGCCATTGGGAAACATTTCTGGACTCTTAGCCTCAATTGTCCCATTCTGGATAACAGGATTATCCATGAATAACAGGAGTGGCCAGGAATGCATCCGATGAAGTGAGCTGTAGCTCACGAAAGCTTATGCTCCAATAAATTTGTTAGTCTCTAAGGTGCCACAAGTCCTCCTTTTCTTTTTGCGAATACAGACTAACACGGCTGCTACTCTGAAACCAGAGTTGGGAGAGTTAATGAAAACAATTTTTGCAGAAATATGAAAGCTTCTGCTTCAGCATTCAAGCTGATCTCTATTAGAGACCTGGAGATCTAATGTGGGGGGAAACTATTCCACATCTATTACTTTGTGGTTCTTACATCTTAAAGCACCTGGTGCTGGCCACTGTTGGAGAGAGAGGACTGGTCTAGATGGGCCTGAGCTCTGATTGAGTCTGGCCATCCCTGTGTCCTGTGTCCCTGCTTAAGCTCCCTTGTACCACCCAAACCCTGCCTTTCCAACTACCCTTGTGCTTTCACTCACTCAGTGCTTGTCGCGGGTTCTCTGTCCCTCTGTCTTCTCCCTCTCAGCTCCCTGCCCTGGCCTTCCCCCGAAGCAGTTCTGCACAACAGCACTCCTGGCTATTCCCGCCAGTCCCCAGATGAGACCACCCAATTCCTCTTCGCCGGTGACCCTAAGCACACATTTAATTTCTCAGAGGCAGCATCTCTCGGGGCGGGGGGTTGCTATGTTGCTGGAAGTGTGTGACTGGTTCTCTTACACTGACAGGCGCTCCATTCCTACCAGCAGGTTCCAGCAAACCCTGGCAAGCAAATGGTCTGATTCTTTGACAGCTTTGGATTTTTACAGAACTCATTTAGTCAGCTCCATCCCTAACACCTTGTGCCAAATGCCAGTGGCCCCTGGGCGAGCAATCTCCCCACAGCCAGGCAGGATTTACTTGTCCTATCAGTCTTTGGGGCAGTAGCCTAACCCACCAGGCCTTCTAACACTGGTTCTTCCTGCCCCCACCTGGGCTGTGTCAGTAGCTCTTTGGAATAAAAGCATTTCCACACAGTGCCTGTGTATTTTTTGCTGCATGTTTTACATAGCAAATCGAAGTGAAAAGCTTTAATGGGCTTTATTAGGGATTCAAGTCTCTGTGTCCCAGCAGCACCAGGGAAAATGCAAAGCATTCACCAGCCAGGAGGAAAAGCCCAAGATATTATCAGATTCCTGGGGTGTTTTTTTACTGTCAGAACTTTGTTTCTTCCACAACTGTGGGTGATCAGCTCATCACCTGATCAGCTATCTCCGAAGAGCGAGACTGTAATGAAATAAAGATCTCCTCTGGCACCATGAGGAACCATCCCCATAGCAAAAGGTTAACAGCCTGAGCTCTAGCTGAAGGGAAGAGGGACTCCCTTCCACAGCCCATGCACTCAGCACAGACATCTCTGCAGAATGGGCGGATTTCACATGTGTGTGTGTGTGTAGCTCCTGGGCTGACGGAGCGAACTGACCCAAGTGCAAGCCTCGTGATGTGTGCCCAGATTCCACCATGGTGCCAGCCCTCCTGAATGGGCATTGTAGGAACAATAGTCTTGTTAGCCAGGGGCCAGCGGGCAAACCCTTTACAGGCAGTGGTGAGCAGCTGCTCACACGAGCAGTCCCTTGTGAGTAGCATGCGCCACTGTCCAGCAATATCAGTAAGGGGGGGGGTCTCACAACTTGATCTTGTGTGTGTGTGTGTGTGTGTGTGTAAAACACGTGGAAGAGGCTGGGCCTGATTCTCTGCTCTGCACTTTGGGGTGATTCCCATTTACACTAAGGCCACTGAAAAGGGGCCTTGGAGGGTGGGGAAATGTAACTTACCTCCACTTTAAGGCCTCCTTGCGCTTTCAGAGCGGTGTGTCAACGAGCCTAAATGTAAGGCCAGGCCTGATCGAGGAGCGTATTGCTGACAAGGCACGCTGTGCGGGGACGCTGCTTATACCAGCCACATGGCGTTTGGCTGGCACTGCTAATTCCTGCCTCTCTGCATGAAACAAACCCTGTTTTGCTGACACAGCTGTGTCTGTGCTGGGGGTATCTCCGGGCATAGCCATGAGGGTCCCAAATTGCACCTTGTCGCACCCCTGACCAACAGAGCTGGGCTGGCTGACTCAGACAATGTGCAAATCAGGCCCTGGTGTGTGGCCAATTAGACCAGTGCAAAGTGGGTGTAAAGCGCTTCCAGTCTGATGTGGTAGCAGTTCACACCCACTTTGCACTGGTGTCAATGACCACACATGGTGCAGGGCAGTGGAGAATCAGGCCCACAGGGGGAGTGCTTTGCCATGTGTGTGAGAGCTAGGGCGTGCATAGTAGCATGGCGGGGAGGGGAGAGAGTGAATTGTTTTGTTCTCATTGGTTGCCATCAGCAGCCCCTCAGCAGTGCTCTATACAGCAGGTACCGTACAACTGAGTGTGCCACACTGGGGTTGCCCATCACCCTCCCTTGTTACCCAGGCAGCAGGGATTGCTTCGTGACATGCACGGAGAGCTGGTAGGATGTCATTTCTGTGGACACAGGGCAAGCATCCCACAACTGAGCTAATGCTTTCCTAAGGTGTTGGGTGTCTCTGTGAAACTGATTTCAGAGTAACAGCCGTGTTAGTCTGTATCAGCAAAAAGAACAGGAGGACTTGTGGCACCTTAGAGACTAACCAATTTATTTGAGCATAAGCTTTCGTGGGCTAAAACCCACTTCATCGGATGCATGCAGTGGAAAATACAGTAGGAAGATACGTATATACACAGAGAACATGAAACAGTGGGGGTTGCCATCTCATTATAGTGTGTATGGCAACGCCCATTTTTTCATATTCTCTGTGTCTGTGTATATATCTATCTATCTATCTATCTTCCTACTGTATTTTCCACTGCATGCATCCGATGAAGTGGGTTTTAGCCCACGAAAGCTCATGCTCAAATAAATTTGTTAGTCTCTAAGGTGCTGCAAGGACTCCTCATTCTTTCTGTGAAACTGAGCAATGGTTAGCGACAGCATCAGCGGATTGTGCCAATGCGCTTGCACCAAACCTGGCTAGCTGTCTGGGAAGTTTTATGACCTTTTTCATCATTCTTGTTTGGCATGAAGGGGGGCAGGCTTAAATTAAAAGTTTCGACTGCCTGCAGACCAAGACAAAAGGCCAGAACCCAAACCCTGAGACGTTGTGGTGTCCAAATCTAGCTCTGCTTCTGAGTTTTATGACGAGCTTACCCCCCGTTTTTACCATACGCTTTGTATTCAGCAAAGATACTTGGATGTCCTAACCCAGCTGCCAGCATATTAATTCCAGGTTTCCTGCAGTGCTAGCTTCCTATCAGAGGAGGGATGAGCTTGTGGTTAAGGGCTCTGGCCCGTAACTAAGGATGTCTGGGTTCAATTCCCTGCTTTAACATAAAGTTCCCATATGACCTTGGATAAATCACATAATCTGTCTCTGCCTCCCTTCTCCATCTGTAAAATGGGATCATCCTCCTTCCTGTGTCTGTCTTGTCTAAGAGAGTTGGCTCTTCATGGCAAGGACTGTCTTGTGCCATCTGTCTATGCAGCACCTAGCATGCTGGGGCCCCTCGAACCCCTGTCATGCAAAGCAGGCTAACGGATGGTGCCATGCCCAGTGCTTAGATGTCATTGCTGGATGTAGTGCTCCTGCTTTCAGGAATAGCTCTGAACCGTGGCGCCAGGGGTGCTGGCTCTCCCTGAGGGAAGATGGCGTCTGCAGGAGCTGTGGCTCGCTGCTTAGCGTGGAGTGTGGAAGGAGCGGGGACTTCTTTGAGACCTGGCCCATCATAAAGGTGTGAGATGACGAGACACAAACATCTTCCACTTGTGTCTCTTCTTGAATTATTCCAAGAGTAAACTACGAAGGAGCAAAAGGCAACTCTGCTGTAACTCCTGTGGGGTGTCAATTTTTATCACTTGCTCTTAGTAGCAAATATGCAAAGAACATGCCAAGAAGAAGGGTGGGGGGAAGAGTTCCCAGCTATCCAAAGCCTCTTTTTATCACAGCACAGCATCCCCCTCACACAGCTGCTGGAGGGATTTGAACGTGGTGAGCTTGGTGATGCTGGAAATCAAGATATCACTTCCTCAGGAGTCCCCCACTCTTCCCTTTCAAATCTTGGCTGATTGGCCCCCATGTTGTCCTCATCATCTGCCCCCCTAACTGTGATCCAGTACTGCAGCCAGCTACGGGGGGAATTCACGCTTTGCGCACAAGACACAATTATAAATCACACATGGGGAAGCAGGATTAGCACTCTGCTCCGTAACCAATGTCACAGGCCCCGCATGAAAAGAAAAGGAGGACTTGTGGCACCTTAGACACTAACAGATTTATTGGAGCATAAGCTTTCGTGAGCTACAGCTCACTTCATCGGATGCATTTTGCGTGAGCGAAAGGAAGGTTCTGTTAGCAGGACCCTTATCCGCTCAGGGAGCCCAGCATTACACACACAGGGGTGTATTTCCAAAAGGAACAAAGCTCAGCCTCCGTTTTGCAGTGGCAATTTGTACCAGCCAAATTTGCACCTTCAGAATGAATTGCAGATGCAAACCAGAGAACTTGCACCTCTAACAGCAGCCCTATCTACACGAAGGAAATTCAGACCAAGTATAACTACACCAATGAACCAGCAACTGTGCCAATTTCCTCAATGCAGACAGTGCCTGAGTAGCAGACTTACACCCAGAATCATGTAGCTAGAGGCACAAGCATCAGGTTTATGCGTCCCATTCACTTTGCAGGGGCAAAAGAGGCTGTGCTTTTGCAAATGTAGCTCAAAGCCAACATGCTACTCAGCCAAGGAGGTCTAGGCTGAACTCACCTTCCTAATTCATCAAACCTATTTCTAACTGGCCAGAAGGAAAGCTGCTGAGTGATGCAAATCCTGCTGAGAGAATGGGTGGACGTGCAGATTTTGCAGCTCTCCCCAGGCCTGGCCAGTTCATTAGGCATTTTACTCCCTGAGAGTTTATTTAAAGGATGATGTCCATGGCAAGGGAATGTACAGAGCAATGAATGGTGTCTGCAGCTGGTTGAATGCCAAAGCCAAGTCAAGACATATGATAACCAGTCAAGCCACCTCTTGCTGCCAAGATAACCTAGTACCATCAACACTGTTCCTGTTGAAGATGTGGGTAAAAACAAAGACACAGCAAATGAAAGAAGGGAACACAGTGGCTGCGGGCCACTTTGACTTTCGCATGAGGTCTCATTGTCTGACATTTTAAGCAGGATGGTTTAAATGACAAACCGGGGACGAGAAGCCAGGAATTCCTGGATGATAGGCCAGGTTCGTGATCTGGGGGTTGGGGTTGCTTTCTGCTGAAGTAGAACTAGTGAGGAATTTTCCATCGATATGTTTTTTGACAGGAAATGCAGTTTCTGCAAATCAAAATTTAGACTTTTTTCCCTCCAAATTTTTTCAGCGTTGTGTCAAGAGAATCAAAATGACTCATAGGAGATGTAATCCAGCCAGTGAGCCCAGCACATAGAAGAAAATGAGGGCACGAAGCACCCAAAATACAACTCCCATTAGGCAGGTAGATGCAGTTTAATGTTGAACTGAGCCAAAAAGAAACACTTAAATGTTTCCAATTCCAAATATTGCAGAACTTTAGGTTTGGTGAAAATTTTCCATTTTTTGATTCCCCCTTCTTCCCCCCGCCCCTCCATCCTGACTCAGGATGAAAATACATGTCAAGTCAGATTTTTCCCAGCTGAGGAGCTGGCTGAAGATTACTACTGGAAATTCTAGTTAGATCATTTCATCTTTTTTTTTAGTAATTCCTGTTGACAACTGGGTTTGGACCAGCTCATTGGCTCCTGGCAGTACACCTCTTCCATTCGGAGCTAACAGAGACCCATGGAAGGAACTAATAGGCAGACCAAAGGATTCTACTGGAACTTCATCTAGGAGGACCAATGATCTGTTCTGGTGGCAAATCCTACGTCCCTATGACTGATGCAGCCAAGAGAATTAACAAAGAAATTTTCATTGTTTACAAATAGGAGCTTCTTTCTCAAAGGTGGCTGCTAGCCTTATGACGAGAGCCTGCACTGAAATCCCTCTGCTTCTGTATCGATATTTAACATATTCCCTGTATTTTGTTACCTTGTTTTTTATTGCTAACTAAATGTGCTTAAAAATGGGAGTGGGGGGCTTATTCCTTCCCATCATTTACACCTCTGCAGAGTGGGTGTAAAACACCCCAAATCAAAATGAAGTGTTAGACTTGCTTTGCAAGGTCTAAGGCAGTGGAGAATCAAACCCAAGAGTCTGCAAAGAGGCCTCAAAAGCAAAGTGTTCACCATTCTGGTAACTGGGTTGCTGAGGGGATCTGGGGAATGTTTTCACCCAGCTATTACCTGAGCTGGCTTTTTCCCCCGCAAGGACCATGTGCTTATTTTATTAGCTCTGTTTTGGTTTAAGGCACAGGTTGGGCTGAAATAGCTGAGGCCACGATTCAGGAAAACACTTAAGCACGTGCTTATCTTTCAGCATGCACTTAAGTCCCATTGACGTCCATGCGATGCAAGCAGGTGCTAAGTGCTTTCCTGGCTCAGAGCCTGTGCCGTGAGTTAGATGGAATACCTGGAAGGGAGGAAGGAAGACGTGGGTGGAAAGAGAAAAGAAGTGAATTGGGGAGTGAGAGATAGAGAGTGTGCGCACGTCCATAAAAATATTTTACCCCACTGGAAAGTCCTCCATAGATGTGTGAATCGGCCCACTGAACAAGCTCAGTGTTTGTCCAGCAGCTTCATGATTGCATCATTCTCAAAAGCTAGCTTGTAAATGTGTCAAAAAGACTTGGTGAATGAACTGTTGGAACAAGATGCAAATTCCCTGCTGGCTCCCTGGAGGAACCCTCCAGACAGACACATCAGCACACAGACAAAGCTCTTCCTTTGTCCACATCTGACCCAAACTAACTTCCCTCACTCGCTGTCAAGACTGCACAGTACGTTCATTGGCTGGGTATGGGCCTGACACTGCAAACCCTTACTCAGTCCCAGGGCTGCAGAGAGGTTCTTGGACTGAGGAAGGACTGGCTATATTGTGTGCTATGGTTGTAGCCTTCATTAGTAATCACAAAGGGACACATCCTCGTGCTACTCAGATCAAGGTGGTTTTTGCCAGTGACTCTACTGGCACCAGGATTGGTCCATTTCTCTTTGTTCCCCTATGGGGGATGCAGAATTTTGCGCTGTGTCTGCATGTATGGTTGAAGTCGAGTGCCAATCAGATCATTTTAAACAAAATGAAATTTAATCAAAATATGCTCTTTCATCAAAGCCAAAATGTCTGGGGGAGATGTATCTGTTTGGATGAAGTTTTCATCACAGTTTTTTGGTCCAGGGCTCTCTGATCACTTCTGACCAGAGAGAGAAAATCCCAATTGAAAAGCTCAGGCTACCAATCTGAAAACAGAGAGACAAGGTGGGGGAGGTAATATCTTGGATTGGACCAGCTTTGGTTGGTGAAAGAGACAAGCCTTCAGGTGAACACAGAAATGGGAAAGCTTGTCTGTTTCTCCAACAGAGGTTGGTCCAATAAAAAATATTACCTCCCCCACCTTGTCTCTCTCTCATATCCTGGGACCAACATGGCTCCAGCAACACTGCAAACAAGATCTGAAAACGGACATTTTCAATACAATTCCATTATGGAAAAACATTCAAAGGCTTTGGTGGTGATCCAGTGTGAAACAACTACAGATTTTGAAAACTCAAAAGTTGCTGTGAAACAGAATGATCATCCTCTGGCCAGCTCTGACGAAGTCAACACTTACAGCATGGACAGTGCGTATGTCGATGCTAATGGTTTGGAGGTTTCATGGTGCTGTTTAATACATCAGCTTAGAATTATAGAAATATAGGACTGGAAGGGACTTCGAGAACCAGTCCATCCAGCCCCCTGCTCAGAGGCAGGGCAAAGTAAAGCTGGCCCATTCCA
The DNA here is from genome assembly GCF_965140235.1 of Caretta caretta. Classification (NCBI taxonomy): domain Eukaryota; kingdom Metazoa; phylum Chordata; order Testudines; family Cheloniidae; genus Caretta; species Caretta caretta. Next base: position 2,401,538 of record NC_134231.1, read on the forward strand.
GACAGATGTTTGTCCAACCTGATCTTAAACACCTTCAACAACAGTGATTCCACAATCTCCCTTGGAAGCCTGATACAGCTCTAGCTATTTTTAGAGTTTTTCCTAATATCTAACCTCAATCTTCCTGGCTGCAGATTAAGCCCATTACTTCTTGTCCTACCTTCAGGGGAGATGCTGAAGTCTTTTTTTCTGTAGTCTTTTAAATTTTGCTGTCACCCATATTTTGAATGAATTTGTATCAGCAGGCACAAAAGCCTAGAAAGCAAAACAAGGTACCAAGTTCACCTCTGGGTTGAGTGGGTGTCGCTCCAGGGAAGTACACAGAGATGTAACCCTTATGGCAGTGATGAGTCTGGGCCATGGCTCATCGAGGTCAGTGATAGAGTACACAGTGTACACAGGCAAACCTTGTCAGATAGCAACCATCTCCCACCTGGGTATCGAACGAAGTACAGAAGGTAATGGCTTAAAGGAGGCAGTGCTCTCTTTTTAGATCTAAACAGAGAGGGCACGGAGGAATAGTAGCACTTGCAATCATAAAGGAGCCTTAGAAAGCTCAGTTTCCCTACGGGTGAGTTTGGTATTGATAACTTGGGGCTCATCCTGTATCTAATCTATATATCACAACAAATAATCTGTCAAATAATCTGTATTGTTCTTAGTCATGGAGTTTAGGGCATTATTTGCAAGGTTCCATGTATTAAGAAATGAGCCAATCCGGTTTTATAGTGGTAATTTTAAAGCCTGCACATATCTGTGACTGATTTGGGATGCTAACTTGCGTATGCTGCATATAGCCCTTTGGCATGCTCTTTCTCTTCACCTCACCACTGTTCGACTCTGGCCCCGCTGTGTGGAGCAGCACTAAATACGTGTATTAAATCATTACCGACGGGCTCTGAAAGAACATGTATAATGCTGTCAACTACTTCAACTTCCTGTAACATGCCGGGCTCGGCAGTCCAGCCAAATGGAACGTGAGTGTCTTGTACAGCATGTAATACAGTGGGCTACATTCAGGCAGAACTGCCTGTGCGGGGCCTGGTCGGTGGGTAAACAGAGGACTCACCAGCACAAGTGTTCACTTCTGAACAACGTGGGTGAAATTCTGGCCTCATTGAAGTTAATGGGAATTTTGCTTCAACAGGGCCAGGATTTCACCTTGTGTTTTCAAGGTTTCCATAGGTCCTTTGCAGACCGAAGGCTCTGTCCCTGCCTCCCTCTGATTCAGAGATGCTGCTGTCCAAGGAATCTCAGGCACACAGAACACAGGAATAACTGAATGACGCTCCTAGCAACACTTGGTAACACTGTAAATGTTTTAACGTAAAGAGCCCATATGAGAATAGCCTTATGACATATTCTACTACAGAGACATGGCTCCAAGGATTTGAATGTTTATCTGTTTTGCATTTAGCAAGAGGGGAAAGGCCATCTGGGTCTCAACCCCACTATGAAACACTTGGGCTTTCGCAACTGGCAAATAGATTTGGTATTTTTCCCTTCTGTTTTTGCAGAGAAAACAGGACATACTTTGCTTTTCTATCCAATGCAACCTTATTAGATGTGATGTCAGAAATCTCACCAGCCAGTTCCTCTATAGCATTTAGACCCTAATCTTTCTGTTGTGTTTTCTATAATGGAAAACATATGTGCGGTGAGGCTACTTTCCCTGGATTTGCAGACATTTGTCTCACCGAGTCACCACCAGTGCCAATTAGACAAGCTTTCTGCTTATCATAATGTATTGACATGTTTCCTTGTTCGTGTAGAAAGAATACACCTTGCTTCCACAAACTTCTCCCATTGCGGAGCTCTGACAATGGTCAGATCTCCCTAGAGAGCTTTCTCCCGTCAGAACTCAATCTCACTTCGCTGCTCTAGAGGTCTTTCACAAGCAGAGATGGTCTGTTCAGAATTCAGTTGCAGAATCTAGACAGTATTTGTCTATAGGAAGGTCAGCTATTCGAGTGCTCAGAACCCACAGCTAGAACCAAATTTTCAACAGCTCATCTCCTATTTAGGCACCTTATTTTGGGTCTGCCTTATTTTGGTGCCTAAATGATTGCTGGGGTCTTTTGAAAATGTGACTCAAATCTTGTGTAGTGCTGTCTGCTACTCTGGGTATTTACGCCACACCCATCACTTGTTTGTAACTAGCTGCTTCTCCCCTGGTATCTGTCTTACATTATCCAATTACAAACCTACCGCCTCAGGACAGACGATGCAGTCTGTGTACTGCAATGTGGGATGCACATGGCCGCTGGCTCCTGGAAAGTAACCTCAGCACCTGCCCTGAGCTACGGAGCTATTCTTGACGCTCACCGATATCTTTGTTTGCATTAAACAAACATCTGTAGTGGGGTGTAATACTTGTGACAAAGGCTGCTCACAAAGCGGCTAGCTTTAGAGCATGCGGTAAACCAAACATTCGCATCAGCGTCCCATTCGGTACATCCTGCTGTCCCTAGTTGCCTTGTAACGCTGATGAAAAACATTGTTTTTTTAAAAATCAGATGGGCTGGTCCCCGGAGATGCTGCATACTTTATCACTCAACTCAGTGGAAGTGCTAGCCCTGGGTTGCTTCCAGTTACTTCGACCTACGACCGTCTCTCAGCCTCAGAGGACAAGGGTGCATTGTCCCACGTTCAGTGACATTGTCCCAAGTTCAGCTCGTGCTGCTCCTACAAAGCTGCTCCCTGTCTCACCTCCCTCAGTCCTGTCCACACAGAGTCAGAAACTGACAGACGGGGTTCGGGAGGAGATACTTATCTCATCTACCTGTCCAGTGAGGCCGAGATAGGAGTGGAGTCTGGGAGTGCAGAGCTCTACGCCCAGCTCCATCGGAGACATGATGGGTGTCCTGGGACAAGTCGTAGGAATTGCTCTGCGGGATACTGGAGCGGCACACAGGAGCCATTCTGCGTAGGCTCACCCAAACTGAGATTTGCCCAGGAACCTGTACCCCCTTGATGCTTGGGGGAAAAAGCCATTTGTTTCCCAACGACCAGAAGCTGCCTGTGCCCCCACTTTGATGTCTCACCCCCAAAAGACAGCACTACACTCACTCAAGGAGGAAGCCTCAGCTGCAGCTGCCTGAGGTTCACCCCTTTGGCTTCCATCCAAGCATAGAGCAGGCCCAACTCTGCTTAGATTTTCAGAGCCTGCAATGAGGAATTAAGGTGCCATGATCTCAAGCAGAACAAGCATGAAGAAGGAAAAACTCGATCAGGTTGGCGGACAGTTGTATGGTGCGTGCCGAACAGGAAAGAGTGCTGTGGAGATCCAAGATTCCACAGCACTTGACAAGAGACACTGGCGTTTGCAGCAAACCAGCATCATCGCTTTCCAATGAGGAGCAAGCAACTAGTTTCCCTGGTTAATAATTTTCTCCACCAGAAGTAGGGAGCAGCAGAATCTGTATAGGAAGTGGAATGTGTTGTCTCTTACAGGGGTTGCTGCTAGCAGGCAGAGTGACTAGGTACCATGGAAAGGAATGTGAAACCATTGTAAAATATATAGGAAATATAGTTAGTGTATGTGAACTAGAGCTCCTGGCACTGCTAGGCTCTGGGACTGGCAATGGGAAAGTCCTACGTCTGCATATCATGCTGAGTGTGTCTCAGGTCTGCTTACTCCAGCCCTGGGCCCACTTCCTTGCCAGCTGATGGTGAGCGATGTGGTGATGCTGCAGGCTACAGGCTTGTAGGGGTAGCTCAGCAGGATGCTTTTAAAATAAGGGACTGGACAATCCTGGCTTCCCTGTGGTGGTGCAGGTTTTATGAAAGGGAGTTTTTGAAGGGAAGGGATGATCGTCATGAAGATATCCCAACAACAGGACTTTCAGTGACGGAACTAGTCCCCTGGCTCACTGGCGCTGGCTGAAAACTTCCCATCTAAAGTTTTGTTTTTTTATGGAAATCTTTTTTGACAAAGTGGAGTTGTTTTTAGCTTTTGGGAAAATGCCCATTTTAATCAAAAATGATCTTTTTTTAGCAAAAAACGAAAACACATTGTCAATGTTATGATCTGTGAGAAGATATCTTTTCCCAACTAATGCTAAAGACATCCCTAACTGCTCATATCATGGGACTGGTCTTCTGGCATGGGATCCATCATACTGCCTGCCTGTGTAACATTTCTCTCTCTTGCTTACTCCCCTTACTAGAACTGCAAACACCATTAGCCAATGAAGGCTGAAAGGCAGGAACCCTACTAGCCAATCCCAGAGAAAGGCTCGGTGGGGAATGATGGACAATAGGTCAAGTGAATGTGTTCAGAAAACTCTGGGGAAATGTCTTTATGTCACAGATCACAGCATCTTCTCTGGCTGTGTGTGAATGGTCTGTGGCTTTGTGCTGATGAAGTGGTTCTCAAAGGGTGAATGGCACGGCTACAGAAAGTCAAAGGTCAGCTGAAGGAATGACCTGCTCTGGTGTGCACAGCAAAATGCGCAGAGAGGAAAATACTAGTAGAGGTGGGCTGGTCTTGTGAATGATACTGTGCTGGGACTCAGGAGATCTGGGTTCAATTCTCCATTCCCCCACAGCTGCTTAGCTGCCTGTGAGCAAGTCACTTATTCTGTCTGCACCTTGCTTCCTGGGGATAACCATCCTTCGTCTCTATCACTTACTTAGCTTGTCGGCTCTTCAAGCACTGTCTCCTACAATGTGTTTGTACAGCACCACGCACAACGGGGTCCTGATCTCAGTTGGGTCCTCTGGGCGCTACTGTCATACAAACAAATGATGATAAACTGGCCAGAACTGGCAGTGTGGATTTGAAGCGAGATCAGAGAACGTACAGTGAGGAAAAGACAGTCCCACCCTGCTGTGATGTGCCGGAGAAAACAAACTCTGGAAAGACCATGGCCAAGGCATTCTTGGGAGACTCAGACACAAGGACTTGATCCGCTTTTGACCAATGCCTGGAAAAGAAAAACTCCCCAGATGAGAGATGTTTTGGGAGACATGGGAGAACTGCAGACTGAACTCTGAGGCTCTGTAATGGGGATGCTGGCAGCCCCTCAGCCAGCTGGCCCCACACCGTGGAATCTTTGGCTCCCATCTCAGCAAAATAGGAAGCAAGTTTGGCTGAAATGCCTGTGGAGACGGTCGGTGTGATAAATGGGGCTATGAAGCGGAAGCATGTGGGAAGCTGCTTTCCGGGTACTTTTCAGCACAGTCCCAGTGTAAAGCTCCCAGCTGAGGAACAGGACTTCCCTGTCCAACTATACAGGGCGATGCAGCTTTCTATACAGGTTTTGCTTTCAAATTGTTTGTAGTGAATTTTATGGAGCAGAGTGGATGGCCCTGGAGATAGAAGACCCTTGTATTCATAAAACAACATCAGCCAGGCAAGCTTGCCCCACTGTGCCCTGCTAATGTGCCTCCGTCCTGATATAGGGCATGTCTCCAAACACGGCAGTCACAGGGTGTGACTCAGCATGAGCAGACATAGCTAGCTTTGATCCATAGCATGGGTGCCGACATCTGGGGAGCCAGGGTAGCTTAGGCTACCTGCCTGAGTATTTACCCAGGGTCCTAGGCGGCTTGGACAACCTTCACTTGTAGCCCATGTGGCCTCATCTTCTCAGCTGTTGGTGTACACGCTCCCTAGATCCAACGAGCTCAGGTACATCTACCCAGGCTGCAATCACCTATCTGATGGCAGTGTAGACAGACCCTTAGAGATGCCACCTCTGGAGTGAGAAGGGACTTCAGTCTCCATGGCCTGTTCAGTTCTCGGTCTCTTTGCAGTGACTGAAGAAAGGGTCCACTGTGGTGGAGTTGGACCCAGATCGCAAAGACGTTTCACGTAAGCCACTGAGTAGCATCAGACAGCAACATGGCTTGGGCACTGCCAACTGACCTGAACCGGTCACCGTCTCATGCTCAGTCCCCAGGGCCATGCAGCATCCTCTGCAGCTCATATGCATTGCTACTAGCAGGACAATGCCTTCTGTTCATTTCAGCCTATGGATTTTAGCGTCAATCATCAGCTGCAGCCTTAAAAGCATAAAATCACTAGACACTAAGTGGAACTTACAGACCTCTCATTATTCATTATAAGCCCCATTTTTTCAGCATTTCAGGTACATGCTTCTCACTAGCTCCAAGGCAGGTCTGTGCTAGCTAGTAACATACTTTATTGTGAAATTTCTAAGTATGCAGCTAGATGACTTCATCAAAGTGCTTTTATTAAATACAGAAAAGAAATTCCAAGTGATTATCTAGTCTAATCAGCCAAAACAGCAATGCTCTGTCAGTCCACTTCCATCTCTAAAGTAATTTATGAAATGCGGGTACAAGGTAGAACTTTAGTTGCAACATTGATTGCTGTTTTTCAGCTATTTCTAGCCAAGAGGAACTTTGCAATGCATTTGGATGGCATCTTAGCCCATGAACATGCAATGTGAGCTACTTAGCTATGTAGCGACTGGATAATGATATCTAACAGTATTATCTCTTACACAGCCTGAGAGTCCCTGTGGGGAGCTTGGTAGAAACCCCTGTGGAGTGGAGCTCAGACCGCTAGTTAAGGGGAACCAGCTTCTACACTTTGGATATTATTTATACCTCTAGGCTCACATTAGTTTATTTCCAAAGATGGCAGGAGAGGCTGGGTTTCATGTGTACCTTCAGTATTTGCCTGAGCCTCTCAGACCAAGCATCTGCCTCTGCTTTTATCTCATGATTTACACTAAGATGAATGTCAAGCTCAAGATTGTTTTCCTGGATCCCATTTCATTGCTGGGTGGACACTCTCTGCCCAGAAGCACTCATTAAACTGTAAAATGAGCTGTGAATCCATTGCAGCCTCTCTTCCGTCTGACCTCTGAGATTCCTCTGTTAGCCCTGCAGAGGCAGTGTGTGGGGGAAGGCCCTTCAGACTCTAGTAACTGCACGGGACAGAGAATCTGAACTCAGGGCAGTGATTTGTTTGGAAAAACATTTCCAAAAGCATGGCACAAGATGTACCCCCTCCACCATCCGCACCCGCTTCCACGGGCAGAGGGGAGCAAAGATTGGAGGGCGTGGGCAGCCAGGGCTCAGACACATACTCTCTCATCCCTAGATGCATGTCATGTAAGGTCAGGAGTTAAAATAGCAGGGCCCTGTAAACGAGGGCAGATTTCTGGGTGGAAATACACGTGGGAGTTAATGGTGCTTCCCACTGCTGTGATGCCCTCTCTGCACCTTCTGAGAGCCTGGAAGGTCCAGAGGCAGCAGGACTCAGCAAGGCAGCAACAGGAAAGGGCTGGGATCACAACACAGCCAGGGTTCAGCTCTACAAGCGGATGGAAACCCCTTCGTAGAGGGGAGAATGAGAAGGGGGCTCTGCAGGTGACCCTGTGGTACTGCTTCATTTGGTGCTGTGGCTCAAGCAACTTCTTTGCTTTCATAACTGACATGCCAAGCCCAGAGGTGCCGGGGCTATGAACTGCCAAGCTCAGAGGTGCCAGAGCTCAGCCCTGGCAAGTCCTGGCACAAATTAAGCACTGCCCTGTGGACCTTTTCCCTCTTGGGGGTGGGTTTCCCCAGGGTTGGGGTGACCAGACTCTGGGCTCTGTATTGCCAGGGGCTACTTTGATTATTTTCTTTTCCCCTCTGCCTCTCAAACCAAAAAAATAGAGTCTTTTACACTGTTTTTTCACTCCAGACAGGCCTACAAGGGTATTAAATGTTTATAAATCTGCCTGGATGGCAGCCAGTCCTGCACTGTGCCAAAGTCGCACATATGGGAGCATTCCTGACAATTGCAACAGAATTGAAATGTTGCATTAGTAAGTTACCAGGCTAAGCTATGAAACCAAGCATCATCATTACGGGGTATAGGACGTGCCTGCCAGCCATCAGGCTACAGTCAGATGTGGCACATATGTTCTGATCAGCTTCATTTCTGATACATCCTCTCCCTGGGGGCTGAGAGAGAGTGGGATTCAAGGGGACAGGGAATCTGGGTTCTGCTTCTTGCTCTCCCATGCATTCTGTATGTGACCTTGGGCAAGTCATTCCCCTGTAGTGCATCAGGTTCTCCAGCTACAAGTCTGAGATGAAGATACCGACCCACCTGGGTAAAGTGGGTGAGACCCATTAGTGACAGGTGTTCCAGAAGCAGCAGTAGGATTCTGATCTCTCATGCAAATTATTTTATCTCTGTGAAGGATAAGGACAAATACACATTTTAAGTGGTAAAGATGAGCCACAGACTGTGCAGTTTGCATCTTTCTCTGCAGCTTGGAAAATATTATTTAACTGCTTCTCCCACACAGTATTTATACAGCCTACCTGAGAAAACCAATTCCATTTCATGACAACTTTTGAGGTTCCAAAACTTGTTTTCGTTTTGCACTGGAATGAGATGAGATCTTTAAAACGCTTTGCAAAATGGAATTGTGTTGACAAGGCCAGGTATTGGATTCGGGTCTCTCTCTTTCTCTCTCTCTCTGGCAGTGATTTGAGACTTCAGAAATCTTCTTGATGAAGAACTTTATGGAAACTGATACATCCTTCTGAAACATTTCAGCTTTGACAAAACAATATTTTTTTCTATGAAGAAATGTTTAGCCAGAAATGGTCCAACCAGCTCTAGTGTGTGCGTGCGTGCGTGTGTGTTTAAGAGGCTAACTGCTGTCATATTACAATGCTGAGATTATTATAATTAGTTGATTTGTATTACTGTGGTTCGCAGGAGCACCAGTCATGGATCAGGACCCCACTGTGCTGGGTGCTGTACCAACACAGAACAAAAAAGGTCCCTGCCCCAAAGACCGTCCAATCTAAACATAAGACAAGAAACAACAACTGGATACAGACAGACAGGGGAGTGCAAGGAAGCCATGAGACGACAGCGATAGTACCCCTGTGTTGCATAGCAGATGGAGAAAGATTACACTGCAAGACATTAGGATCCAAAGCTTTTGTTCAGACTGAAACATCTGGTATTGAATACATACATACAAGAATACAGCCCAGACACACTCCATTTATCATGCGCTAATATTGCTAAAGAGGATCCACAATGAAGTCAGCATTCAGGCAGTTCCTGGGTTGATTTGTAGCTGGCTTTGGTCTCAAGTACCCCCAAGAGCTTTCGTGAGGATGCGTGTGCAACCCTCAAGGCAGCAATGTGCAAATGATGAGATTATCTGGGTTCAATGGGACTGGGGTTAGACCAGCCACAGATATTTGCTGACACCACAAGAAACAGTTTCCTTAATCCCATCCAAGCGAGGCGATCTCAAAGGGGACTGAAGAGCTCTGTGCAAAGAGATGTGGCTCAGCTGCTAAAACGGAGCACAGGAGAAGGTGACAGTTTTAATGATACCGGGGGATGTTAACTCAAAGCGTGTGGGACCTGAGTCTGAAATCAGGACTAAGGATAGCTTTTATTATAGAGCACTCAAAATGTACCAGCATCTATGTTTTGCTGCTGTTGGACTAAACAGAGGGAGGGTGAAATCACTGGCAGCAGGAAGTCACAGGAGAAAGCAAGCAGCCAGCATTAGCGCTGTGAGAATATGTCTGGGAACGTTTGTACAGATACAAAACGAGGGTTCCCTTTTGCAAACATTTTTTATTATTTAAACTACAGCACTAGTGCCTAGTGGCCACCACGTGAGAATAGGGCCCAGTTGTGTTGGGTGCTGCACAAACACGTAGTGACAAACAGTCCCTGCCCTGACGAACTCACCACACTCCAGATAGACACAGAATGGGAGGTGAAACAGAGGCACGGAGCCATAAAGTGAGTTGTCCCCAGTCACCCAGGTCAAATCCAGGAGTCAAATCCAAATCATAGACGATTAGGGTTGGAAGAGACCTCAGGAGGTCATCTAGTCCAACCCCCTGCTCAAAGCCGGACCAACCTCAACTAAATCTCCTGACTCCCATTCCAGTGTCTCATCCACTATACCAGATGCCTTCAGGTTTATTTCCAACAGGCATTCCTACAAGTGCTTTTGGTTTGCAGAGAGTAAAAGTCTTCTGAACTTGTTCACCAGAATTGTTTGCATGTCTTCTTTGAAAATGCTTTGATTTCTCTCCTCCTATGTACATTTCATTTATCCAATCAGAAAGCAGAAGCAACTTGCTATGACTTAACTGGCCAAGCACAGCATGAATAATAAATCCAAGATTCAACTGAAGCAAATAATTTGAGAAAAAAACCCAAGGACTGACCAGTCAACCACACACCTCATTTGGAACTGCAAGGATGCAATCAAGCAGCAGCAGAGACCAAAAAAAAAAAAAAAAAAAAGCAAATACAATACAGTACAGTACCGTGTTAAACATAAACTACTAAAACACAAGGTGAAAGTAGCATTTTTCTTCTGCATAGTGAAGTTTCAAAGCTGTATGAAGTCAACGTTCAGTTGTAAACTTTTGAAAGAAGAACCGTAACGTTGTGTGAACATTTCAGAGTTATGAACAACCTCCATTCCCAAGGGGTTTGTAACTCTGAGGTTCTACTGTACTTGTCCCAGCTGCCAAAGCATGAGCCCAGCAAGGGGCTTGCTTTGAGCAGCTCAGGCAGGCAAACAGAGCAATGTTCCTAGCAAATTAATACCCAAGTAAGTAATCTGTACCTGATAACAGCACTGAGATGCAGCATCCTTCAGCACAGGTCTTGTCAGAGAAGTCGGACATTTGGTGAGAGAAAACTCTCCAGATCCCCTGCTGGTGTAAGTCTCCAAGCCAGGGGTGCTCCATCAAAGTACAATGGCCATGGATCTAGCCCAGAGTGCCCGCAAACGGACTAGACCCTGGAGTGTCTGGTATCAGAAACAACAAAACTGAGAGAAATTCTGAGGCCAGGGACCAGATCCTCAGCTAATATAAATTATAGAACTACACCAATTTACCCCAGCTGGGGATCTGATAACATTCAGTTCTCTGAACTACACCCCAAAACCAGCCTCCGAAGGCTGGGTAGAATGCACCTTGCTGGGAGAAGAATCCAGGGGCTAGTGGGCCTCAGATGTTTCTTGCTTCTTATTTTTGGGTCTTTCCTGTTTTTGTGCTTCTGTTTCATTGAGTAGCTGGAGGTGCCAAGTAGCCAGCTCCTGCCCTGGTTGCAGTGGAGGTTTGGGGGTACAGCCTATGATGTCCATATCTTTTTCCCATCATAGTTACTGTGCACAGACTATGTGGGTAAGGGGATGGTTCCCAGCACCACAAGGTGAGCGCTCTCATACATCTGGGCCAGTATGGACCTGTGCTGAGATGGAAGATCCTGGGTTAGCAGGCCAGGGTAGGGTGGAGCCTGGAAAGGGACTGTGGAGAAGGGGGAGGGAAGCTCCAAAATGGCCCCAAAGCACTCACATAACTTTGGTACTGTCTCCGTCAGCAGATGCTGTCTTTGGGTACACTATGGAGGGGAGGGATGCAGGATGCTCCTGATCCAAAGCACATTGGACTCAATGGAAAGCCCCTCCCCCATTGACTTGGTTGGGCTTTACATGAGAGCCAGAGAGTGCACAGTGGGGAAGACAAGGGTCCAGTCCTGCCGCCCTTGACTCAGGACCCCTGGTGACCTGCATCCCTGACTGCCAGGGGCACAGAGCTCCTGACCCTGCATGGGAACATCTGCACCAGAGGGAGCAGGTCTGCCGCGGGAACACATGGACACATTCCCGGGGGCGGTGGCCTCTGCACCCAGGGCCAGTCCCTGTGCGGGGAAGCGCCTGGGACAGGACATTTCCCGGGGCTGAGCAGTGTAGGAGCCGCCGCTGCCCGTCATGGGAATGAAGGAGCGTTTCGTGTCCTGCAAGGATAAAATATAAACGCAGACGCGTCTCTACCAGCCAGGGTCCCCCTTTATAACGCGTCCTGTGGGCTGGGAATACATCTCAGCGCAACTCGTGGAATAGTTTCATTCCTGCCAAGTGAAAAGCCCCCCACCCCCAGCAGAGAACCAAACGGCCCCCGCCCCGAGCCGGCCTCTGCCCCCTTCCCTTTACACACCTCGGAGGAACAACTCGCTCGCCCGCAGCGCCTCAGACGTGCGTAACGGGTGTAGTTTTGTCCTGAACTCCGCTGTCATTCCCTGTCTCAGGCCTTCCCCGCGAAGTTCTAGCGCCCGGCAGAGGAAAGAGACTAATGGGCCCGTGTGTCCGCCAGTGGAGCTGGCAGTGCGTACCGGAGACCGTGTCCGTGTCCAAACGCCTTGTAAAGTGGGACGAGAGATGAGGCGCGATGCCATCTCTGTGCCCACAAGGCTATGTGTGAGAGTAGCTCCCTGGCTGCAGGGGAGACGGGAGAAAGAAAGACAAGGTTTCTTCCTATGCAATGAGAGAAGTGTCGCTCCTCGGGGAGCATTTTGGTGTCCCTGACTCCCACCTTTTCGAACCGATTTGTGTTCGATGGAGCGGGGAAGGAAATTGACACTTTCCGCGGACTGGAGGGGAATAAACGCCTCGAGCCAAATGCAGAAAAGTGTCATTCTCGCTGGAGGCAAACGCGTCACCTCCGTCCCAGTGTCTGTGCCTGGCATCCTTGGGTTGTTCCCTCTTCTCCACACGTGCTAATTGGGCGGACAAGGGGGAGCGTTCGTGTGTGTGGGGGGGTGCGCCTGTGTGTTTGACCGGCAGACGGCTGCAGTTTATGTGATGGGCTTTAGCTTCAGGGGTAACCCCCCAGGAAGAGGGAGTTTGCTGTTTTGCAGCTGTTGTGCGGCTGGGCAGATCTGCCAGGCGCAAAGTGCCCGAGGGGAGAGCCTGCTCTTGTGCTGGGACACGGGTTCTTCTCCTGCCGGAAAGTGCCCTCTCTGCAATGGGCAAACAGCAGGGGGCTGTGGAGAGATGAAGGGACGCAGGAGAGTTAAATTCTCGGCCCCAGGAGAAGGTGCAGGGGAGCGGGAGGGGGAAATGTTGGGATCCAAGTATTTAAAATCCCCGCGGGGGCGGCAGAGAAAGGAGGGAAGGGAACAGACCCGGAAAGAGAGATGCAAAGGGGCGTGTTCCAGGCTGCTTTTCTTTTTTTCAGCGATCCTACGAGTGGGGCAGCCCAGCTGCGTCCTGTGCCTTTAAGGGCTCCTCCTCTGAGCAGTGCCACCGGGGTGTGTGTAGGGGGGGAGCCCATCCCCTGCGGCAGCCTTTCCAGTGCTCCCGGGGAGATGGCACAGGCTCAAGAAGCCGCTCACACGCCCTGTATGGAGCCGAAACTCCGAGCGCTGCGGGGAGTTTGCCCTTAAAAGCTGGCGCCCCGCGGAGCGCGCAAGGCGCGGAGACAGGGGCGCACGGAGAGGCGCGGGGAGAAGGGCGCACGGAGCTCCCCCGCCGAGATGGCTCCTTGGCCCCAGGGCAACGCCACCTCCTGGGGGGACGCCGCCACCAACTGCACGGGGGCCGCCAGCCTGAGCCAGCAGTGGGCCGTCGGGGCGGCCCTGAGCCTCACGGTGCTGGTGATCGCGGCCGGCAACCTGCTGGTGATCCTGGCCATCGCCAAGACGCCGCGCCTGCAGACCATGACCAACGTGTTCGTCACCTCGCTGGCCTGCGCCGACCTGATCATGGGCCTGCTGGTGGTGCCGCCGGGGGCCACCATTGTGCTGAGCGGCCACTGGCCCTACGGCACCACGGTGTGCGAGCTGTGGACCTCGCTGGACGTGCTGTGCGTCACCGCCAGCATCGAGACCCTGTGCGCCATCGCCGTGGACCGGTACCTGGCCATCACCTCGCCGCTGCAGTACGAGGCGCTGGTGACCAAGGGCCGGGCGCGGGCCGTGGTGTGCCTGGTCTGGGCCATCTCCGCCTTCGTCTCCTTCCTGCCCATCATGAACCACTGGTGGCGGGACGGGGCGGACGAGGACGCGCTACGCTGCTACCAGAACCCGCGCTGCTGCGACTTCGTCACCAACATGCCCTACGCCATCCTCTCCTCCATCATCTCCTTCTACGTGCCGCTGCTCGTCATGCTCTTCGTCTACGCGCGGGTCTTCGCCGTGGCCAGCCGGCAGATCCGCCTCATCCAGCGGGACAAGGACCGCTTCCTCCCGGGGGCCCCCGGCGCCAAGGGCCCCCGCCGGAGGAGACCCTCCCGCCTCCTGGCCATGAGGGAGCACAAGGCGCTCAAGACCCTGGGCATCATCATGGGCACCTTCACCCTCTGCTGGCTGCCCTTCTTCGTGGCCAACATCGTCAAGGTCTTCTACAGGTCCCTCATCCCCGGCCAGGTCTTCCTCCTCCTCAACTGGCTGGGCTACGTCAACTCCGCCTTCAACCCCATCATCTACTGCCGCAGCCCCGACTTCAGGAGCGCCTTCAAGAGGCTGCTCTGCTGCCCCCGGAGCGCGGACCGCCGGCTGCACGCCGTCTCCAGGGACCTCCGCCGGTGCCCCTGCGCCTTCGCCTCCCAGGGGGCCGCCCCGGCGGACAGCAAGCCGGTGGCGCAGGGGCAGCAGCCCGGGCAGGCGGGGGAGGAGGACGGGGGGACCAGCAGCAGCAGCAGCAGCAGCCGCTCCAGTTGCAGGACTGAGGAGACCAACCTCTCCTACCGCCAAAGCAATGGGCATGGCAGCGCCCCGCGTCCCCTTAGGGAGGCCCAGCTGCAGGGCACCCAGACCACGCTCTGTCCGCAGCTGGAAGAGTAGGTACCAGAGCCTGCAAGGCGGGGCGGGGTTAGAGCTGTGCCAGGGCGAGCCCCTGGGTTCGCAGGAGGTCAGTGCAAAGTACTGGGGGCTGATACTTGGAGAAGGGCAGAAGGGTGGGGTTCAGCCAGAACGGGCTCCACTCCTGGAAGAGTTTAAGCCAGGGGTAGTCAGTGATTTTTTGTTACGGTCCAAATTTCTTGGTCAAGGTATAGTCAAGGTCCGGACTCCAGAGAAAATAAAAATAAACCCCAATGATAATACCTAAATAAAAAGATTCTGGCCTGTTCAAAAGCATCTGGTGGGTCCAGATTTGGCCTGTTGTCTGCCTGTTGCCTACCCCTGGTATAAGCAGTCACTCTGGCTGCAAAGCTATGGTTGCAGAGGCTCCCCCCCTCCCAGACCAGTGCACTGTCACTGACTGATTTAAAGCAGGCTAAGATTTCCATTTCACACTGGGGATGCTTTTCCCTAGCTAATCCAAGTGTCTGCTCAGACAATGCAAACTGCAGGCTATCCAGGAGATTGTTTATCCATCGGTGGGGAAAGGGTGTTTTCTGCCAGCAATAGATGAGCTGGCAGAGATGCCTGGGCCAGCAACTGGTGCAGTTATAGTGACCTGGCTCTTTGGAAAGAGACACCTTGGGAAAACCACAGCTAAGTCCAGTTAGTCACTTCCAAATTTAATTTGGTATGGGAAATCCCTGACATTGGCTAATATCTGGAAGGGAATGAAGGCCAGATTTGTAAAGTTTTTAAAGGCATATGGTACCTAGTGGGCTTTTCAAAAGTACGTGTCTTTAAAAACTCAGCATTTAATCTATATTTCCCTGCTTCCAGTTTGATTTGCTTAGTCATTGTTTTTCAATCTAATATAATCTAATGTAGCCTAATTGTTTTGAGATTTCAAATGCCCTCATCCTATCTTAAAATTAGAGCTTTTGGGAGATTTATCAGGTAAATAAAATGTCAGTGATAAACAGAAAAATGTGATTTTTTGTGTGTTTTCTAACAAGCTTTACTCAAAGTGAAGTTAGCTGTGTAAACATACAAAAATCAGAATTTTCCTTCATAAAGAACAGAAGAAATTGGAGTTTGGTTACTTTTATACATAAATAACATCCAGTAACATCTTGCGGAGAACAGGAACTTCGATTGTATCTTTGCTCAGTTCTGGAGCTGTCGCTGGAATAAGCTTTTAGTTTCACTCTGGTGTGATGGTTGTTTCTCGCGTGTTTTCCAAAGCACCATGTTTTCTGGGGGTGCACTGCCAACCTAAGCCTGAATCCTGAATACCTCAGTCAGTCCATAAACATGGAGATCTCCCATTACAGCCGACTGGAGTCAGTAAGGACTATATAGAGTAATCAAAATCTACCTGTTTCTACCTACTAACATAATCCCATCACCACAGTATTTAAACTCTATTCACAGGCTAGCTATCCATTTCTGATCAGTGGCCTAAAAAGCACAAGTGTTTTGAAAACATAAGCTCATAGGGATTGCTGACAATTAATAATTACTTCTATTATTTTTTATTATTAATACACTATTTATTTCCAGAACAAACCGCGAAGTCCCGATTGAGTCCTAGAACTGGTTTAAAATGCTTCCATGGGATTTTCTGGGAAACTTTTACTGGATTTGCAACATTTTGAAATTTCATCAAAATGTTTCAATTGTCAAATGTTTTCAAGCAGCTCTATGGACAGTCAACCTGCTCCCCACACACGCACACAACACTTGTCAATGAATTTTTTAATTAAAAAGAAATAGGGGAGAAGAGGGTTGTCGATCAGCAACAGAACTTTCAATGACATGTTTTGCCTGACTCAAAATTCAGGAAAAGTTGATTCCGCTATTTAGTTCTTAGTGAAGCAGAACTGCAGTTGGAGATCTCCCTGTGTAGGGACTGACTGAGGGCTTCAGGATTCTGTCTTGTCTTGGCACTGCACCATCAGAGAACGCAGCGCTTTGGGAAACACCTGAGAAATACAAGGCACCTGCTGGAAGACTTTGCACTGTGAATCAGACAACTGAAGTACACAGGGCAGCATTTCAAGGGCACAAAGGCATAGAGACACTGTGAGTGAAGAGATGAGTGAAGCCATAATGTACAGTCCTCCCAGAAGAAGTGAGTTTTAAGGAGGGATTAACCCATTACATACTCCCTGATTAATTTCTCATAGAAGCAGTCAGTTTCATGCATGGTACATGTGAGTAAAGCAGAGAGACTGTAGCTGTGATAGATTTAATAGGTGAGAGGAAGCTGAATGCTTGTTGGTGTGTCTGTTTTGGAGCACAAATCTGCGCAAAATGAAGCAGAGTTACTTTGAAGAACACACCACACCAGACACAATTTCTCAGGGTCTTCAAGACAGGGGTGAAATCTTGGTCCCATTAAAATCAGTGGCTAAACTCCCACTGACTTCAGGATTCCACTCAGGTTCTTTTGCATCTTTAAGCAAATGACACGATGCATCATACTTGTTTGTCTGGCTATTCCCTTGTCGTGGCCATTATAAACATGTGCAAGTAAATAATAGAAATTAGCTGTAAATGATCTCAATTATTAATTCATTGTCTTTTTTTTTTAAAAGATTTTCCTGCAATGAAGCAAAAGCAGGTCCTTGAGTGTGCTTGAAAGGGAAGGAAAAAGAGAAGAATGTAAGTATAGATTTTTAATCACCTGGAAAATTTTGTGATATTCCAGCTACTAACAGTGTCAAATTTTCCGAAGAGCTCAGAGCCAGATATCCAGGTGCTCAGCACCCGCACTCAGCATCAGGTTTCAGAGGAACAGCCGTGTTAGTCTGTATTCGCAAAAAGAAAAGGAGTACTTGTGGCACCTTAGAGACTAACCAATTTATTTGAGCATGAGCTTTCGTGAGCTACAGCTCACTTCATCAGATGCATCAGCATCAGCATCAGCATCAGGTTTTCAATAGAGCTCAGTACCAGACATACACCCAATGTGCTGAGTTCCTCTGAAAATCCAGTCACCAATTTAAGCTTTGTGAATGGAATTTTGCATCTTTAAACATGACTTAGATAAGGAAGCCACAGCCCTGAATTTCCTTTTGAAGTTGTTTATCCTAGTGAGGTATCATTCTAATCCACGATCACTGCTTTACACTTTCATGTGGAATTATCACACCGTTATCTAATAATGCTTAGAACATAAAGATAAGGTGGGAGGGATATCTTAGTAGTTTGAGCATTGGCCTGCTAAACCCAGGGTTATGACTTCAATCCTTGAGGGGGCCATTTAAGGATGGGGCAAAAATTGGGGATTGATCCTGCTTTGAGCAGGGGGTTAGACTAGATGATCTCCTGAGGTCCCTTCCTATCCTGATGTTCTATGATAAGAGAGAAAATAAGAAAGGAGGGGAAAAGGCCTAGATGCTCAAAGGTATTTGGCTTCTTAACTTCACTGAAATCTGTGGAAGTTAGGAGCCTTAATACCTTCAAGGCTCTGGGCCAAAATGCTTTGGCACCCATTGGGATGGGAGGCACTGTAGAAGTGTTTGTTTCTGTAAATCAGTTTGGATGAAATGAGCACCGGGGATGGGGGAATGTCTGGAGTTCACAGTTTGGGTATGGATAATGTCAAAAAATTACGATGCTTCTTTCTCCAAACTGCCTGAGTGTGTAAAATGGGGCTTCAGAACAGAATTCCCCAGGAGAGTGCTGGGACCTCTGCTTGTATTCCTGGCTGGAAACTAGGAAAAAACATCAGATCCAAACAATTCAGAACCTTTAAGATCATTCAGTCCAAATGTTACACTAATAGTTAAAGGTTCAGAGGGCTACTTATTGGATCATTATTGATTCCCTTGGCTCTCAGGAAAACCACCCCAAACCTTTGCCCCAAAAGTGACCTGGAGGAGAAACTTTTCTGAGACTTGAAGAAATTTTCTTCCCTTTTTTGGTTGATTTGTTTGTGCTGCCCACTGTGTCTCCTGGTGTGTGTCTGGCCTGAGAGCAGAGATAGTGAAATGTCATCAGAATATAGAAAGGTATCTTGGCCCATCTGAAGTTGGGAAGTACCAGGAAACTTTCGGGAAAAACCTGCTCCCATGACATTTCCAGAACAGAAGTGCAGAAACCAAGGTGCCAAGCCATTTGCGGTTTGCCCATCCCATCTTAGCAGCAGCTACAAGCCACCTCGGCTCACTGGAAGTGCAGGTTCCCATTGTGTCCGTACAGCTCTGCATGCTCCTGTCTATGGTATGGATCCTGATCCAACGAAGCACTTAAGCGCATGCTTAACTTTAAGCTTGTGAGTACTCCCAGTGATTGCTATGTTACTCTATGCATTACTAACACACTTGCGTTACTATATTGTATATGCTTTTGCTTCCCCATGATGGATTTATTTGAACTTCAATGGGACTTAAGCATGGGCTTAAAGTCAAGCATGTGTTTAAGAGCTTTGTTATGTCAGGGCCTAGGATGCTGGCATCTTGAGAGTGGCTTTGATTATAGATCATTTCTGTTCAGAATTCATTCACTATTTTCCTTTCTTCCAGGAATGTGTCAAAGCCCTCAGCTGGGTTGTTGCTCTTGGCTTATGTGCCAGCTACTATCCACCTGAAAAAAAGGAATCAGACATGTAAGGCCATAGTCTTTGAACTTTTGATGCTGACTCAGGTATTTTGAACGCACATACCTTCATTTCCTGCCTGTTTCTCCAGACTTGGACATAGCATAGAGGAAACTGTGCCTTGAAGAAAAGTGTTACACAGGGGAGGCAGCTCTTAAAACAATTTTTCCTGTATACACAGCAAATGTGTAGGAAAGAGGTGGCCTTTTGCTGTCATTAGTTGTTTTCAGTAAGAGCCCTTGACAAATGCTGGAATTATACCAGGGTCCCAGAGGGCTACGCCTAGATCGCTTACTATGGTTTCAATATCTCTTGTGAGGGCTGGCTAGAGTCAGGTCTAGAAACAGCCCCAGCGCCTCTTGTGATGTGAAGTTGGACCCAGTATAAGAGACCTCCCTCTCCAAGGCTAGGTAGCTGAATTCCAGTACTGCTCAGGACACTGGTTAGATGAAGAACTGACCGACCTAGATGTGAACAGTATGTGTAATCTCCAAAGATGCTACAAGGGAAGAAGGCATGAAGATGTTTCCTGTATAGATTGCAAGAGAAACTACTACCTCAGAAGCAGTACTTCAGAATGCAGCTGGAGTTTGACTTTGGTAGCCAGCCATGGATTCACATCGAACATGGCACTGAAAGTGCTGGGGTTTGGGTACACTGGACCTGATTCTCCCCTGTGCTTTGTGCTGTCATTTACAACTATGTACCCTGGATGTAAAATGCTACCAAAGAAGAAGACACAGGTGTAAATGACTACACAAGGTGTAAGGCTGGGCAGAACCGGGCCCGGGATGCTGAGGTAATGGACTGTGTGAACATTTATTTGCCTAGACGCATTAACTTTGTGCATCAAATATGATTGAACCATTGATGGAACTTTTATTTTCCTTTCCTGATGCAAATGTTGCTGAAGATGCATGCACAGAACATAGCTGAATCCACTGCAGGGCCCAGGCGGAAGGGAAGAAAGGCCTGCCACAAACAAGAGACCTTTCCATAGTCTTCTCTCCAATTTCAATCTCCGAATCGCTGCCAGTTTGGGCAGAGTCAGAGCTGGAGCTGGGGAAACACATAGGGTCTGCCTACACAGCAATTACAAACCCACCGCTGACCCAGGCCAGCTGACCCAGCTCATGGGGCTTGGGCTAAGGGCTGTTTAATTGCTGTGTAGAAGATCAGGCTCAGACCAGAGCCCAGGCTCTAGGACCCTGCAAGGTGGGAGGGTCCCCGAACTAAGGCTGCAGCCAGAGCCCGAACGTCTACACCACAATTAAACAGCCCCGTAACCCAAGTCAGCTGGCACAGGCCAGCCAGGAGTTTTTAATTGCAGTGTAGACAGACCTTTTAAAGGCCTCAGTGCTACAGAGTGAGCCTGCAGTAATACGTTTAACAAATAGTAATGCAAACAAGAGAAAACTAGAGGAGGGGATGCGGGAAGTCATTGAATATTTAACTCCAGCTCCTCAAAGGTATTTAGGAGCCTAACTCCCATTAATTTCAATGGGAGTTGGGCACCTAAATATAGGATCTGTCCCTTAGCGTCAGGAGAAAATAAGTTCTGAATGGGTGGGGCTGCTGTGAGCACAGGAAGGATGTGGACAAAAATGCAAATTCAAGTATTTTAAACCATATTCTTATGTCACAAAGGAAACCGATTAGTAAATCAGATCGACTGTAGATGGTTAAAAAACACCAGCACTTTGCTACAACCAGCGCTGGAGGGGAAAGCAGCGTGGTGTTAGCATCAGGTTCGAAATGCCCAGACTTCATGCCCAGAATGTCATGTGTGAATCTTGCAAGGGAGGTCTAGCCCTTCGCCTGCCAAAGGGGATACATAGAATTCCATGGAGGTCTTTTTAAATGAACCCTTACAAGACAAGATTCTCTTTGCTCTGCCTGGGCATAAAACTTCCCTTGGCACTTTTTGTGAGAGTCAGAGGTTGGCCAGACTCCCCCACCTCCTCCACCTGTGCAGTGTGATATGTACCTGTTGGCTATAGCCCTCCACCCCAGAGGCAGCTGCACTTGAGCTGTGTTGTGTATATACAGTTAGCAAAACATTTTAGGATTCTCCAGAATGAAAAGTATTATTCTTGCTAGTACACACTCAGCAATGGAGATAAACTTGGACAGGGAACAGCAGTCCAGCTAATCTCTGGACCCCTGAAACAATCCCACAATAAAGTGGTAACTACATTATGTTCTGTGCACCTGGGGCTGGACCCGGCCAGGCATGGAGCACCTGGGAGAGAGCACCTTGTAGGATTGGGCCAATAGGGCTCCACATATTACTCTTGGTTTCTGAGATGGGTCCTGCAATCTCTAAGGCTCAGATCCCCAAAGGGATTTAGTCACCTAACTTCTACTGAAACCAATGGGAGTTAGGAGCCTAAATACCTTTGTGGAGCTGGGCCTAAGGGCCTTTCTTTAGAGGCTTTGAGTGCCCACAACTCCCAGCCAGTTGAGTGGGAACTACAGATACTCGGCACCTTTGAAAATCAGGGCAGCGGGGCCTATTCCAGCTCCCATGGAGGCCAACAGGTGCAGGCCCCGAGGCAGAAAAGCTGCACCCTAGCTCTATCTTCAGGCCCAAGCCCCAAGCTGTGATGGCAGATCTCTGAGAATAGCTGTATATATACCAGCTGTGCCCCGGATGTAAATCCAGGAGAACCTCAGAGTTATGAACTCACTGGCCAACCACACACCCTCTTTGGAACTGGTAGGGCACAATCAGGGAGCAGCAGAGACAAAAAAAGCAAATATAGTACAGTACAGTGCTGTGTTAAATGTAAAGCAGCATTTTACTTCTGCATAGGAAAGTTTCAAAGCTGTATGAAATCAATGTTCAGTTGTAAACTTTTGAAAGAAGAACCATAACCTCCATTCCCGAGGTGTTCGTAACTCTGAGGTTCTACTGTACGTGCCAAAATCACGGCGCTGAAAGGTCTGTAGTTCCTTGAAGCAGTAGCAGGGTATGCATTTGGGGTCTGAGTCTCACTCTGGCCATGGTACAATGCTGTAATCATGGAAAGGAGCCGGAGAGTGGCTAATTTATTCTCACTTGAAGGCTCCTTTACACTGCTGGAGTGGGGAAAAGTGGTCTTAGTGTAAATGAGAATCAAACCCTTGGAGTCCAGGCTGCATGATAGCTACATAGACACTGTACACATTATCCAGTGTAAATAGCATTATGTACAAATGTGCCCTTGTAGTTATGGTGGTGTGCATATACCCTGCTAGCTTGTTATATCTTTCTCTGGGATTTTTTTTGTTGTAAATATGATGGTGATTGTCATTTTCCCCCCATGTGAAATAAGCCTTCAAAAGTTCCCAACAGTCACTTGTAAATAAATATATATACACCTAAAACCCTGTGAGTATTGAGGTGTTTCTTTTGTACAGAAAGAACCGTCTGCGGTTCTTCTCAGAGCTGGCTTTGGAGCGGTCTACGCTTTGGGAACAATGTGGCTCCAATGGTTAGATTCCACTGAAGTAGCCCTATTTCTGTCTCCTAGGGTGGCTTCGCTGATACCAGATATGGGATTCAACAGGTAAGCAGAGAGATGGTGAGTACAGCGGTCCAGTGCAAGAGGACACAAGTGCCAGCCCTGGAAAAGGGAGATTTTCCAAGGCACAAAGGGCAGTTCAACACCCAATTCTCAGGGCTGGTTTACACTGGGAATTGACAGTGGCATAACCACATCGTTCTGAGGTGAGAATTCGTCCGTTGACCTAGCTACCACCTCTTGGGGAGGTGGAGTACCTACGCCAAGGGGAGAACCCCTCCAGTAGATAGTGTCTACACTGAAGCGTGACAGCAGTCCTGCTGTAGCATTTCAAGTGTAGACAAGCTTTCAGTGGGAACTGGGCACCGAATTCATTTATACCTTTGAAACCAGCTCCCCATTTTGCAGTAAAGGAGGAGCTTTCTCCAGGAACTCAGTGTTATTCAATGGAATTCACCCTTCAGGGCAGGCAGCCCCTTTTGGCCCAGAGAAATTTCCATGAGCAGTGGTTGCAACCCCAGGAGGCTCCGTAGTAAAGCAGTCTAGAGAGTTCCATGCTTTGCACTAGAGTGCAGCATGCTTGGGCTCATGTGAAATCAACAGAGCTGTGTGCATGGATGTATTTCCAGGCCACAGACCACCGTTTCCCATTAGGCTTTAAGATTTTGACAAGTGCTTAAACGTGTGCTGGAGACCCCAGATTAATACTTACTTTGCCTTCGTTAGCCAGGGTTGGTAGCGCAGACCCATAGAGCATGTGTGATCAGCACAACTTTAACAAACTGCTGGGCCAGGCCTGATGCTCTGGGTTTGACATCAGAGTTTTCCTTCTCCTGGGACCTCAGATCAGCCCAGGAAAAATAAACACTTCCTATAGCTAGGAGAGAACAGGCAGTTATAACGATTTCCACAGCAACTGGAAGCAATGCCACAAACAAAAGATTATTTGAGACGTTAGATGGGGGGGAAAGCCTGAGGAGCAGATGTTGAATAGGCAAAAGAAACCTTGGCCAATGTGCATGGAAGTGGGGTAATAAGCTCGCTCCTACTGCTGGGGCCAAGATGAAAGGAGACCCTTATAAACAAAACTTGCCAAAAATCCTACAGCCTCCAACAATCAAAGCATGGAGAATTTGGAGTTACTGTGGGATTTGCTGTGGGATGAGCCTGCCCTGAAAAGCAATGAGCTTGTTAGCAGTAAAAATCCTCTTGCCATACAAATGTTCATAGCAATGAATAAAAAAGGGGAGAGAAATCCAAAGCAGAGGTGGGTACGGGTCAGTTCAGCAGGGAGGTTCTTTAGCATGCTGCTTCTAGCAAGCATTCCGAAGGTATTAGCTGGACAATGCTGGTCATTCATGACATTGTTGGTAGCTTCCATGGGGCTGTATTTCACCTGGTCTCCATGTCCACCAAGGGTAGGTCAAGTAGCAATCGGCGTAATCTGCAGCAAAGGAGATTCAGGTTAGAGTTTAGGAAAAACTTGCTAACTCTAAAGATAATGAAGTGCTGGAATCAGTTACTGAGGGAGGTTGTGGAATCACCATCACTGGAGGTTTTTAAGAACAGGTGAGACAGACACCTGTCAGGGATGGGCTAGGTATACTTGGTCCTGCCTCCATGCCGGAGGATGGACTAGGTAATCTCTTGAGGTCCCAGCCCTTCATCTTTATGCTTCTATAGTTAGTGCAGGCAGCTCAAAAAGCAATGTCTCCCCTTTTAAGAAAGCAATGCGGAGATTCCCAGCACCACCTACTGGCACAAGGGAAGAACACCACCACACCAAACCTGGGAGTTTTACTAGAGAACCAGCTGGACTGATCTGTGAATTTTAATGTGGATAATGAGCAGTGTTTGTTTTTAACTGTCATTGTTTGTTTCTTGGCATATTTTATTTTTAATATTTTGCAAGTGTGAAATTGGCAAACAACAAATACAAAGAATGGGAACAACAGGTTCAATTTTATTTTTAGTTTTAAGTTCAAACATTCAAATTCACCTGCTTTTCCCCCTTCAGTCAATTCAGTGCTTCTGCAGAGTTCCTGGGGTGTTATTCAGAATCACCTTTACTGACTCATTTAGAAACAGCTTCTAATAATTCATCCCAAAAACCTGATCATGAACTTCAGAATGTAAGAAACCTCACCACCTCTCTAAGGGCCTAATCCTCAGCTGGTGTCACTCCACTGAAACCAATGGAGTGATGCTGATTGACACCAGCTGAGGATCTGAACCTACCACAACTGCAACAATAAAACTTCTTAGCAAGCCCCAAGGATCAAACCAATGTCTCTGAGTTTCTGACCTCAGTATGGGGAGACTGAGGAAGCTCTTTAGAGACATGGGTGAAATCAATCACCCTGCAATGTGTGTCAGTTCTGTTTATTATTTATTATAATAGAGACATTCTAGATGTTTTAGAAGCTACTGCTATTGGGAACTGATCCCAAGCCCAAGGAAGTCAGTGGAAAGATTACCATTGACTTCAGTGGGTTTTGTGTCAGGCCCCTGTGTCATTGCAAACATTTATGCATATGCTTAACTTTATGTACTCTGAGAAGTTCCATTGACTTCAGTGGGTTTATGGGGGCAGCAGGGCTCGGGCAGGGGGCAGGCAAGATTCAGGCAAGCAACAATGCCAGATGTGGTGAGAGGTGCAGGCCCTAAGGCCCTCCCTGCTGCACTAGAGCAAGGAATGCTGGCAAGCGATGTATGATTAATTTCACCCACAGACAGGTGTGCTCACAGGGCGTGTGTCTTTCATCTGTATTTCCTGTCACTCTATTACTTAGCTAGCTCCCCATCTCATCCACCCTTCATTTGTAATTGGCCCAGGACAGCCCAGTTCTTTTCCCCCCTTAGCTTAGGAGGGAGCTAATCTTGATTGCCACAAGTACTCCTTTTCTTTTTGCAAATCTTGATTGTGAGCATATTCATGGAGCAAGCTTTTTACAAACTTAGGGTTTAGAGAATGCTTTCCATCCTAATTCTGACAATGTCAGGGGATGAAATCCATGTGGTTATCTGTGTCTGATATTCTCAAATTGTCCTAGATTGTCTCTTCCTTTGGTAGTTGAAGTCCCAGCACCTGACCTGGGCTCCCCCCCACCCCCCGGGTCAGTTAGAGTAATGTAGATTCAGTAGCTATGGCTAGCTCCATGCTGGGAGGGTATAAAGTCCAGTGTAAGTGCTGAGCTGTATTCTAGAGGCTTCAGAAATACTGGTAGGTTCTGGGCAGTTCAAATGAGTCCATGTTGAGAGAGTGATCCCAACCTCTTCTGTTAAATCTGTTGTCTTTAGTTCCCCTGAAGATCTCAAGTACCAGTCTGGCCTGCGAAAGGGAGGAGTTGTTCTCTTCAGTGTCCTGACTTTTCAGATCTCCCTGCTTAATTCAGGTTTGTAAAATCATCATGAAAACTTTACTAGCCCAGGCAGAGCAAACTACTTGTTCCACCTGACCAAGGTGATTGGCGTGGGGAGAGGGAGGGATTTTGTTATTCGAAAAATATAAAATGGCAAGAATAGCATCTCAAGCTGCGTCTTTATTACAGATGCATGAGCAAACTACTCTTTAAAAACCCTCTAATATGGAAAAAAATATCTCTGTAACGCTCCTCACTGGCTCAGTGACTTCAGTGCAATACAGGAAACTTGAAGAGCTTCAGTCGCTTATTTTTCTTCCTGCTCCCGCTCTTGGTTTGGTAACAAAAAGATGCATTTTGCCCGATCTGCCATGTTCATTCCTGTAGGCGCTGTTTGGTGCCCAGGTGGAGTCCATTCTAGAGCAGAATGAGTTCATCTCTCCTACTCCTGAGTCCGCGCTCTGAAGAAGAGAAACCCGTTGCTGTCTTGTGGGGTAAGGGTACAACTGCGAAGGGGTGAGCAAGATGACGTGTTCCCTGGGTTCACAGAGCTGTTTGTGTGGCTGGTATCTGCCAGCAAAACGGGGGAGGAGTTGATGGGCAGCAGGTGGGGTCCCTGGTGAAGAGGTTGCAGAAATACTGCCACAGGATGATCTAATAAAAGGGGTGGGTGTGAATTTTCCCCGCCCTAAGGGCAGTGGATAATTTCCATCCAATGGCGTAGACTGCATTTCCCCCTTACCTCTTCCAAGTGGGGCCTGGGCCCTACCATGCCACATTGTGATCAGAGCAGGACGTGCCTTCCCTGCTAGCCTCTGAGCAAACTACCCATCTGTGCTGAAGGAGAGCACCAGCCCCTGTGATTAGGCGTGAGCATTGCATATGCAGTCATGCTACAAATATAAGTTTCCCCCACCCCCGCATTTCCTTTCTTCAAGTCTCCAAGCAGTGCGCAATATTGGCTTGGTGGCTCTTGTTGACTTACTGCCTAAGTACGTGCTTAGCTGCTCCTTGAACTCTACTGGCCTCCTGAGGATTCAGTTTTAGCCCTGCCTTTAGCTGCTGTACAGTGCTTCTGGCATCTGCAGCACTTAGCTTCCCAGGATCAGTGCTGCTAACTTCATTCCAGCTTCTTAAATCCAGCCTTAAATCCTACTTGTTTTCTTTGGCTTGGGCTGAATGAAATGATGAAAACCAAAGCACTGGATACATGGTGTCCTCATTAAGCTCTTGACTGGCGTATCTATGTATGAAGGTCCGTTAGGATTGCAACTGCTAGGGAGGGGAATACAAAGAGCTATTGACTCTTTCCAATACTCCAGCTTGTATTTTGCAAGTTGGGGTGTTGGGAATACAGCCCATAAGGAGTCAATAACCTTTCAGAGCAGAGTTAGAGGCGAACCTCACTCCACACAACAAACCGTATTATGATAGGCTCCAGTCCAGCCAAACCACTGGGCTGGATGCAGGGATTCCTGGGTGGATTTCTCTGGTCTGTGTTCTCTGGGAGGTCAGACTAGATTATCACAATTGTTCCTTCTGGCCTTAAAGTTTCTGCCCATGGGAAATGCCTGTCTATGTCTCTGACCTGTGGCATGTGTGTGTTCTGGGACTAGAGGGATTTCTTTGCTCTAGAATTTCCATTAGCAGCTGCAGTTTTTCTTCTTGTATCTTGCAGGGTTTGTTTGGGGGCAGTGATGCCCCCACAAATCCAGCTGTGTTTTTCCCATAGGCTGTGAGCTGAACACCAGCACCAGGAGGTGTGTGGTGATGGAAGAAGATGACTTCTTGGAACACCTGGTCTTACTGAAAACTGTAAGCCATGTAACTTGTCGGGGATCCCCTCTGACATTGGTTGAAATTCTCACCTTGGGTTACACTGGTGCCACTCTCCCATGCAGACGAGGCTTGAGGGTCAGTCTGAGAGGAGCACTGCTGGGTGGGGAGCTCTGCTGATCTCTCAAGCATTCATGGCCTTGACCCCAAGCCCAGCAAAGGTGCCATGCTCTGAACACAGACTATGTTTTCCTTTCCTGGGTCTCTTCAGGTCAGGGTGAAAGCACTCTGGGGAGGGAGCAATCCTGGGGGAGACTTGCTCCCCCTGCCCAGGCAGAAGAGAGGGTTTCAGCCCCCAGGACTTTAATCAGCTCCGAAATCCCAAGCAAACATTTAAATAACACCTTTAAACGCTGCCTGGGTGTGGCCTGTGCCGTGGCATGTTGGAGGGGAACTGGCTCAGTGAATGTGGGGATTGCTGCCGGTTTTTGCCAGCTGGCAATGGGGGATGGCACTGACGCTGCTCAGGGCACACTGGACGGGCAGGGAGGCAGGCTGGCTGGCTGCATGGGGATTAGTCCACAGCAAACCCAGCTTCATGAGGATCCATTTCATTCCACTGCTGCAGATCTGTCTCAGTGCAGAGGCCGAGGATGAACCGCACGTGGTGGCAGTAGCTTCAAAAAACACCTACGGTGGCAACAGGCCAGTGCCCATCGCTTCACTGAGACTCTCTGTCCTACCCATGGTAACTCCTGGGGGAAACCTGCTGCATGAAGCCAAGAGATTGACACGACAACCCCCAGAACAATCTCTGCCCAGCAAGCAACTAATCTGGGGGAATTACAGTGTATGCACATGCCCTCTCGGATGAACGAGCGGATTGTTTCTCTCTCCTTTGCCTGGCGTAGCATTCCACTGTACACATTATGGTCCGTTCAACCTCAGACGAAATGTTAACACCCCAGCTATAGTGACTGAGAGCCAGTGGGGCAGGTTAGCACTCAGGCTAGGAACCAGGTGCATCTCAGCTCTAATGGTGATTCTCTGTAGCCCTGGTCAAGTCACTTAGTCCATATTTGGGACAGAGCATCCTATGGGAGCTGCCACCTCTGAAAGTCAGCTCTGAGCAAGCTTTCCACATGTACAACACACAGAAGTTACTTGTCCCACAAAGTTGCTGTGCAGGTTAATTTGTGAATGCTCCTCTCCCATTGTGCAGACCAACATGCATGGCAGAGACGATCTATTATTGTTATGCAGGAGGTCAGACTAGAGGATCACAAATAGTCTCTTCTGGCCTTAGGATCTAAAACTGACCAGAGAGTAGAAAGACAGAAGTCCAGAGACAAATCAAAGCTTAAAATTAAAAAGCGCATCCCTGTAAATAGGACACAATCCGATCTTGACTAGAAACATCTGTTTTTGTTTTACTCAAGGACTCATTGATAGCACTCGTCCTGATTTAACAAAGGACTGGGCTAACTTTCAAAAAGAGCAACTGTGCTCTTCTTTGGGGCTACCTCCCATCCCCTGGCCTGCTTCGCTTTTCTGGTCAGCCACTGAAATTGGATGTATTGTCTTTGGCTGGCTGGGTTGTATTTGTAAATTGCTAGAGATCTTCCCAGCTCATGATGGGAGTAAGGACCTATATACATTTTGCTGTCTAACGAGACCCATGTATGAAGCAGATGCTTGGAGCTAAGCACGGAGTTCAGTGAAAGGTAATACTGTCTTTGGAATTAAAACATCTCTGTGCGATAAGTTACTTGATTGTTTAGGAACTGCTCTGAATACACACCTGCTGCAAGCTGCCACCCATGGACCGGAGTCCTTATGCTAACGATTAGCTGAGACATGCACTGGAATTCAGAGAACACCTTCTAGTGCAGCTCCCCCTGCCAGG
Organism: Caretta caretta; assembly: GCF_965140235.1. NCBI lineage: Eukaryota > Metazoa > Chordata > Testudines > Cheloniidae > Caretta > Caretta caretta. Next base: position 2,431,287 of record NC_134231.1, read on the forward strand.
AGAAAAAGCAGGCCAGAAATCCCATGTCTTCCTGCTCTGCTCTCCATATCCGCCAGTGGCGAGTCAAATAAGTGTAACTTATCTGTCTTCTTATGAAGACAAAATTTAACACATCTACTAACTCAGTCAGGAAAACAAACTCTGAGCCTGATCCAGTCACCTGGCCATATCTGCAGGGTGCTGAAAGCATAGTCTCTGTGCTGTGCAGTTTGGCTGTGGCATCCGTGCATCCGCTGCATGCCATCCACACCTACTGTACTGTGTGTGTGGGGGGGGTGTCTGCCTCCAAACTTTGCCCTCGGTTACACCTGTGGGACCCCACTGATGTCAGTGCAGTTGTGGGTGTAACTGAGGGCAGAGCTTGGCTTGAGCATCAGCAGGTGCTTCTTAAAGAATGTGTAGTGACCGGGGGGTCCATGTAAAGTCCATTTGCTCTGGAATGCCCCCACCAGCTGGCTTTGCTTCAAGTTCACTGAGTCGCTCCCGAGCCAGATTTTCTTCTCAATATTTCAGTGATTCTGGATTTTTTTTAATTGTTTTGTTTCAGATCAGTCTTGATGGCTTTGAATTTATCCCTCCTGTTGCCTTTGAATTAAAGTCTGGAACTGGGCCGGTTTATCTCAATGGACAACATCTGATCTGTGAGTAAAACTGGTCCTCCAAGTGCCGGCACTGCTTAAATGGAGGGAGTGTTTGTTTGTTTGGGGGGTCAAATCACAGCACTGGGAGCCAGGCCTCCTGGAATCTATTCGCACCTCTGACACTGACTTGTCTGTGGCCTTGAGCAAGTCACTGTGTCTCCCTGAGCTTCGCAATCTGCGACGAAGAGTGAAGAATGGCCTAGCAGAGGTGTTGAGACTTGATCTGTTCATCTTTATGAAGTGCTCTGGAGGTATTATAAAAGAGAAATGATCCATAAAAGTCTGCAGCTCTCCCCACTCCTCTGCTGCTATCCTCTTTCACTGGCTGTAACTTTCCCTTTTCCTCTTCCTCCGCTGTCCATCTTCCTGGCACAGAAGTCTCGGTGTAGTTCCCTACAGGGGTGTGTGTGTGTGTGTGTGTGTGTGTGTGTGTTTACACAATGTATTCCTTGAGCTGCAAATTTGCAACCAAACCTAAGGTCTCCTTGTGTGCAAAATAGGGGATCCTCTACAATCACCTGCTTTTTGTGAATGACCTGAAGTAATTTGGCACAGCACCCTAAAGAAACAACGGACATTGGTGGTGGAGGTTTTTGTTGCCTGTAACGTTGCAATTCTCCCTTCTTTCCAGTGGAAGATGATGCCAAATGCGAAGCCAGAGGAGGATGGCTAGCAGAGGAGTCGTTATCTTTGGCGGTAGTGGAAGAAGATACAGTAACTAAATTTAATTCTAGCTGACTTCAATATGGTTTGTTTTGTATTTGGTGTAAATAAGAGGAAAAAATTAACAATCTTCCAGCTTTTCAAAGTAGTTTTAACCTCTTTCCAAGAACTTGCTTTTTGTTCTCATTCCAATCTGAGATACTCTGATCAACACTTTTTCTTTCTTTTTTTCATGCGACACTAAGGAGAAGCTGTAAATATCTTTGATTCCATGGACAGGTAATGAAAATGACACACCTCTGCTCCAGCAACAGCTTCTAATGTTGGGCAACAACATTGCTTTTAGATGGCTAACCTCTTTGGTCTCTTTCCTGTTAGGTCTCTGAAATGTTTGCTCCAGGTATAATGGTCCAGTCAAGCCCCTCTCCAGTGTGTTTAATGCCTTTCTACTATGGCAGCAATAGATCCATGGGTCAGGATGTGCCAGTGATTCATGGAAATCTAGGACTGGGGAAGGGCCAACTAGGTTCCATCTAATACAGGATTATTCCTACAACACAGCTTCTCGTGCTGCGTCCAGTCCACTTCTTAACTATCCCAAATGACTGGGCTTCCAGCACTGGGCTTAGGAGGCATCTCGTTATGGGGGGAACACTCTGCATTTCCCTTTAGTTTCATTTCCTTGCCTCCTAGTTGTGCCCCTTCCTATGCCTTCGTACGCTCTAAACAGTGGGCCGCTGCTAGTCCCACCACTGGAACAGCTCACCGGTTTGGAACGCTCCAGCTACTTTGTCCTACCAGCTGCAGGCTTCCTTTGGATGCTGGTTGGAATGTTAGACTTTCCAAAGCTGCCATTTATTCCTCAAAATAAGTGGCTGGCTTTGCCGCATCCTTTTGGAAAGACAGCGTGTGTTGGGTGCTGAGCTCCTTCTGAAAATCTGGCCCTTCAATCAGGGCAGGTTCCAGGAGGAGGCGTGACAGGGTTAGGGAGGGTAAAAGAGCCCGGCATGACAGGAGGAACTCCTGCATTGGTCTGGGCAGGCACCTAATCCAATGGTCCTCTTCTGGCTCTCCCATTTTGGAGGGTGTGCAGCTGGAGGCATCATTGTCCTTCGCCTGCCTTGCTTCTGAGCTGGCTCTTGGCCCTGCTGCAGAGTGAGTTCTGCCTTAATGCTCTGCTTTCCTCCCAGGACAGGTCTGCTGAAGCTGTCCAGCCCCCTCCCGCAGTGTGTGTGGATTGTACCAGCAGGACTCTGCCCCTGGAAAACTTCAGACTCTAAGCCAGGCTGTACCGCCCTGGGATGGTTTATCTCTGCTGCGGTAAAACTGCTGCATCTCCTCACCTCCAGTGGCCTCTTCTTTTACTCATTAAACTTCCTTTGTTCCCTAAATGGCTCTGTTCTGGAATGTGTCCAGCTGTGCACCCGCCCAGCAACCTTTGCCTAGACCTTCCTTAATCAGCAGCGAGGAGACTGCCCCCTTCCACGACCCAGTGAGGAGGATGTGGGGACTGCGAGGAGGATGCGGGCACTAGGTGTGGTGGGGGTGGGGTAGAATCCTCCCTAAACTGCAAGAACTTCATATTGCATCTCCGCTAGGGTAGCAGGGGAAGCTGGGTCTAGCATTGTGACTTAAATGCAATGTCAATACTTCAGCTGCCTAATGCCTCTCCTCCGAACTTGCACTTTCTTTAATGTCTGCTTCCCCGTTCAGAATAGTCCCGAGGCCAGTGCGTGGCTGCTCACTTGAAAGGTGACAGAGCCTGTTCAAATCCCTTCTCCCCCACAGGAGAAGAGGGGACTTGAACTGGGGGGTCTCCCATTGCATGGGGGAGTACCCTATTCACCATTCTAACAGTTATAGAGAGCCGTGGCTCCTCCCTCCCCTGGCTGTTTTGTGTGAACTTGTCTGAGGGCCCCAATGCGTGGGCCTCAGGTGGTCTCTGAGCTTGCCTGCTGGATTGGGCCCCTGCATGCCACATAGGCAGACGAACTCCCATCTTTCCTGGCTTGTGACTTGGGCTAGGGCTGGGGTAGGAGGCAGGAGTCTGGCGCCTAGCAGGCTGCAGCAGCGTGCATGCCCCAAGGAAAAAACACAGGTGCTGAGTGAGCTGAGGCAGCAGCCGAGCAGATCAGTGGATCACAGAGGTACCTAACGATGGGACTTCGGCACCAAGGCACCTTCCTGGATCGCACCCATTCTGCCTGGGCCCACTCGGAACAGCTGTTTCCTGGGCAACTCCTGTCCCAACATTCCATTGCCGGGCAGAGCCTGGGGTTCTCCTGGGGGCAGCTGAGTGACCCTTTGGGTGCAAGCGAAGGACCAGCGTGAAACCTGCAGGGTCCTCTTGCCGATGTTGGGCCATGGCCGCTCTCTCTCTCTTCCTTGATGTCCCGCTCATGAGGGAAGCGGACCGGCTCCTGGATGCCTACCAGGAGGATCCATCCCCAGACAAGGTGTACCTTGACCACTGGGGTAGGTCCTGCTGGTTGGCTGCCACACACTCTGGGCTGCAATCTTTTCCCCACCGGGCACAGAATGTCATCTGACTGCAGGGGAGCCTAAAACATGGGTCTGTAGTCAGCATTCACAGCACCACGCCTCTTCTAAGGGCATTGTAAATTCCGGCTTAAGGAGGCATAACCATGCTAGCTCTGATCAAGCTGCCATGCACAGCAGTGTGACTGGCAGCAGGGGTGAGCTGCCCCTCATCTCAGCTGGGGACATGCTTGGGGCAGCTAGTCCCTCATGCTGCCATGGCCACATTCTGTTTTTAACACGTTAGCTTGAGAGCTAGGAATTACACCCCCAGCTTGCAGTGTAGACAGACCCTGAGTAAGATTTCCGGCTCTAACGGGCTGGAGCTAAGTCCTGCCATGGGAGTCTGGGTTTCTTTTCTCTCTGCTGTGGCTGGATCACATTTGCTTGCTTTACTGAACAGAGGGGTGAAATCCTGGCCCGGTTGAAATCAATGGGAGTTTTGCTGTTGACTTTAATGGGGTTCAGGATTTCATGCACAGTATGTTAACAACCAAGGTGACAAAACCTCCCTGGGGGTGTCACCCTTCTGCCTGTGACACCATCACCAGCCATAATGACAATCAGGAGGAGGCATGAATTAAAATAGGCCCCAACTCATGCTCCTGCAGCTGTGAAGTCAGCAGTGATGAAGCCCATGTACAGATGGGGCAGAGAGGCAGTGTAGGAAGGTGACTTCTTGTACAGCCCCTTGTCTGATTCTGGCCATGCTGTAAGGATTGCAAATGTCTCTGGCAGGTAGGGCAGTCACAAGTGGTTTTCTCTTGTTAAAGAAAAAGCCCCCTTAAAAATGCAATGAAATAAGTTATTGCTTGTAGACCTGCGGAGTCCTGCCAGTGAGGACCTGCTGCTGGTCATGGGTACCTTGTCCTGCTATCTCTGCAGTCACTGCCGGTTGCCACTAGTGCGATCAGGCATTAACCATTGTCAGAGGAGCCATGGATGCCTGTGCTCACAAACCCTGGTACCTGTGGGTTGGGGGTTGAGATTCTCTAGTGCATATGTGGGAAAAGGAGAAGCTGGAACTGCTGTTGTCTGGGTACCTTCTCGGCGGCTAAGCAAAGGCCACAAGTGTGCAGTGCTGCAGACATGCACCTCCCAGCAGCAGTCGGGTCATGTAGAATTTTACTTAAAGGAAAGGATTTTTAAAAAAAAACTAGCAAACCGTGTGTGTCTGGGACGGTGAGGCACCTGTCACCCATGGACAGCTTGGCCCGCTCTTTCTTCTTGCAGACTGCCAGACTGAAACTGGCAAAGTATGGGTCTGCCCAACCGTGAGACAAATCCTGCTGCAGATCGCCAACGACCCAACCCTGGACCACGAGTACCTCCCAGTGCTTGGGTTCCCTGAGTTCACCAGGGCAGCTACCGAGCTGGCGCTTGGCAGGGAGAGCCGTGCTGTGATTGAGAACAGGGTATGGACTCTGCAAGCTGCTGCTGGATGCTGAAATCTTTGAGTTTGGAAAGACCCCCCACCCCACCCGCAAGAGAAACCACCCAACTCTCCCCCACCCTCTACAGACAGGCAAACCCCATGGGCCCCATGCCTTAAATCTTCTGAGCCCCTGCTCAGTACTTCTCATGGTAACTTATGATGACTTCATCAAGCCTCTTGGAACCAGCCTGCCCCATCTAGCCCCATCCCCCCTCTGCTAGGGCCAGTCCACACACAGGTTTTTGTACCACTCTAAGTGTCAGTGAGTAACCAATATGGTTACAACCATACAGATCCCTAGAGTGGGTGCAGTTATACTGGGCAATGGCAGATCTGGCTGGAGCTACCATAGACCAGGGCAACAACTCCACCAGGGAGCATAGCCAGTTCCCGCCTTTAGCTGCGTGCCTGTCTCTCAGACACCAGCCCCGGTAACCCAGATGCAACCCTTTAATTCAACTGTTGGTTTCCTGATTCCTAAGCCCTTAGTCTAACCAACAGTCAAATTGCCTCCAGAAAAATATCCACTGTGCTGTCATCTCCAGGCAGCTTTGCATGGACTTTAAAGACCCCGGGACTCTTTTTGTAAGACCTGGGGAGAGAGGAGTGCCAGTGTGCAGTTGGACAGAATGTCCACTATCTAACTGTGGTCTAGTTAGTTATTGTCCTGGAAGGCTGGCCTTCTGGTGGTGGTGCTGGCCTGGCCCTCGGGAGACCTGGGTTTGATTCCCAGCTCTGTTACAGACTACCTGTGAAAAGTTATTGCATCATTCTGTGCCTTAATTCCCCATCTGTAAAATAGGCCAATAATCCTTCGGTATCTGTGTCGACTGTAAGGTCTGCAGAGGCGAGTCTCTATCTCACGGTTTCTTCGTGTGTCACCTAGCACAATGGGGCTTTCAGGCACAACCAGACCAACATTGCTAAGGAAAAGGTCTCTGTGTTTCAATGGTGGGTAAAAATGATTATTCTGAGTTATCTACAGTTTTAAAAACACCTCTCCTAGACTCTAGGCTCATTGACACAACTGGAAAACCACCATTTCCTACAAAACCAGTTCTGATTGGAAAATCTCCCTCCAACTGAGATGAAAAACAACATTGAAAATCATGGCAATTTTTGTGAAACTATTTCTCCCCCCCCCTCCTTTCTGCTGTCTGCATCCTTTGTGAGGGGTCCTCAGTGCAAGAGATGATCTAAGGACAGAAGCTGCCAGCCAGGGTAGGGCTTTTCTGTCTAGTTTGGCTTCCTGGCGGAGGATGTACATTGTCCCTGTCGAATTGCAGAAGCATGGTCTATGTCCCGCATGAGGCGGTGGTAGGGTCCAGAATAGGCTAGTTTGAATGCGTGGGACGGGGGCCCGTGTACGAAGGGATATTCTTCAAAGCCCTGCGCAGCACTGCATGCCCTCAGGTGGTGTCATTATAGCTTGTCTCTCGCAGATATTTCCAGTAATGCCTTGTTCTGGGGGGATCGTGTTCTAGTTTACTAGAGATGCAGCAGCCCTGAGACATTTGGTCTAACAGGCCGGTGATGTAATAGATGATGCTCTCTTGTCTCCATGTAAGTCAGGCAGGTGGTGTTCACACAGTAGGAGGGACGGGAGCTGTTCGAATTGGAGCCGAATTCCTCCGGCGCTGGTACAATAGAAGTAGCCCGAGTCCCATAGCAGTTTATATTGCCTTGCCGCAGTGGGGTAAGTCATGTATGCTTGAGCCCTGGTTCCAGTATTGCTCTATATGTGATACGTGGGACAGGCCAGTTCGGTAACAGGGTGAGCACAGGGTGGTCGTGTTACGAAGGAAAACCAAACGGCGTTTAACTGTGCAACAGCAGCTCTGAAACTCAACAGAACTCTCAGCGTGTCTAACGATCTAACGACCAGGTGCAGCGAGGACAGTCCCATGCCTCGTTTAATGCTCGGCCTCTCTGCTGAGCCTGCTGGTGGTTGTAACCCCTGAGACGCGGTGTGTAGCTCGGATGATCCCCAAGGGGCACTCCTCTCCCATCTGTTTTAAGCCTGGGAGCAGGCGATATTTTGGTGCGTACAGGAATCCTGCTCAGCACTAGGAATTTGGTTTGGGTTCCCCGCACTTTTCCCACAGCTATTGCTTTTCTCCGCCTTGCTCACCAGCAGTTTGAATGAAGTCCCTGGGGGTGTTAGCTCTTCACATGAGAACGACACTATGAAGAAATCACAGGGGCACCGCTGGGTTCCGGATAACAGCTTCTAACTCTTGGACTACAGTGAGCACCACGAGAGAGCTCATAAACTATTTCCAGGGCTAGTACCCAATCCTGTCCTCTACACCCCTGCTCACCTGCCCGGTTTATGTCCCCACAGACAGCCTCCGGTGTATATTCCAAGATGCCGGCTTCACAGAGATCCGGCCATACCATTACTGGGACACTGTGAGGCTGGCTGTAGCCATAGACGACTTCCTGGAGGTGCTGGAGGTATGAAGCTGGCTGGAGCTTTGCAGGCGCCTCTCGCCCTAAACTCAAGTCTATTCACATCTCGCAGCTGCTCAGTGGCTGCCTGGCCTGACTACCAACAGCAGGCAGCCCATGCTGGCAGCTCAGGCTCTCTCTTGCTTTTAGAGTGCCCCGGACTGCTCCATAGTTTTGCTGCATGCTCCCGAGGAAACCGGCCTGACTCCCAAGCAGTGGGAAGAAGTTGCCAGGGTCATGCGGGTAAGTCTGAGAGCAGGGGCTTTTCTCCAGCTCCTGTTGCCACTGGCCCTGCCTACCATGTGGACAAAGTCTCACTGTGTGCTCCGTTCCCCACTGTGTCCCCAGAGGAAGCGCCTCTTCCCCTTCTTTGACGTCCCAGCTCAGGGGCTGGCCTCCGGAGACCTGGACAGAGATGCCTGGGCTTTGCGACACTTTGTGGCCCAAGGGTTTGAGCTCTTCTGTGCCCAATCCTTCTCGAAAACCTTCGGCTTATACAGTGAGTCCTGGGCTCACAGCCGCACACGTAGAGGGTCCGGGGGAGAGCTGGGATGGGAGGCGGAGGGGAAGCCTTGACTTTCTGAAGCAGGGTGTTTAATTTGGGCGGCTTCTCCCCACCACTCTCCCCGTGTGGCCTCAGGTGCCTGCTAAGAGCTCTCTGAGGCCAGAGCTCAGGAATACAGGATGGTCCCGGCTGGCTCGCGTCTCCTGCCCCTCAGGGTGATGCCAGCAGGGGCTCCTGTGAGACAAGGGCCAGCCTGGTTCGGTTCTAAGGATGTGTCTACAATGCAGCCGGGAGGGTGAATGGCAGCGGATGGCGACATACCCCGGCTGGCTGAAGCCCGGGTAGTTGGGTACCTGCCCTAAGACAATGCTGGACCCCCGAACAGGCACTAGGTGTCGCTGCAGGCAGTGGAAAGGACACCTGGAGTCTCAAAGAGCAAAACTGAATGAACGGGCTCCCTTCCCACAGCAGGGGTGGTGTGTGTGAGCTGGGGGGCAGTCCACGGGCTGGAGGGGGCTGGGGCTGGGAAGGGCAGAGCCTAGGGTAGGGCTGGCTCTGGGGACAGGGAGGGGCCCTTTGCATGGGGGGGGGCACGTCCTACCTGCCACGCTGCTCTTGTCACCTGGGCAGATGAGCGAGTGGGGAACCTGATCGTGGTGGTGAGGGACAACGAGACGCTGCTGGGAATCCGCTCCCAGCTGCAGAAGCTAGTGATGGGGATGTGGTACACTCCTGCTAATTTGGGAGCCCGGGTCATCGCCACGGTGCTGAACAACCCAGCCCTGCTGAGCAAGTGGTAAGGGGGAGAGGGAGCGACTGCTGCACCAGGCCAGATAATCCACACGTAGTTCATGCTTTCCAGCAGGACACTAGGGTTACAGCCTTAGGCAGGCCCAGGGCCCCTTTCATTCTGGAGCAGCCTAAGGTGCTTTGCAAATTGCAGCCAGCTCTGGGATGCGGGGGGAGGAGACACTGGGGGGAAAACCCCTCTAAGGGAATTCCTGACCTATATCATCCCCTCTGGCCAAGTATGGTGCTGATGAAATCTGCCTCAGTTTCTCCTTCACTCAGGCTCCCTTAAAAAGCCCACATAGTTCAGATATCCTGGGGTCCAGTTTATTACATCCTGCACAAAGTCTTTCAAAATAGAACTCATACTTTCATCCCAGTTCCCACCTGGGCAGCCCCTCCGCCCGGAGCGTCTGCCTTCCTTCCACCATCTCGTGCCTCAAGCCCGGCCTTCCCTGCTGGCACCTTCTCACCTTCTAACACAAGGCCCTCCAGGGCCCTTCTTACTTCCTGCAGGGTCTGCAGGCAGATGCCCCCTCCTCTGCAGCTGTCTCTCCCTTTATAAGACCCAGGTGCCTTCCTTAAGCCCCATTGGGCTGCAGGTGATCAGTCTGGGTGCACTGAACACTGCTTCCTTTCTTGCAGGGGCCAGTCACCCTGTGACAAACCCCTTCTGTGACTGAAAGGGCCATGTGATCATTGCTGTCTACCCAGAGCAGCCAGGACCTGCCTCACCAGACCCGGACAGGTCGTGTGAGCTGGGGTTGGGGAATTCAGGAAGACACACACACACCCTGCCCCCGCCCAGCCCAGTGAAGCCATTAGCCCCTTGGAAGGGGAAGTCAGATCCCTGTAACCCTCCTGCTGCACCCTGCAGGAAGCAGAGTCTCCAGACACTGGCGGAGAGGATCATGCTGATCCGGGAGAAGCTGAAGGAGAAGCTGCGGATTCTGGGTACACCTGGCTGCTGGGAGCACCTCACGGCCCAGTCAGGGACACGCAGCTTCACTGGGCTGCTCCGTAAGTACCCGCCTGCCCCTCCTCCGTGCCGCCAGAGTCCTGGGCAACTGGGTGAACGTTGCGCTCCTCCATTCCCTGCTGTGGCAGTGAGCCAGGGTGCTGGGAACGGCCTTTCATCCTCAGAGGCTGGGCAGCAGCCTGTCCTTGCTCCTGGTGGGGCATGAGTCAGTCCACCCTTTGCCCTTCTGTCACCTTTTCATTGCGGGTGTATGGGAGAGGTAGCACCTTTGAGTGATTTGAACTGCCGCACTCCCTGAGTGGTTCTTTTCCTCACTGGACACCCAGCTCTCACCTGTGGCTCCGAGGAGTTGTAAGCATGCGACAGTGGCCAGACCCCGGTAAACTGCCTTGGCGGGTGGGCTAAACCAGGGGAGGGTAACCAGCAGTGTGGAAACTGACAGCGATTTAGGGATTGCCCTCCCAAGCATACAAAGACTGTTCTGGTAGCCAAGGTGAAGGAGACTATATATTGGTCCAACGGCTTGAAAAGCAACATCCTGTGGAGGGCGAAATGGGGCACTGCAGAAGTCCTGGCTATCCACTGCAGCTAAAGCAGCCTCCAGCTCTAACAGTCTTTGTCCACTGAGCCACGCTTCATCAGCCGAGAGAATGGGATGGTCCCAGTGCAATGACTCTCCCATTTTAATTGACCTCACGTACACGTCATTCCTGCACATCTCTCTCCAAGAACAGCAATAAAACCGGATGATCTTGAGAACGCTGCGTTAAATAGATCAGCCTGGCCACACACAGCACTCAGAGCTTTCCAAGCCTTTGAAGAGGACAGAAGTCACCAATTGTTAGCTGCAAGGGGAAAGCGTCTCACTTACGGCTACAGCTACCAAGACGCTCACCAATGACTTTGTCTGCCCGATCTGCTCACAAGCACGCGCGTCACGCTTTGGACTCCAGAATCCACAAAAAGAGAGAGCATGAAAACGTCGTCGTCGAACTGACGGACTACACAGATCCCTTTTGAGCTGAGCCCTCGGCTCTGCAGGGCTGGTATGAGCTGGGTGTGGGGATCCATGTTCACCATAGCCAGGCTTCAAACGTTGGGAGCTTCAGCATCCTGCTGTGGTCACTTGTCAGAGGCTCGTCAGGCTGGGGCCAGGAGTCCTGTGCTGGGCAGGGCAGGAGTCCAGGCACAAGAGCCTTTCTCGTGCTGGTACAATATTCCAAAGCCAGCTGGAAGCACGCAGCAGAGTTTAAAAGCCCTCCTCTCTCCAGGCACTTGTACGACCCCATCACCACAGTATCTGAGTGCCTCCCAACCTGTCATGTGTTTGTCCTCCCAGCCCCTCTGGGAGGCAAGGCAGTGCTGCCATCCCTATTACAGAAGGGAGCTGAGGCCCAGAGAGACTAAGTGACTTGCCCAGGGTCAAACATGAAATCTGTGGCAGAGCAGATAATTGGATCTGTGTCTTCTAAGTCCTAGGCTAGTGCCCTAATCACTGGACAATCCTTCCCCATCTCTTCCCTCCAGGGCAGGACTAATGCATACCGGCAGGTGAGGGTCTGTGTGTGGGCGGGATTGTGCCTATGCTATGGTGCTCTTTGGGTAGAAGACTTCAATGCCCAGGGCTGTCTCCTCTTTTTGCTGCTGCTTATACTTAGTATTTCCCAAATACCTTCCAAAAGGAAACCTGCCTTCCTCAGTGTCCCCATCTGTAAACATGGGATAATACCACTGAACACCTGCCTTTGTAAAGCAGCCATCACCTCTCATCCAGCAGGGACGGGAGACTTCAGCATTCATTAATATTTGCAAAGCACTTCAAGGAAATGCGCTGCTGTTAGAGTGTGAGATCAGCCTAGCAGGGACTGTGTCTCTCCGTGTGTCTGGACAGCACCCAGCACCGGTGGGGCCTGATCCTGACTGGGGCAGGTGGGCACCCCTGCAGGACAAATGAATAACAAGCAAACGTATGTGCTCACCATTATCATTGCTGTGTCGAAAAATCTTTGCTGTAGCCAGGAGGGCTTGCAGGGAGGGCCCTGCAGCCAGGGGGGAAGCTGGGGAGAGGAGGGCTTTGGCCAAACCTCTACCCAGCCTTGGCTCTGGGTTTCAGCTGGCGCGAGTTCTTCAGGACAATGCCTGGTCTTGGTGGCTTCTCCCTACTCATGGCAGTGAGACCATGGCCGCTGCAGGGGGGCCTGGTGGAGACCAACCAAAACCCTCCCTAAGCAGGAAGAGACCCTCCAAAACATGGACCCTTCCAGACTGGTGCACATGGGAGACGTTTGGGGGCGGTGGCAGGGTAAAGCAGTGGTGTTACGCCATCCCTGGTGATACATAGCCAGGGCGTTTCGCCTGGCCTTTTCCCCCAGTAGAGATGACTGCTGGCTCAGCTGTTAGAGTGATGTTCTTTACTTGCTTATTGGCCGGGGACGCTTGCCAAAGGCTTCCAGCCCCCAAGGGGAGTGAAATCCCTAGGCTGGGATGGCTAGTGGCTAGGAAACACCTACGGAATGATTGGAGGGATGTGGCAGCATTGTTCCCTATTAGGTATATTGATTTCTCTACGTTTATTTCTTGCAGCTGACAGATAACACCGCTCAGAACTGATAGTGCGGCTAGTGCCTTGCATCTGCAATGACCCTGCCCAGACCCTCTCTCCATGACCTGGGAGGGAGGGCAGTATTTCTAGTCCCAATTATCGGAAAGGGAAACTGAGGCACAGGGACTTGCCTAGAACCCCTTGACTCCTATCTCCCGGCCTGTTCTTAGATCACTCGGCCATACCCCAGCTCTGGGCTCGGGATCGTAGGTGACTAATGAGGCTTGTGTCTTCTGCTAGCGTCCCAGGTGGCTTTCCTAGAGAGGCACAAACACATCTATCTTCTCGGGAACGGCCAGGTCAGTGTCTGCAGCATCAACTCGCACAACCTGGATTACGTGGCCCAGGGCATCAACGAGGCCGTAAGCGGCAGGGCGGGCAGGGCGCAAGGCCTGAGCTGGGCAGAGATGGAGTGAGATGGAGTGGTTTTCGGTACTATGGGTACTGAAGGCACTTGGTGCACAGACAGCCCCGGGAGCACAGAGCGCTGACTGAATAAAGACAATAGGGAGAATATCGGCTCTTTGCCTTGTTCCAGCCCTTCTGCCCCCGCCCCTCAGAGCACTTCCCAGGCATGAATACAGTGAGCGGCACGGGGGGACCAGAGGCACTGAGACGGGAAGTGACTTACCCAGCAGCTCAGTCCCAGGCCTGAGAAGAGAGCCCGGGCCCTGCACGCTGGGTCGGTGTGCGGGTGTAATGAGGGGCTGGTTTGTTACGACATCCCTCCTCTTGTGCTCGGGCTCCCTGGGCGGCGCTGCCCACCCGCACCTGAATAATTTTCTCCCTTTGTTCACTGCAGCCCCCCATGCTAATCCCCAAACCAAAAGGAATCTCTGCTTCCCCTGCCCAGTCAGCTGGCGAAGAGCACGGAGCCAGCCCTGTGATGAAAAGGTGGATGCACAGGAGAGGAGAGGGAATTCAGGCACTTCCAGCCACACTCCAAAGGGTAGCAATCCCTGCTGGACAGGGTTATTAGCCTTGAGGAATGTCTTGCTGGGAAGTGCCGATGCCTTGTGACTAGTGCAGGCAGCACAGAGACCGGCTCCTCAGGAAGCCGCCTGGCCTCCCACCTAGGCCCCAGGTGTTCAGAGAGTGCGGCTGGATGGGTCCTCTTCCCTTGCTGAGGACTTGCGGGTGAGACCAGATGAGCCCTGAGAGCTGGCCTTTTCTGCAGACTCCTCAGCTGTACCCATGCCCTGCAGCAGGCGTTTTCATTAGCCCCCTCATCCAGCCTAAAGAGCGTCCCAGCAAGGGGGACAAACTCTCGCTGTAGGTGGGGTTTCTGATGACCCACTTGGCCAGGAGGTTGCTCTGTGAAAGAGTGCTCTCTGTCCCTTGCTAGCTAATGGTTGTGTCTCCCACCCATCGTCATAGAGCACGGCTCCAAGGAGGCTGAATGCCCCTCAGAGCCCGCCCCGAGCCATGGGTCCTCCAGCTCAGTGCTCAATAACCTCTCACCTTGGTGGGGCAAAGGCCCACGCTCCCCTAGCATGGATTATACCTGCTTTTCCTCTGCCTGTGTTCTGTGGCTTCAGCCTCCAGGAGCTGCTAGCTCAGCTCCCTCCACCAGCACAGAGCGTCTCTCACAAGCCCTGGGCAGAATATGCCACGAGAGAGATCAGTAGATTCAGATCGACCCCCTGAGCAGCAATCGAGAATTACCAGGCGCTGCTAATCAGAAAGCACCACTTGGAGAACGAAAAGCAAGGGATGCTCTGCTCCTCCCTGCTGTGTTTGCAATTAGACAAAACTGTCACTCAGCTTTTCAGGTTTCCAAAGCACCAGGCATCCCACCTGGAGCTGGTGTGCTGTGGGCATTCCCAGCCTGGCTCGGGGGCCCTGCCAGCTGCGTTGTTACTGTGGGTCTGTAACCATTCCCTGCACAGCTTCCCTCCCTCCACCCCAGAGCCCGGGGGTGAGGAATCCCGTCTGAGGCTGATTACATAGCCCTGCCTTTGGTTGTCATGGCTTCCGCTGAAGGTAATTTCAAGGCAACAAGTTGCTTTGGCCTGAAGCCAGAGGATAAGTGGGGGAGAGACAGGGCACGAGTGAGCGGCCCTGCCACCACACCGCACAAAGGCAAAGCCGGAGCCGCAAGTTGCTGCAATCTGCCTCCTGCTGAGGCGCAGGTCACTGGAGACTCCATCTGAGGAAAGGGAGGGCAGGAGTCTAACTCCACAGTAAACTTCCGGGAACGCCTGGGAGCTAAGATGCAAACCCCCAGGGCTGGAGGCTCACAGTCTGCCACGCCTGAAGCTCCGGTCACTGTCCCCTCTGCTTGTTACGTGTCTCTTCACCGCAGTTAATCCTGGTTGCACGAGGTGTGTGTCATCTTATGCGGTGTGAGACCCTTTTCAGAGCGCTCCGCAAGCCTGCTCTGGCCGTGGTCTCATACTACAGGCAGTGCAGCTATTCATTATGTTCTATTTATTGGGACAAATGTTTCAATAATGTAATTTTGATGTTTCCAAATTGAGGTGGGTTTTTTTTCCCCCAGGATGGAAATTCCATTTTCTCACTAGCTCTCGTCTTCTCTCACACATCTGCCTTTACACACGTGATTTTGTGTGTGTCTGCTCTCCTACAGCTGACCTCCCATGTGTCTGCTCTCACGTGCATTGTCTAGCCCAACCATAACATCAGGTGGGCTGGCTGTCAGATGTGTTGGACAATGGTGCCCTCAGATGCTGAACCACAAAAGAGGTAGATACCAAAAGACTTTTTTTGGAGAGAGAAAAAGAAAAGAAACAAAAGTGAGAGAGGCAGACGAGCGTTTGTGGGGACAGGGAGATTTAAGGAAAGTCCATTAAGCCAATAAACCTTGAGTATTAGGGGGCATTTGTGGGGATATTCTACAACTGCCAGGCGGAGGTCATGGCATGGAGCCCATTTGGAAACTTTTATGTCTCCTAATTGTCCACTCACCTCTAGAGGGCCTTCTGCCAAGGCAGGAGGGGCAGAGTGAAGGTGAGGCTGGGGAGAGAAGCCTGCACTGCCACTGTCCACAATGTGCCCTTTTTGGAGATAAAGAGAGGCCTGGTCCCCAGGGCCCTCAAGCCAGCACTTACCCCCAGAACCAAATTCACTTGATAAGAAGGAGGCGACTTGAGCGGGCTGTAGCCTGGCTGGAATACAGGTAAGGTCCTGTCGACATGAGAGGTAGAACCATGTTTCCAGCGTGCTCTGTAGCCCTTGGTGTGGCTGTATTTGTCAGGCAAGGGGACCACACGCTTCAGGTGCTGATGATCCAGAGCAGGTTAGGAGATGTCACGTCCTACATCCCAGATCCGTTCTGTACTGAGGGCCATGGCTCTGTTCCTGTGTTCAGGACCCTATAGATCAAACACCAGCAGCTGCCTTTCCCCAGCTCCCATAAGAATAGCGGTTCTTTATGGGAAACATTTACATAATACAGGCTGAAATGCTCACTCAGCTGATGGAAATGCCTCCCATCCATGCCTACGCACTCTGCGAACTCAGAGCAGGTGTGATTTAGGGTTTGTTGCCATCTTCCATGTCAGGAGTGTAAGTCACACTAGCTAACTGGCGCCTGCTCTGACATTGTCAATCTGTGATGCAGCATGAGGCGGGAACACCTGCTGACAGCCAGGCATTGATGGGCAGATACAAGAGGAGGAGAGCCTGGGAGGGAGGAAATTCCAAACTCGCGGGGCAATCAGAGCAGATAGCTGCACGCTCCGGCCTGGTGTAGGCTTGAATGCTCCTCGTCAGGCACTGGCAGCTGGAGAGCTGGCAAGAGTGTGCCAGTCAAAGGACCACTTCCAGGGTGCCTGGATTGCTCAGGAGGTTTGGGGAGGGGATACAGAATTGCCCACCTCTAAGGGCTGGCCTACACTGCACTCAGAGGTGGCACTGCACTCAGATGGCACTGCACTCATAGGTCACTGCACTACACTGCACTCAGAGGTGTCACTGCACTCATAGGTCACTGCACTACACTGCACTCAGAGGTGTCACTGCACTGAGATGGCACTGCACTCATAGGTCACTGCACTACACTGCACTCAGAGGTGTCACTGCACTCATAGGTCACTGCACTACACTGCACTCAGAGGCGCATATATACCCACGCTAGCATCGGTCTAGCTCGCTTGCGTAAGAGCAGCCGTGAAGCTGCAGCAGCATGAGCTAGCTTGCATGTGTCTACACCTGCTGCAGTTGCACCTCTCTGGTTGCTGTGTAGGTGCAGCCTTAGTCACTAGGCTAAATTCTGCTCTTGGCTGCACTGGTGAGAGTGCAGAGTAACTCCAGAGAAGGCAGTGGTTACCTTAGATTTGCCCTGGTGTACCTGTCAGCACCCTCTGGGAGAGCCCTAGGGAGTTTATTAGGTACTCACCACTCCGCTCTGTGTGTTGGGAACCACCCTGTGGAACTGACTAGTGAACGCCGTCCGGGCTAGAGCACGACACAGGATGGGTCAAACACCTGTTCCAAGGAGTTTATTCTCTCTGAAAGCCTATGGGCCTGATTTCCCCCTGCAGTCACATGCACCAGTGCAAAGTAAGGGCAGCGTGGGTGTAACATGTTCCCAGCTCAGATCACGCTTCCTTTGCACAGGTATAAAGGGCCACACAAGGCACAGGCTGCAGAAATTCAGGCCCTGTGAGGTTTTACAGTGACAGCTATGAAGCCCTGTTGGTTTCATCCCCATTAATCTCTACAGGTCTCTTCATAAAGACATGGTTAGACCCTGTCCCTAGGCCCACAGGTGGAGGGGATGCTCTACATGCATCCGGCCCTGGCCACGGAGCAGGGAAGTCAGCACTGTTCCATTCCACTCCAGATGCTGCAGAAGGAGCTCTGAAGGCCAGCGATCTGCAGCCAGCCAAGGGGAAGGATGGCAGGGGCCACAGCAAGACAACAGGAGCCCAAACAATGAAAAAGCCAGGAGGAGAGGGGAGAGATGAGGAATTAAAATTCATGAGTCCTGTGGCTGCCCAGAGCTGGACACGAAGAGGAGGATGAATGCCCCCTTGTGCCTCTGTTCTGGTTATGTCTATGCACAAGGACCATTACACCCCATTTCCCCCTAGCTTGTTATATTATCAGTCCATCAGCCTTTATTGTGTGATGCACAGAGGAACGATACTTTCACCTTGGTTTCAGAAGCCTCCCTCCGAGATCTCTGCTCTGTCAGAGCCTTCCCGTCTGTGCAGTCCTCAGCCTGCCCCCTTTGATCCATTAGGAGAAAAATATGTGCGATGAGTCACTTCGTTTGGATACGTGCAGGTGCATTAATGATCTGCCATGAGTAAGGAGAAGGTTTTGTTAGGGATAGTTTTAGTAACAGTCACGGACAGGGCACGGGCAATAATGAAAATTCATGGAAGCCCGTGACCTGTCTGTGACTTTTACTAAAAATACCCATGACAAAATGGGTAGCCTGGGGAGGGGGGAGCTCCAGGGTTCCCCTCTGCTGGTGGCTCCAAGCTTTGGGGGTCCCCCCACTTCCTGCAGCGGCCAGGAGCTCTGGGAATCCCCCTGCTGCCTGTGGTGGCCAGGAGCTGCAGGTAGCAGGGCACCCTGTAGCTCCCAGCCTGCGCTGGCTGAAGTCACGGATTCCATGACCTCTGGGACTAAATCGCAGCCTTAGCCATGATTACCCCTTGGGAGATGCTTTAGCTGATCTAGTTTCTCTTCTCTGCACTTGATGACTTCATAGGGGGAGGGACAGGCAGGACATAGTGGCCTTTAGAAACTGCACTCTGTGCCAGCAGGAGTCGTGTTGGTGCTTTAATTGCTGCCTGACAGATGTGCTGGGAAAAACTGCATCTCCAGTGCTGGCCCCTGACCCATGCTCATGCCCCAGTGGAATGGCCCGTGGTAGCTATTTATGCTCTGCTGATTGCTGGACTACCCAGTAGCCTGCTTGGTAGAGATGCAGTGGGAGCTCAGCCCCTCTGAAAGCCAGCTGCAAGGTGCCAGAGGATGCTGGCGCTGCCAAGTCAAAGGGGACAGCAGAACGAGGAAGCAAGATCATGGGGTTGCAGTACCAGCATGCTACTCAGAGATCTGCATCCAGTCCCCTGCACTGCTGCAGACTCCCTATGTGATCTCATGTCACCTCTCTGTGTCACTTTCTCCATCTGTACAATGGGGCTAATACTCCTAGTCTCTTGGGGGTGTTTGTGAGGCCAAAACCATATGTAGTTGAGAGTTGCCCAGATACTACGGTGATGGGGCTTCATCAGTCCTTAAAAGCCACAGCAGCTGCAGAGTTAATCAGAATGGGGCCACTTTAAAATGTTGTATCTACTATAAACTCATTTCAGCAATTAGGCTACAAACAATCTTGTTGACAATAATTTTGTTCCGAGACTAATTGCACTGACAATTTCGTGTTTATCTGAGCAAAATTAAGTTATGTTTCAGCACCGTATGACAGGCAAGGGAAAAATATAGCGAAGGGGTCTTCCGAATGAGCAGTGACAAAAATAATGTAATTAAAGCTCCTACTTTAGAATAATTGCCTGAATCCATTAGACACATGATATTAGCAGCAACCCTTTAAAGAGGCACACTGAGTCCCCAGGCAGAGTGGGGATGGGATGAGGGCAGAGAGGCACTGAATATATTTTCTTGTAATCTCAGACTAAAATAAACTAAAACAAGCTAAATTCTCCTTTCATTTTCCAGTAATCCCTAATGAGAGGCAGGAGATGGAATCAGATCAACCCCATAATGGGTTCCTAATGGGCCAGAGTTGTGTACCGAGCACATGCAGGCCATAAATAGCCAGTGGTTGAGTTTGCTTTTCACAACTGCACGAAAGCAAGATCTGGGCATGCACTTTGCTCAAAGGGAAGACCCTCAACTACGCTACTCTGAGATTGAGTCCCTGGCTTCAGCACCTCTTCTGCTCACCAGGGCTCCTTCGGCTGGATGCAAAGGAGCTGGGACCCCTGTTGGAGAATTCTCCTCTTGGCAGCTCTGCAACTAGCCGATGTTTGCAGAGATGCAGGGCAGTCTCTTAAAAACTAGGCAGCATTTATTAGGGATGCAGGATTTCGGGCCATTTTTTGGTTGGAATGGGAAAGCAAAGGCTACATATACATTTCTCACCTAACTCATCAGCATTGCACCCAGTGGGTAACAATGGAAAAGTGAATGGGGAAACTGAGTCATGTGTATACATTTCTTAAAAATAATACAGACATTTCCCATGTTCCCCACACACCCATGTGGTCTTATCACCCAGAATGCACCACAGCAATTTTGCAGCACTGCTTATGAGGGAGGGAGGGAGGAAATTCCTGCCTGATACCTGCAGTGAGGAGTGGATGCTGTGAAGTATGAGCTTTGACTGAATTTGAATGTTACTCATGGGTATTACACTATATATCCTGGTCTTGGGAGAGTATTAATACTTTGTCCTTCGAGCATGTCTTTCATCCTAGCATCAGAAATCACTTTACTAATGTTAATTACAAGTCTTGCAATCCGCCCTGCACTCCCTCTCCTCTTACTGAAGGTATCTATCTATCTATCTATCTATCCCCATCCACCCCCTCTATCTATCTATCTATCTGTCCCCATCCACCCCCTCTATCTATCTATCTATCTATCTATCTATCTATCTATCTATCCCCATCCACCCCCTCTATCTATCTATCTATCTATCTATCTATCTATCTATCCCCATCCACCCCCTCTATCTATCTAATCTATCTATCTATCTATCTATCTATCCCCATCCACCACCTCTATCTATCTATCTATCTATCTATCTATCCCCATCCACCCCATCTATCTATCTATCTATCTATCTATCTATCTATCTATCCCCACTCACGCCCCTCGATCTACGGGTCTGTCAGTACAGGTATCACCCACCACTGAAATGCCACCGGAAAGCAACAGCCTTTTCATACTGTTGTGTCCAGATAGACCCGCAGGGTGTATGTTGGGAGGTCGAATGTCGTTGCCAAAGATGGAATTTTGGAACGACCCAGTTCTTACGAACAGGGCTACCACCAGCTCTTTAAAGTGCTCCCCGGGCATCCATTTTACATTTCATCTGAGAGATGATCCCTAGTCCGTCACAAGGCTTGTCTCAGTGGTTTCTCTTGGCACTAGTGTACACAGGATGTGTAGGTGCTGCCGAATATGGGTCCTTTCGTTACTCAGAGCAGCCTTTAACATCCTTGACTGGGCTTTAACAAAGCCTTGGAACAGTCAGGAGCTCATTAGAAGGCAAATAACAGTGTGCACAAACTGGCACATGGATGAAGTTACAGGGGTAAAAATAAAAATGAAAGGAGGAGGAAACTGGTAGCAACATTGCAACAAATAATTCATGTTGTGTTTGCCTCTGAGGCTGCTTCGCTGGTAACTAACCAGAGATGTGACTGGTTTTCCTCCACTGCGTATGCTGCCTTTCACCGAGGGTCAAACAACGCCCCCGTCCCGAGGGCACCTTCCCTGCCGCCCACATCATATGGAGATTCTGCTTTGGAGATGTGTCTGGGGGGAGAAATGGGGGCTTTCTCATCTCTCTGCAAATGAACCCATCTGAAATGCCTCCCCGGAGTGCTATGAATGAATACTAATATTTCAGCTGAAAGTTTCGGGAAACCAGAGCAAGCAACTTTCCATGTGAACTCGCTCCTGCTGTCCCCACTTCATTCCTGACGCCGCCAGCTGCATGTGGCTAAGGCAGGAGCGGGCAGAGGGCCCCTAGAGTCCTCCCCTGCGGCCTATGGACAGCCTTCACTTCAGAGACAAAGCCCATGAGCCTACCCTCCTGCATGCGGGACCCCATCCGGACCCACTCAGCCGACTGCACAGCACACGGGGACCTGCATGGCGCAGAGGCTGCTTCGAGCGCTAAGCTGCTCCCTGTTACGGCAATCACGCACTGACCACCCCACCCACCCCCCAGCGAGCTCGCAGCACAGCCTGCCGTAGGGGGAAGGTCAGGTGGCCCTGGGCTGTGTCTGGTCCTCCCCCCCTCCCCCCGCCGCATCGTGGTGAGCTCTGAACATCCTCGCTGTCTGTCTAGTGCCATCAGTGTGCACAAAGCCACAGAGAAGGGGTCTGTGTCCCTGCCCCAGAGCTGGCTGGCGAAATGCACCACTGTTTCAGTGCATCAGGCCCAGGACAGAAAACCAGAGGCACATGCTTTCCCAGCTGGATCTGGGTGCAGATGGAGGAGAAGGGCTCACTGGGGGCACGCAAGCTGGGCTAAGAAGGCACAAGGAGCGGGCAGAAGAGAAGCAGGGGTGGGTGCCGAGGGGGCCTGGGGTGAGGGCAGAGGGCAGTGCGTATGGTGAGTGTAGGAACTAAGCGGGTAGGGGCTTGAACCGGGCATGGGAGGAGCGAAGGGATCAGAGCAGGAGGGAGGATCACTGAGGAAGTCAGCAGCAAGGGGAGGGTCTGAACTCACGTGTCAATGCCAGGCAGTAGAAAGCTGTCTGTGGCCTTCTGAAAACAGAGCCCCCAACCCACTCCAGTCAGGCTTTTTCCTGCTGGTGGGGCTCCCTCCTCCCAGCCCCGTTTTGTTTTAACAGCTGGGAGAAAGCTGAAACGCCCGAAGAAGGAAGTCCCATAAGAATGGCCACACTGGGTCAGACCAAAGGTCCATCTAGCCCAAGATCCTGTCTTCCAACAGTGGCCAGTGCCAGGTGCCCCAGAGGGAAGGAACAGAACAGGGAATCGTCAAGTGATCCATCCCCTGTCGCCCATTCCCAGCTTCTGGCAAACAGGCTAGGGACACCATCCCTGCCCATCCTGGCTAATAGCCATTTATGGACCTATCCTCCATGAACTTAACTAGTTCTTTTTTGAACCCTGTTATAGTCTTGGCCTTCACAACCTCCTCTGGCAAGGAGTTCCACAGGTTGACTGTGCATTGTGTGAAAAAATACTTCCTTTTGTTTGTTTTAAACCTGCTGCCTATTCATTTCATTTGGTGACCCCTAGTTCTTGTGTTATGAGAAGGAGTAAATAACACTTCCTTATTTACTTTCTCCACACCAGTCATGATTTTATAGATTCAGTTATATCCCCCCTTATTTGTCTGTTTTCCAACTGAAAAGTCCCAGTCTCATTAATCTCTCCTCATATGGAAGCCGTTCCATACCCCTAATAATTTTTCCCCTTTTCTGAAGCTTTTCAATTCCAATATATCCTTTTTGAGATGAGGCGACCACATCTGCATGCAGTATTCAAGATATGGGCATACCATGGATTTATACAGAGGCAATGTGATATTTTCTGTCTTATTCTCTATCCCTTTCTTGATGATTCCCAACATTCTGTTCACTTTTTTGATGGCCGCTGCACATTGAGTGGATGTTTTCACAGACATATCCACAGTGACTCCAAGTTCTCTTTCTTGAGTGGCAACAGCTAATTTAGACCCAATCATTTTATATCTATAGTTGGGATTTTGTTTTCCAATGAGCATTACTTTGCATTTATCAACACTGAATTTCATCTGCCATTTTGTTGCCCAGTAACCCAGTTCTGAGGGATCCTTTTGTAGCTCCTCACAGTCTGCCTGGGACTTAACTGTCTTGAGTAGTTTTGTATCATCTGCAAATTTTTCCATCTCACTGTTTACCCCTTTTCCCAGATCATATATGGATATGTTGAAAAGGACTGGTCCCAGTACAGACCCTTTGGGGACACCACTATTTACCTCTCTCCATTCTGAAAATGGACCATTTATTTCTACCCTTTGCTTCCTAACTTTTAACCAGTTACCAATCCATGAGAGGACCTTCCTTCTTATCTCATAAAAGCTTATTTTGCTTAAGAGCCTTTGGTGAGGGACCTTGTCAAAGGCTTTCTGAAAATCTAAGTACACTTTATCCACTGGATCTCCCTTGTCCACATGCTTCTTGACCCCCTCAAAGAATTCTAGTAGATTGGTGAGGCATGATTTCCTTTTACAAAAACCATGTTGACTGTTCCTCAACAAATTATGTTAATCTATGTGTCTGACAATTGTGTTCTTTACTATAGGTTCAACCAGTTTGCTCGACACTGAAGTCAGGCTTACCAGCCTGTAATTGCCAGGGTCACTTCTGGAGCCCTTTTAAAAAGTTGGTGTCACATTAGCTATCCTCCACTCATTGAGTACAGAAGCTGATTTAAATGATAGGTTACAGACGACAGGTAGTAGTCCTGCAATTCCACATTTGAGTTCCTTCAGAACTCTTGGGTGATACCATCTGGTCCTGGTGACTTATTACTGTTGAGTTTATCAATTTGTTCCAAAACCTCCTTTAATGACCTCCTCACAATATTAGGACAACTGATGCCTGGAAGGGTTCATCCAATGCAGCCCTTTGTGCTGGAAGATGAAATCACCCCCAGTCTCAGGAAACTGTAAAACTGTACAGACATGCATGCAAATGATATCTGTGAGATTTCAGTTACCTTGCTTGTGGCATTATCTATTTTCATTCCCTTAGCTAGTCTGTCTGGCTCTGGCTAACCTCTCCTCTCAATTGCCCTGGTAACCCAGAGGAGAGGCTAGTCTATCAAGTCCAATTCTGTTTTCACACCTGAGTAAATCAGGAGTAGCTCCATTAGAAACAGGGCATAAAACAGGAGACGTCCCACTGGCTGCATCTGGAGGGACTCCACATAGACACTGGTGTCAATGAGATTGGGATCTGACCCCAGGTCCCTGGCAGCTTGCCCATGATTGCTGGGCAAGGCAATACATTGGAGTTCCCCCTGCAACATTCTCAATACCCCTGGGGCCTGGCAGGGGGCCCTACACATGCTCACTGCACTTGTATAGACTGGGACTGCCAACATGGAGACTGTGACCAGATGCAAAGACTCTGTCCAAAGGCTGGCAGGTGCCTCTGTAGCTGGAGAAAGACCACAGCTGAGGGCATTCAGGGCCGGGCCAGTTGTAGGGAATTAATCACACCTCCCCACACAGTACATAGGGTTGGTGTGGCAAGGGGGCTGGTTTGCTTGTAGGTAATAGCCTAGGGCTGTAGGTGCTGTTATTGCTCCATGCAGGAGTCACAGTGGCATTTTAACTGCTGCCTGCCCCTCTAGTATTGTCCTGTGCATCCGATGGGCTCTGCTGGATGTGCTAGTGACCCAGTGGAATGGCCTGTTTAGGTATTGAAGGTGTGTCCATTGCTGTGATGTTCTTAAGCCACTCTGGAGTTTGGCAGAAGTGAGCCAGTTTTCGTTTCAGAGTGGAAGCCGTGTTAGTCTGTAACAGCAAAAAGAATGTTAGTCTCTAAGGTGCCACAAGTACTCCTCGTTCCTACAATCCCCTCTTACAATCTGCCCTTCTTACAATCTGTTACACTCTCGTGCTGTGTCTTGTCTTCCATCTGTTTGTAAATTCTCTGTGTCTGGGGATGTTCCTGCTTGTGTGTTGGGGCAGCACCTAGTGCAAGGGGGCCATGGTCCTGCCCAGTATCTCTGGGTGCTGTTGCTCTCTAAACGCAGACTGGCGGGGGGCTGATCTGAGACCTCCATGTAGGTTACTGAAATCTCATCAGAACTGGCTACCCTGACCAGCAGTAAAACCAGGGGATAAAGAGCCCTGAGTGATTTTGGCCTCTACAGAGTGATCAAAGACCGTAAATAAATCCACTTCCATGATGGGAGTTGGGACAGGTCAGACCTAAGCCAGTTTAATGTTGGTTTTATCTCCCTGCTCTAAAGCTTCTGAGTGCATGGCAAAGGTTCTCTAATGGGCTGTGCGGGGCTGAAATGTACAGAGCCCCTAGTCCCCTTTTACTGTCTCTTCTGTAAACCTGGCCTGTCTCATCATGAGCTAATGACCCATAATTGTGTAGGACTGGCTCAGGCTGATTGCACAGATACTGAGGGATAATGCACGCTAGGTGGCTTCCGTCTCTGGAGCAACTCTACTGCAATCAGTCTGGGATTAGGCCAGTGGTGGCCTTACCCCACTGCTGCCCATTAACGATCTGGCCACTGCATCGCAGCCATGTATAATCTCTCGGGCAACTACCCTGCGTCCACCTGTAGTGACAAGAGTTCCTTCACTGCCCGATGAGCGAGCAAGCGGCGTGGGAAGTAGCAGCAGCAGTGCATGTGTTCACGGAGCAGTGATGGGCAGCGGCATTATTCCCGTACAGTCGTACTCCACTCCCAATTCCTTTCACCGTCGCAGCTCCAGGAGCGCAGATGGTTGCCCGGCAGGCTTGTTTCTACCTGGCTCTACAGCTGATGAACAGTGCTGGAGATAGGCAGTCCTGTCCTGTCTCCCCAGCGTCAGCACCGAATGGGCAGACGCAGGGTAAATTCCTCCTGGGGTCCCCGTAGCAAACCATGCCCCTCCCTTGCTCTCTTGGAAGATCCCCCTAGCAATGCAGTCTTCAAGGCCCCTGGGTTTTGTTGCTGACTCAGCTGACCCCATGTTAGCCATTGGTTAGGAAGGGCTTGTAGCTGTGTGCGCGCTGTGGGCCTGCTTTAACTAGCAGTGATGTTGGGGGAATCTGTCCATTGCCTTTAATGGGAGTTGGAACAGGCCGCCTGTGTTTGCTTTTGTCTACTAAGGCTCAATTTTGCCAGCCTTACTCACAACGAGTAAGGTTTTTCTTCTTGAGAAGCCCCATGGAAAGCCATGTAACTACTCACAAAGTAAAGCGTTACTCAGAGTGAGTGAGGCAGAGCTTGGTGCTCAGCAAAAATAATAATGAGGGGAGGAGAGAGAACACAGCAGCAGGCTTGAGTTCTGCAGGTCTCTCTTCATGAGAGCGGCACTCGCAGCGGAGAAACCCCTCTTGAGAACGGCAGGTTAGATGAACAGGGCGATGGCTGCATTGTCGAGACACACAGTGTTGTTCATGCTGTTATTGAACAGCTTTTTGCCTTATTTTTTCTGCAAGGACGAACAGAGACCCAAACACTTTATTTCCCTACAGGACGTTAGTGGCTCCGTTGGCTTCTTTTCTGATGTCTTCTGATCCTCTACGCTCGCTCCGCTATAGCTGTCAGTTAATCCCCCATAGTGAAGTGGATTCTGTGTAAACACGTGGGGGTGGGAGGGATCACCTGCTGTCAGGGCCATTCCAATTAAATAGTCCATCTAATGCTGTGTACAAAGTCTGGGGGGAAAACAGCACGTAGCTTCCATGTGGACACATCCCAGGGGAAGGCGAGGAGCCCAGCAGAATACAAAGCCTGGGAAGCACAGCAAATCTCCTGCATAGGTGGCATACTGGGCTCCCATTACTGACCTCTCCCTGGACCCAAATCCTCAGCTGTGCGGGAAAGCTGAATCTAATCACTCCATAGTCTAGGCAGTCTTTTTGTGCCAAAGGCGAGCATGGCTTTGTCTGGCATGAATGAGGACTGGCTGCTTGGAATGGAAAGCTTCAGGGTCAGCCATCACTGACCGAAGGGCTGGCACCAGAAGGCCAAGATATAGCAGAGTCAGACTGAGAGGTGTGGCTGTCTCTCAGAAACACAGGAGATAACGACCACCCTGGAGGAAGATGTTTCGTCATATGAAATGGCAAGAGGAAGGGAAGAGTGGGGAAATCCTGGTAAAAATGGGCTTCTCTTTTAAAAACACGGGGAAGTGAATGACTATCAGGGTTTTCTTCCTTGGTGGGGCTAGGAGTTCCCACCCAGGAGTGGTAGCATCTTGCTGGGACCTGATCAAAAATGACCTCATCTGTTTATTCTGCATGCCTAGCTTTGCTTCATCGTCTTCAGCTGAGGTCCCCTTTACAGTCCTGTCTGGTCCAAGAAAATTTGAGTTTCCTGATGCAATTTACTCTTCTCCATTCCTCACCGCTGAGCTTGCTCAATCTAATGGAGAGGGAGAATGAGTCCGAGCCTGAGACCTGGGTTCTATTCCCTGCTCTGCCACAGAGTTCCTGTGTGACCCCAGGCAAGTCACTTAGTCTCTGTGCCCCAGTTCCCCTCTGTAAAATGGGGATAATAGCACTGTTCTGCCTCCCGGGGGTGTTGTGAGGATAAATACATTATAGATTGGGAGGTGCTCCAATACTGCAGTGATGGGGAGCCAGGTAAATACGATAGATAAATGGATGGATAACTTATACCGTGCATAGACCCTTTCCAACAGTCCCGGTTAATGAAAGAGCCAGCTGTTGGGGCTTAGGGGCCAGTGGAGGCTATCGGGCTGGTAGTAATTGGGACGATGTGCAGAACAGCCCTGTTCCGGTGCTGTTGCATGGCCTTGTAGAGCAAACTGGACAGTCTTGTGCTCTCAGGCTCTTGTGATCCTCAGCATGTGGCTGTTGTTTAAAAGTTGCCCTTCGACAGGTCTCCACAGGCTGCTCCCTGCTGAGTGGCCTGTGGGAAAAGACTTGGGGCCAGATGTTTAAAGGGCCTGTGGATTCTGGGAGACTTGCATGAAACAGCACAGGGCTGCTGCTCCACTCCAGCCAGCCCCTTTCTTCTTCAAGCGCTTGATAATTTACTATTTCAGCTAAATTGGTTCCCCAGATGCAGGGACAGGCATCCAGGAAGATGCTTTTCATGTTCTTTTTTTGTTCTCCAAAATTAGCATCTCTTTTGCTTTCCTGGACTCCTCACTCTAGTATTTACCAGCTTGTTTAAGATTCTGCAGTCTTATAAATGGGAATGAGAGTCAAACATTAGCAGTAATGAGTGGGGGAAAGACAGAAAGCTGCTGAACCACTTCAAGAGGGAGTTTTTACTATTTATGGATGTGCTGGAAAGGAAATAATCTTCCCTTTGGGCTAGCAAGTGGCTGCCACCTCTGCCCTTTGCAGGAAACCCTGTCTTCCAATATACATATCCCCATCCTAATGTGTATCATTTCACTCGCCCTTGAAATTCAGCTGCCTCTAGATTGGAACCTGGTTAACAGAACACAGCAGTAAAGGATGGTAAGCAAAGGCGAAGAATGTATCCCATTGGCAACTGCAGGGGAAATTTAGGGAAACAGAATTTGGCAAAGAGACCAGTTAACATCCCTACCCCTCCTGAATGTACCAGGTGATCTGGAATAACCACTTGTGACCAGGGCTTTGGCTTCATGTCTCCTCTAAAAGGTACCACCTCCAGTAGCATGGGTTCCCATCAGCACTGCGCCAGGGCATTGATTCAAAGCAACTCTCTAAATTTCCCAAGACTATTTCCCATAAAGTCTGGGCTTGCCTTGGCAGGCTCTGGGTTCTCTTCTAACCAGCCCTGCCTTCACTTGGCGTATGAGATCCCTTGGAGTCACTGCTCAATGCGGTAAGGATACAGCAGCATAGACCGGGATGTTCTGGGGACAAGTGGTTAAAAACCGAGATTAAGGGCCCACTTGTGCTTTGGGTTACCCAGGTGTAAATTTAGAATCACTCCATTGTCTTGCCTTGCATTTACGTAGGCATAACTGAGGAGAACTTGGCCCTGTTTCCATGATCTTTCTCAAAGATTATCCAGAGTCTCAAGTTACTCAGCTCTAGCAACCAGCTCTATTATAATCTACCCTAGCACCTACTATTGTTCACCCATTATCTGGGAATCCCAAGAATCCCCTTCTGGCATCTGAAGCATTCTCCATGCAGGTTTCAGAGGAACAGCCGTGTTAGTCTGTATTCGCAAAAAGAAAAGGAGGACTTGTGGCACCTTAGAGACTAACCAATGCTCAAATAAATTGGTTAGTCTCTAAGGTGCCACAAGTCCTCCTTTTCTTTCTCCAT